>NC_091821.1:517058959-517362709 GCF_038994185.2 Dermacentor albipictus
TGACATAATATTAGTTCTTCAATTATACACTCACGCACTTGCCACCTCTCAGGTCGCCTAATTGGACATATGATGCTGGGTATTAGCGGCCCCCTTCCATTTTTATTATGCTTCACCGCATAACAAAAAAATCTGCGGCGAAGCAGTACATTTGTATTGAGTGAATCAACAAATGGTTTTTACAACACTACAGAAATAAATGCGCACCATGCATCAGTCTACCACACGGAAGAGCGTCGCAACCAAAGGTACCTGATTCACAGAGGCCGTGTAGCCGTTACCATTCGTGAAGGGTAATTATTATGGATAATTCAATATTTCAGACACACAGAAATATGTTTATATGTTTAAGTTCGTACTCCTTGCGTAATAAGCCTGCCAGAACTTCCACAATAGAAAGTAAAGTACTACGCACAAACGTAAAGAACACAGCCATATGCCTCGTTTTCATTCTGTCGTCCTGCTAATGACATATAGCACGGAAAAAGGTGAACATGCTGTGTGTTAGCATCATAAATTCATACTAGGCAAGGAGCACACCACAATCCCGTGGCAGACGCTAATGAGGCCAAACTGGGAGCACATGTCTGTGAACGCGCAAATGGAGCCCTTAAGCCATTCTGCTCCTCCACCACCCCCGCTACACGGCTGCACCACTCGTTTTAAGCACAGCACAACAAACACAGATTCAGCGCTGAGCAGTGGGCGGTCGACGCAGTCGAATTTATATGATTTGTAGGGAGCTGCCCATCCCTCTATGTCCGTTAAGCAAAGTCGGACACGGCGATACCATATCGCGATTCGCAGAACTTCACTGCCGAGGCGCTAGGACTCTTCGACATTTTCATTGTCACCACCGCCGAGTTCTGAAGGAAGTATGGGTTACACGACGCAGATTCTGTACTACCAGAGCTCACCGAGGCCAAAGATGCATGGCCGCACCGCCACTACTCGCGGCATTAAGCCAAGTAACACAAAACCTACAACCTACACACAAGCAACGCAAACATAATCACATAAGCAACGCTGAACATGGTTGAACAATGCGCGGTCCGCGCGGGCCTGAGAACAATCACGCCGAAGATGAACACGCCACGGCGTTGCTCGGCGCCACCATCGTGCCTTCTCCAAAATCCCTAAATGACCCTGTCCCTAGCACTTAGGATAAGGTCACGTGAGGGATTTTCGTACGACATTTAGACGCACGCCGCCGAGCTCCGGCGCTGCCGCGGCTTGGCGTATGCTTTCCGCCGCTGGCTCACCACCTGACCGCCTGACTCGCCGCGCACCTCTTTAAGAGGGGCGGTGCGCTCACCTAGTCAGTGCGAGCTTGGCCATGGATTAGAGCGACGAGTCAGAGCTCTTCGCGGGAGCGGAAGGCTTTGAGCCGTCATCGCCCTGTGGTGTCTGACCATCCTGCGGATATCGCCCGGCGGGCTGCTTCAGTAGAGAGGGTCCAGAATGCACAGAATTCGCACCGTCCAGATCAATGTGGCGACGGCATCAGCGCCCTCTCCGTTTGTGCTTCGACACTGCACATGTTCGTAGCGTCTATTTGCACGTCTAGCACTTGTGCTTTTCCTGTGACACAACAGGCGCCGCACTGTCAAACAATCCATCTCTACCCAAGCCTAATCACAGTCATGTTTAGCCACTGACCTAGGCACAGCCGTCATACCTGGCCTAACGATAATTTTATTCCTAAGTATATAGTCAAGTGTTCGACGAAAACTCATCTAGTGAGGAAACATACTGGTGCCAAAAAAAATGTGCACTCGCCAAGAATAAAAGAAAATTACAGAACATGACTTTTCGGGCCCCGTACGGGTCCCTTGATCACAATGAAGATATAAAGCATGGGCGCGCGGCCATTTATGGATGAGGTGGCGCAGCGTACGGGTGTATATCTCGGTACGGATACCCTGCGTCTTGTTTATCGTGCGTCCAGTTGATTGAATGTAGTATGATTGTAAAAGCAAATGGGCAGATAAGTGTTTCTCTTTTGCGATAACGGCCGCTGAGTCCCAGCCAGTCAAGAGTGTGTCCAGTTAGTTCACAATGCTCCGCCAGAGCGTTCGCGCCTGTGTGGAATTTGGCGACGTCATTCCTGTGTTGTTTCAAGCGGCGTTTGAAATTTCCGCTCTCGCCAATGTACCAGACGTCATACTCCTTGCATGCTATCTGCTAGATCACTCCCGGATTGTTCGTGTGCTAGAAAATGTCTTTTGCACGAACCAGCTGTTGGCCATGTTTTCGGGAAGACATGTGGACGAGTTGCCCACAGTAGCCCTTACAAATTGTTGAAAGGGCTTCGCTTGTTCCCACTGCGTATGGTACCGCCGCGCTTCACTGTTTATTTCGCCGTTTCAAGGCCAGGCTTCACTGATTTGCGTTTCTGCGTTTTTAGTAACTGTACAGGGTAACCATATTTTAACAGGTCCCTTTTCACAACCTGCGGCTCTTGTCTACGTTTCACGATACGTTTTTGTCTACGAACAGACACTGAATTCCTGGGAAAAAAGGGCTGCTGCGACGGATCGCTTTTGTCCAGTTGGGTGCGACCACTCAAAGCTCACGTACTTTCCCGTGTGAGTTGGCTTTATCTGCGCACTAGTTGTTAAGACGCTTGAATTCCTCTCTACGAGAACATGCAGGAAGGATATGCACGCATTCGTTTTCTTTTCAGCCGTGAACTATATGCTCGGCTTGGAGGAATTTAGGTGCTGGAGGAAATGTGTTGCGTGCCGGCGACCGATAATACAGAAGCAGTCGTCCATGTACCTTAGAAAGAGCTTTGTGTGCTTCCCAAATGAAGACAAGGCGGTACTTTCCAGATCCTCCTGAGCAACGTTGGCGCAAACGACGGACACAGAAGCTCCCATCGCTGTGCCGAATACGTGCTTGTAATACTCCTTGTTAAATACGAAGCATGTATTCTCAAGGCAAAATTTGGGAAGGCGGCAATCGCTTTGGGTTTTGAGTGGCGTGCGTTCGCACAAAGAAGAGTCAGCCTCGACAAGTTTCCGGCAGCACTAAAGCGCATAGTCAATTGGAACGCATATAAATATAACTTTACGTCAATGGAGATCATGACTTCATCGTCGGCAATGCAGGCAACTCTTATTTGCTCAATGAAATGAGCGGAGCGACGAAATTCGGCGTGAGTCCTGCAAGCGGCCTGAGAATACGGTGCAGGTGGCCGGACAGTTCGTACAGCGGGAAGTATGTGTAGTCAAGAATTTTTCGTATCGAACGTCGGATTTGTGAATTTTCGACATTCCGTAGAGATCGGGAGCCAGACCGTTGTGGCAGAGTAACCTGCAGTAGAGATTCGTTCTTTCGTGGGGGCGGGGGGGGGGGTGAACTTGAAAATTGAAGTAAGCGGCTTCTGGTGCTCCGCTTGCCCCTTCTTCGTGAGATCCCTAGCCAGCTTCGCATAGGTCAACGTGTCCTGGAGCACCCCATTTATCTTCTTGACGCAGTCCACATGGTCCAAAGCCAAAGTAGCATTTACGCTGTCCGTGGTGAGGATGACTATGTCCTCATTTTCTATTAGTAGTTTCAACGCGTTTCTTTCTACTGCCAGCAGCGTCGTAGGATTTCCCTCGCAACCTTCGAGATGACCCCAATTGCACGCGAGTGAGCTTCTTCCCGTAGACTGGACTCAGCAAGTCGTACCGCTTGTTCCTCGGCGCAAGTCAGCTGGCTGACATTTGGTCGTGTACCGATGTTGTAGCTAAGGCCGCAGCTGAGTAGTACATGATCTGCCGGGTCGAGAGTGTACGAAGTTCTGAAAGCGTAGTGTGCCTGAAGTACCGGCATTTCTTCATAAAAGAAGGGAGAATTCGCAAGCCTGGCACGCTGATCCTTTTTTTTTCCTCGTGGCGGTGGCAGTTGTGTTGGAGTGAAGCAGAACATTTTATTATTTGGGGTTTTACGTGCCAAAACCACTTTCTGATTATGAGGCACGCCGTAGTGGAGGACTCCGGAAATTTTGACCACCTGGGGTTCTTTAACGTGCACCTAAATCTAAGCACACGGGTGTTTTCGCATTTCGCCCCCATCGAAATGCGGCCGCCGTGGCCGGGATTCGATCCCGCGACCTCGTGCTCAGCAGCCCAACACCATAGCCACTGAGCAACCACGGCGGGTAAGCAGAACATTGTGAAATTCTATTGGTACTTGGTTTTCTAGTCGACGTTGGGCGAAAAAGATCTCGTCCTCCCGACGTTTGATTGTTGCCTTTGTTTCGAGGACGCGGGGCCTGTAGAAGGGGTTCCTCGGCTTTGGCAATAGTCCGGTTACCCACGGCAGTCTTGACAAAGACCGGTAGGCGCAGGGACATCGGAATGAGTACATGCATCTTACAGCACGTGTTAAACTGTAGTTGATGCTGGAAAGAGGCATGTCTCGTTTTCAAACTGACGAAATGACGGATTTGCGTTATGGCAGCAGTAACATGCTGCTCTCAAAGACTAACCTAGCCAAGTGTTCGACGAAAACTCGTCTGGAGAGGAAACATACTGGTGCCAAAAAACGTGTACTCATCAAGAATAAAATACAATAAAGGACATGAGGTAATAAACAAGGAGTGAGACGTGTCGTATATCAGCGAGAGCAGAAATTTCAAACAGCGCTTCAAACAACACCTGAATGATTTCGCCAAGTGCCACACTGTTGTGCTAGAGCTCCCAACAAAGGTTCGCTTTGCCGGCATGCGGCTGAAACTTCGCCGGGCCCGACGGCGGGTCGTGTTCGGGTTACATCCGGTGGTGCCGCCGGAGCGGCGCCGTTGAACCACTTCACCGAGATCGCCTGATGCAGGTGCCTCTCGTCCATTCGTCGAAATTCGCACAGCAACCCGTGGTGGGTCCTGATTGGAGGATCGAGCCGATGGCAACTGCATCGACTTCTGTGGTTATAAAAGCCTGAACCACGGGACAATGAGGACGACAGCAAGCAGAGGCGTGCTCCCGTTTCTCACCGCACGCTTTAGTGCGAGTCCATTATGCCCCGGCCTCTGAGCCGTTCATGTAACGCCCTTGTACATACTGCATATAAATGTTTCGTTTATTCACCGTCGCCTTGGATCCTCCTTCGCAACAGTGGCGGCATCCTTGAGACGTCTCCGTCACAACAGTTGGTTGGCAGCTGCGGGATCGACCAGCGTCAGCTACACCGGCGCGGTGAGTGCCTGATGTTTTCCCCTCAGTTCACCAGACTTCTCTAGAACAGGTTATCGTAGTTTAGAGTAGGGCTGTGCAAGGCACTGTGGAGAGCTTTGAATGTTTCAGACCTAGTGAGAGTTTGAAACCAAAGCTAGTGCCGAAGGAATAAACAAGACAGTGTGAAGAATTGCTTGCGCGTGTCACGCTACTAGCTCGATAGTAGTGAAAGACAAGGGAATTCTAACAAGGGCAAACGGCAAGAGGCCACTGTGAACAATGGAGAACTTTCGGGTAAAGGAACTCATCTAAATTTCTGAGGAGCTAGGCCTTACCGTAGGCCGTGCGAAACGAAAGCAAGCCATTCTTGATATCATCAAGAACGAGAACGTAACTGCTGAGGAGGCCAATGAGGCCTGGGCTGCCATCAAAGAGCGCCGTAAGCGCGAGCTCGAGGAGGCCGAGAGGCTGGGGCGTATACGTAAAGAGGAGGCTGAGAAGCAGGAGCGTATACGTAAAGAGGAAGCCGATAGAAAAGAGCGGCTCGCGACAAAGAGGTTGGAGTTAGAGCTTGGGCAGTCCTCACCGGCGGTAGCTTCTACGACAGTTCAGGCGAGCGGTCCAAGAATGCGAGACCAACTGCCGCCGTTCGTAATTGGCGAAGACATGGCAAAGTATCTCGTCAAATTCGAGCACGTTTGTGAACGAAACAACATGGAGAGGTCTCTTTGGGCACAGAACCTGTTAGCTATGCTTCCTGGGGAGGCATCTAACGTGATAACGTGCCTGTCAAAGGATGCATTTGAGAGGTACGATGATGTCAAATAGGCTTTATTGAGGAAGTATAGATTGTCACCCGAGGCTTTCCGGCAAAGGTTCAGGTTCGCAAAAAAAGGCAGTGAGTCGCACATCGACTTCGCATTCGGCCTTAAGGCTGATTTGATTCAATGGCTTAAGGGCGAAGAACTTTATGACGACCGAGATAAAGTGGTAGAGTGCGTAGCATTGGAGCAATTATACCACTGCATCGAAGATGACGTCAGGCTCTGGCTGCAGGATAAGCTTCACGAAGTAAAGCTGAACAAGGCAGCAGAGCTAGCTGAGGAGTACTATATCCGCCGAAGCTTGCATAATAGTGCCGTGCGAGTGGAAAAAGCGTGGAGGAAGGACGCTTTTACAAAGCCCGATGAAAGGAAACCGGTCGCCTACCGCAGTTTTCGGAAGTACTCATCTCCTCCTAAAGAGACTGTGAGGAAAGAGTTATATGAATCGCAAAAATCAAACGATGATGCCAAGCAGCGAGCAGATGCCGCACGTACATTTGAGACGCGGAAGCCGCTAATCTGCTACAACTGCAAAAGGGAAGGGCACATCGCGGCAAACTGTAAACAGAAGGTTGCTTGTGCAACGATTCGAGAAACAGAAAAGAACATGCGGTTGTTGGAACCCTATATGCAGGAAATAAGCGTTAACGGAAAAAAATGCCGAGCACTCCGGGACTCAGCAGCCACTATGGACGTGGTCCACTCTTCACTAGTTTCTCCAAACGACATCACAAGGGAATGCGCGTGGATAAGGCAGGTTGCTGAGGAGCAGTGTGCTTGTTTACCGATCGCTACGGTGATCATTGAAGGCACTTTTGGTAAGCTTAATACCGAAGCGGCCGTGTCTGTAGCCCTCCCAGAGCATTTTCCTTATCTTTTCTCTAACAGCTCGGAGCAGCTCCTAAAAGAACAAAGAAAATCGTTCTTTGCCAGCTTGGCGTGCATGGCCCTCACACGATCGCAAGCGCAGAAGCTTACGCAGAAACTTGATACTGCCCCAGAGAGCGAGACAAAAACAGCGGCCCAGCAGCGTAACCCGAGCACTCAGTCGACCGGGCTGGAGAACTCCCGCAATAGTGCAGTCGGGCCGTCTGCTGCGGAAGAGGGTTGCATCGTCCCCACCGGCGGAGAAACCGAACCGGCGCCGTTGGATGAGGTGAGCTCGACGTTGACCCCAGTCTCTGACAGCTGGAATGAGCTACTGAACGTTGACCGAGCGACGTGCATTCGAGAACAGTAAGGGGATATCTTCATAAAGGACTTGCGTGATAATGTGAAACTGGGAGCAGCGAGAAAGAATGTTTCATTCCATGAGAAATCTGGCTTGTGATACCGCAGTTATACGGCTGTGCAGGGTCGTAAGTATGAGCAGCTTTGAATCCCTTTAAAGTATCGCCGTCAACTACTGGACCTCGCGCACGAGAACGCGTGGTCAGGGCATCTCGGCTTGAAGAAAACGAACGCTCGACTTGCCCAAGAGTACTACTGGCCTCGTTGTTGGAAGGACTTTGAAGAGTTTGTGCGCTCTTGCGATACATGTCAAAGGGTCGGCAAGAGTACTGACAAATGGAAGGCACCAATGAAGTTGGTACCAGTCATAACTGAGCCTTTCCGTCGGCTGGTAATCGACATAGTAGGGCCACTGCCCGAGTCCGAGAACGGATGTCGATACATTTTAACTGCCCTGTGTGTCGCAACGAAGTTTCCGGAAACGGTGCCACTCAGAGAGCTCAATTCTCCTCAGGTCGTTGACGCGCTCCTTTCTATATTCGCTCGAGTCGGATTTCCTTCGGGAACTCAATGTGATAATGGCAGCGTCTTCACTAGCTGCCTAACCTCTACTTTCCTGGAAAGGTGCGGAATCAAAGTGTTCCACAGTTCGATCAATCACCCGCAATCCAATCCAGTAGAGCGAATGCATTCAGTGTCGAAACGAATATTGAGAGCTCTTTGCTTTGAGCGGAAACGTGATTGGGAAGCATGAGTTCCAGCCGCAATGTTCGCTTTGAGAACGAGAGTACGGGCTTCAGCCCAGCGGAGCTTGTATACGGTCGGAGTTTAAGAACCCCGCTGCGCATGCTACGAGAGGCGTGGGAAGGCTACGATGAGGACCCAAATGTAGTTGCGTACGTTCTTAACTTGCTTCAGAGGCTCGGAAGAACTGAAGACCTTGTCGAGAGCTACCTTAAGGCTGCACAGGCATTGTCAAAGGTGTACTACGACCGGTCAGCAAGAAAGCGCACTTTTGAAGCGGGTAGCCAAGTGATGTTACTGCGGCCTTCTAAGAAAAATAAACTCGAGGTTCATTGGGAAAGGCCAGCGAAGGTTGTATCGAAGCTTTCTGATACAAACTACGAAGTGAAATTAGGCAAACGACCGAACAAAATCTACCACAGCAATTTGATGAAACCATACATTCAGCGTCACGCAGTGGTGAACGTAGTTTTGAGTGTTCAGGACGAGGAAGGTACGGAAATCCTGACCACTGCGGACATTAAGGAAAGTGGTCCGAATGTCCTGCTGGAAGAAGTAAAGTAAGAACCTCGTCTAAGCGAAGCCCAAAAGGAGGACTTGAAAATATTTGTTTCTGAGTTTGGAGAGGTCTTTTCCGATCGGCCCGGAAAGACGACGCTAATTGAGCACGACATTGAACTAATGTGCGAAGAGCCGATACGTAGTAAGCCGTATCGTTGTTCTCCCGTACAGAAACGAATTATAGCGGATGAGATTCAGCGCATGTGTGACCTAGGAGTCATTGTGCCGAGTGAGAGCGACTACACCTTGCCTCTAATACTAGTCCAAGTACCGGGAAAGGATCCGAGGCCGTGCATCGATTATCGACGCCTCAATGCGATAACCCGAGATCAGACCTATCCGATACCGAACCTCGAGGAAAGGGTGAAGACGGTATCGAAGTCGAATTACATATCCACACGAGACCTTGTGCGAGGCTATTGGCAAGTCCCCCTCACAGAGCGGGCCAGTTGCTACGCTGCGTTCGTTTCCCCGAGAGGAACGTTCCGCCCCGTCATGTTGAGTTTTGGACTCAAAAACGCGCCGTATTGTTTCACCAGTCTAATGGATCAAGTGCTTCGTGGCCTGTCTGAGTACGCACTCCCTTGCCTCGACGATGTCGCCATCTTTTCAAACACTTGGGTCGAACATCTGGCGCACTTACGAGTCGTGCTGAGCAGGCTGAAAGAAGCAGGTCTCACGGTAAAACCTGTGAAGTGTCACCTTGGTTGCGGCGAAGTGACTTATCTGGGGCATGTGGTGGGGCGCGGCCGAAGACGACCGTCTGAAAGAAAAGTAGCCGCGGTCGTGAACTGCCCCCGACCAACCACCAAGTCCGAGATAAGGGCCTTCTTAGGCTTGGCTGGATATTACCAGCATTACGTGAAAGGTTACTCTGCTCTTGCTTGTCCTTAACTGACGCACTTAGAAAGTCTGAGCCAGTGAAGGTGCAATGGGACACGGCAAAAGAGAACGCATTTCAAATGCTGAAACAAGCCTTGAGCGAAAAACCAGTTCTACTGGCGCCAGACTTTTAAAAAGGTTTTTCGATCCAGTGCGATGCGAGCGACCGTGGTATGGGAGCGATGCTATGCCAAGAGTATGATAACGGCCATGAACGGCCAGTTTTGTACTTGAGCCGTAAACTAACTTGCAGAGAAGAGGCTTATAGCACCTCTGAAAAGGAATGCGCCTGCGTCGTGTGGGCAGTGCAGAAATTGGCCTGCTACGTTGCCGGTTCCGAGTTTGTGGTGGAGACCGACCACTGCCCACTGACTTGGTTAAATAATATGTCGTCTAAAAGCGGCCGGTTGTTAAGATGGAGTATGACGCCCCAGCAGCACAATCTTGTCGTTCGCTATAAGAAAGGAAAGTTGAACGTGAATGCAGACGCCTTGAGCCGTGCGTTCTAAACAGTGCTGCCTTCGAACTCCTCGTGACTTGCATTGCGTTACTTCACGAAACGCTAATGGTGTTGTTATTAGCTGAGGGCAAAATTTAGACACCTCATTTGCAGCCTCAGCTTAGTGTTTTCTGACCAAGTGATCTCAAGAAACCCAAAATTTTGTTTTGTATCGTAATCATTATGTGTCATGTAGTGACACATTGTTTGTGCTGCGCTTGAGAGTTCTGTATACCACATGTATCTCTTGTCGAAGAGGGAAATAAATTGGGACAGAGACAAAGCTAGAACCATTTCGATACGTTTGAGTCTGCTATTCTGACGGGTGACAAAACGGCACTTGCTCGTGTTGGGGGTTGCCTGTTGTCGGTTGGTTCTCGAATGCTGCAGAACTAACCCTGACCGGTGCCGAGAAGAAAGCCTGTCAGGGCTGCCAAATAAAGCTGGTCGAGACACTTGGGCGACAAGCCGGTGAACGAGTGACCCTGGTCTGGCGAGTGGGGCCTGTTCACGGGAAGGAGCGTGGAGCCACCTATTCCCCGGAACACGGAGGGGAACCTGGATGGGCCTGGCCAACAAGCGCGCCCGGCATCCGAGCCACGAGGGAGCAGCTCGTCTTCCTGGCGCATGGTCTGGCGGCGGGGGTGCTGTTGTGCTAGAGCTCCCAACAAAGGTTTGCTTTGCCGGCATGCGGCTGAAGCTGGGTGCCGAACGAATTCGCCGGGCCCGACGGCGAGTCGTGCTCGGGTTACATCCGGTGGCGCCGCCGGAGCGGCGCCGTTGAACCACTTCACCGAGATCGCCTGATGCAGGTGCCTCTCGTCCATTCGTCGAAATTCGCACAGCAACCCATGGTGGGTCCTCATTGGAGGATCGAGCCGATGGCAACTGCATCGACTTCTGTGGTTATAAAAGCCTGAACCACGGGACAATGAGGACGACAGCAAGCAGAGGCGTGCTCCCGTTTCTCACCGCACGCTTTAGTGCGAGTCCAATATGCCCCGGCCTCTGGGCCGTTCATGTAACGCCCTTGTACATACTGCATATAAATGTTTCGTTTAATCACCGTCGCCTTGGATCCTCCTTCGCAACAGTGGCGGCAGCGTTGAGACGTCTCCGTCACAACAACACATCCACGAACGCCCTGGCGGAACATCGCGAACTAACCAGACACATCATAGACTGGGACTAGGCAGCCATCATTACAAAAGAGAAACACTTATCTGCCCGTTTGCGTTTAGAATCATACAACATTTATTCAACTAGACGCGCGATAAACAGGACGCGAGGTAATCATCCCGAGATATACACCCGCACGCTGCGGCACCTCACCCACGAACAGCCACGCGCCTTCGCATATATCTTCATGGTGGTCAAGGGTACGGGGTCCGAAACTTGATGTTCTTTATTTTTCTTTCATTCTTGGCGAGTGCATATTTTTTGGCACCAATACCCAAGTACAGTAATTCAAGGTAAATCAGAACTTAACGAAGTGAAACAAATGTATAACCAGGCTAAACCAAGCTTTAACTTTGCATATGTATGGTTAGCTGAGCTAAGCCGCAGCCATCTTTTTTTTTTCAAGAAATGAGTGCTAAGTAAAGCGCAAACAAACGTCGATTGTTTCTACACATAGATTTTTCTACCTCATAAAATAATTCCACCCAATATAAAAAAATACTGATGGTACCCCTTAGTGTGTCCTAATCTGAACACACCCAATAGTGGAAGTGGGCGCGTTGGTGAGCCTTCGAGTATCTCGCACGATGAAGAGATGACGTGAATTACCAGTTATTAGTTTGTAGCTGAACAACTCTATCGTCCAAGGAATTTTTTTTTTTTGTCGTTGGCGTGGGGAGTGAAAAACTCCCCATACGCGGGCCGATCCCGGATGTAGTGCAGTACCGGCCCGACCCGCAGCACAGGGGAAGCAAACGTTAAGCACTCCCCCTCCGTGGGCCGATCCCGAAGATAATGCAATGCCGGGCCGACAAGCGGTGGAAGCGAAGCAGGCGTTAAGCCCTCCCCATACGCGGGCCGATCCCAAAGATAATGCAATGCCGGGCGAAACCGCGGCGGAGGTGAAGCAGGCGTTAAGCACTCCGCATACGTGGGCCGATACCAACGTTAGTGAAATACCGGCCCAACCCGCAGCGGAGGTGAAGCAGTCGTTAAGCACTCCTCAGACGTGGGCCGATCCCGAGGTAGTGTAATGCCGGGCCGAGCCGCAGTGGAGGTGAAGCAGGACTTAGCACTCCCCATACGTGGGCCGATCCCGAAAGTAGTGCCATACTTGCCCGACCCTCGGCGGAGGTAAAGCAGGTATCAGGGCCTGTTTATGCTCGAGCCGCCTATCGCCGCAAGTTGCAGTGCGGTCGCCCGGAAAATTGCACATGTCGAACCCTTATGGACCAATTCCTGTTTACAATGTGTACGGTTTACACTGTGTACACAGTGTCAACGGAAATTTGTGCGCAAGTGCTCGATATGTGCATTTTTTCGCGCGACCGCATGCGTGCGGTGGGGCTTGCGGCGATGGGCGGCTCGAGCGTAAACAGGCCCTCAAGCACTCCCCACACGTCCCGGCCCGACCCGCGGCGGAGGTGAAGCAGACGTTAAGCACTCCCCATATGTGGACCGATCCCGAATATAGTGCAATACCGGGCGGACCCACGGCAGATGTGAAGCAGGCGTTAAGCACTCCCCATACGTGGGCCGTTCCCGAAGATAATGCCATTCCGGGCTGAACCGCGGCGGAGATGAAGCAGGCGTTTAGTACCCCCCATAGATTAGCCGATCGCGTAGGTTATGCAATGTCGGACCGACCAGCAGCGGAGGTGAAGCAGGTGTTAAGCTCTCTCCGTACGTGGGCCGATCCCGAAGACAGTTTAATGCCAGGCCGACCCACGGCAGAGGTTAAGCACGCGTTAAGCATGCCTCATACGTGGGCCGATGCTTAAGACAGTGCAATGCCGGGCCGACCCACAGCGTAGGGGAAGCAGGCATTAGGCACTCCCCATACGTGGGCCGATCCCGAAGATAGTGCAATGGCAGGCGGACTCGCGGTGGAGGTGAAGCAGACGTTGAACAGTCCGTGTACGTGGGCCGATCTCGAAGATAGTGCAATGCCGGGTCGACCCGCGGCGGAGGTGCAGTTCACCATTTAGGGGCCCTGATACACAGATCCGCTGGTCATCCTTCTTCACAGAGTGGAAGGGCGCTGAGTTTTTCTTCTCGTAGTCCCACGCGTGTCCCTGATGCGCAGTTGGAGCTACCACTTTTCTGCTTGCGCAGGTAAGCTTGACAGGTGATCATGGTATCCTTTAGCACACACACGGAAGTTTTGTGTCTGGCTCCATTTCCGCCGCCGTGCCACCTTTTTAGTTGGTGGTCAGGTTTTGTTTCCCGTTTCCATTCTGTCATTTTGTCTAGACGTCTATTGTTTTTCTAAGATGAATGCGTACAAACTACCTTCAATTTCCGCTGTTCTAATGACCTGCCATCAGTTGTCAATCTGAGATGCAAAATGCAAGGCGCTCGCATGTAATCTTTGCGGCTAGAATCGCGATTTTCTCAGTTCTTGCCCCCCTTGCCTCATGAGGTCTTCACCCTTATCGCCGCCAATTCTCATCTTCCCTCTTACGAGGATGCAAATGCCGTTGCGAAGGCAGTTTCATATCTTACACATGAGACATTCAGGGAGGTACCACTGGCGAAAGTATGCGATTGTAAGGAGTGAATAGGCGATGACTGAACTGTCACTTTCAGCTTGAAAATACGCCACCCTGCACAACAAGAGAAAAATAAACACTGACGAAATCAGGCCCCGTATTGCCGTATCGAATTCATGCGTCGAAGAATGGTCACGGCGGATGTTTGTGTCGTATACTACTACAGGTAGTATAAGGTTACGCGTTTCCCAGCCTGCTGCAATGAATCGTATAGTAAATTTCATGAGTACAACGAGCTACCTAAAGAACAATAAAGAGCGTCATCCTCAGCTAACATTTTTGAATAAATATAGCAAAATATGTTGTTTTACAAAACTGTTATTATCTACTCGCTAAGCTGAAGCGCTGTAGGCTGCCCCTTGTTTAGTATACAGACACGAAACATACTATCTGTGCTTCGGTAACTATGCTAGCTGGATTCCTTCGATGTACCAAGCAATAAATACCTGAACATCTTGGTTTATCGCTTGTTCCATCAAGCTCATGCACTGCTCCAAAGCGTCCAGAAAGCCACGGCGCTTAAACTGGCTAGCAGTAAGAAAGGTGGAATTTACGTCAAAATAATTTTGTCAGAGCAGAATGGTGTCGTGCTGCAGTTCTCATTTTGTTCCTGCTTATAGGCATTTTAAGGTGCGTGCTTACTTGAGATGAGATAGCAGCCGAAGGTGATAGAGGATATCCACGAGGTGGCAGCATGGCCCTCGCCGAAGTAGGCAAGGAACTCGTCGAAAAAGATGCCCGATGAGTAGACTATGCCGTCGATGACCAGGTGGCAGACGAAGCCCGCCAGCACTGCCACCCAGCCCCAGCCGCCGTCAGGTGGGGCCGGTGCAGCCTCGACGATCAGCGTCCTCTGCAACATGCTCGTCGTGTCCATTCCGATGTGCTGGAGGGAGGCAACCACCATAATTGTCTCACGCAGCTACGGTTAGGCTGAAATTATAATAACACTGGTAGAGCGACTGGACGAGAAAAATGAATGCACAAACAGCGCCACTTTAAACTACAAATTCCAGAACTTCGACGGCTCTATCAGAAAAAGAGACGTTGTTTCTACAATGAATTATTGAATCAATCGTCAAGTCGTTTTATTTCAGTATCGAATACACTTGGGGGCCACCGACAAAAAGCCATCAGACTTGACAGGTTCTGTGCCTGTGGGTAAACGAGGGGCACGGTAACTTTAACAGAATAAATCAAAGAGCGAACAAGTGCATTATCGTAACTTCATAGATCACTTACTAAGAAATACCAGTCAAAATATAATACATGATAACAAACCATTGTGAGAAAACGTTTGTGCACAGAAAGGGGTTCACATAAGTGCATAAATACTACATAAATATGCACATAGTCTCGTTACCGCTATAGGTTATTTGCCTAGCAAGCTGTGATTACGTTGTTGGACAGTTTTCAGTTCCTTGATATGAGCCTATCATTGTTCACATTTTAAAAGGGAAGCTTTTTTTTTCCGCGAGCACCGCCGGGTTTCGTGACCGTGCTTGCGGTCGGCCTGTTACCTTGCCAAGTAGGCTAACTAATCACAATGGAGCACGTGTGCTGCTGCGTTCTTTGCAGCACCACCAGATGGCGCTCGCCTTCGCGCATCCGTGGTTGCATGGAAGTAAACGCTTCAAATAGCATTGCACACGTATGTACATGCTGCCTCAGAAACCACGACGCTTTGGATTGGAATTGCGCTTCGTACGTATGCGCAGGCTGCATCAGAAACCGTGATGTGTTCAAGACGTGTGTGCGTTTGCGTGTGTGTGCCCTCATGTTTCGACTTTTTATGCACTCACACAATGTTTCGCTATCTATATATTCCAACCAGTTGCTCCGATTCTGCCCAATGGCCAAAATCTGCTTCAATTTTTACAGCCACACTGTTACGTACTAGTTGGTGGGATTCGTCGGGGCACGTCCGTCGGGGGCACGAAAAAGAAAGCGAAAATCTTCACCGATTGAAGCGAGAAGTTGATATATTCTTTAGTATCACGAGTATAACATACAGCACAGCATTCGTTTCAATAAAGAACAAGCACAAAACCAGCATCCAAACCGCACGATTATTGATAAGGCTCTACTGATATCAATGCCAAGCGCGTAGCGCTCCACGCATACGCTTCCTGCTAAAGATTACTTTTGCACAAGTTGCCACGTCGACGGGAACTTGCGACGCGCGGAGAGACGTCACTAGCTTCTCATATATAAATGAACCAACCTTGCGCCTGATTTCATTGTAGTTGCAGCACGGTTATGGGCATGTGACGCATAGTTAGAACTTGCCGAGGAACAGCCTGAATACGTGGAGCGGCAAAAAGAGAAAAAAACGACAATGCGACCAGCGGCGGCGTGCTGCCAAAACAAATTTCTCTAAAGTATTGCACTATCTCCTTCAGCAGCAGTTGCAGTGGGTTTTCGCTGGACATCCACTTTCTCAGGCCTGGATCGCGAATTAATATTTTTGTTTTTCTCCTTGATTCGCCCTGTTATGTTTGTGTATCGTGTGAGCGCTAGGATAACAAATCTACAGTTAAATGTCACGCTATGTATATGCCAATTTCTTCGCTGTTCTCGTCCACTCGTGCTACATACTGTTATATATTCATGCGAAACAATTAGCGTGCCAACGTGCTTTGGCTAACGTTAAGGCAAGTTTCTACACGAGAAGCTGCGGTCGCGACGAACCACCATTGTTCGCTTTTGAATAGCAGACCTGCGAAAGACAGACCAAAAAGACCAGCGCTTATTAGCAACTCGCTTAAGCTTACAGTCATTTTAGCTATACTTGTCATTGGTGTTTTACAGCGAAGCTGTATACCACTACCGTCCAAGGAAATTTCCGTGTCGTTGGCATGGTAAGCAAAAAGCTCCCCGTACGTGGGCCAATCCTGGTGATAATGCAATGCCGGGCCAACCCGCGGCGCATGTGAAGCAGGCGTTAAGCACACCCCCTAGGTGGGCCGATTCCGAAAATAGCGCAATACTGCGCTGACCCGCGGCGGAGGTGAAGCAGGCATTAAGCACTCCCCGTACGCGAGCCAATCTTGAAGATAATGCAATGCCTGGCCGACCCGCGGCGGAGGTGAAGCAGAAGTAAGGCCCTCCACATACGTGGGCCGATCCCGAAGATAGTGCAATGCCGGGGCGATCAGAGGCGGAGCTGAAGCAGGCGTTAAGCACTCACCATACGTAGCAGGTAGCACAAAAGAGATACATAACGCTCATATAGCATTCATCCGAGACGATAAAGGCAGTTTAAAAACACGAAGAAGACAACATCGTTACTGAAACGTCGTATATGTCTGCTAATGTCCGGCTTAATTACTTTTTCCAGACAATCTAGAAAAGCTCTTCAAAACGTATTGGAAAAGATGGTCTTGAAGTAGTATTTGGAAAGACACAAATAATCCCTTTGCCCGGGCTCTTCATGTATGATTGCTCAACGTTTTTAGGGCGTTATCGAAAAGCTGGTCTAGAAGTAGTCCTGAAAGGTTTACGACAATCTGAAGCTTGTTTTCGCGGTTCGCAAATGAGTTGAAGCGTCGGTGTCTACTGCTATTGAGCTCCTGGCGTAGTGCCAAGTACTGTTGCCTATACAGGCCGAGGCATCCTCGACCAAAATGCCTGAAAATGAACATGACGAAAATGAATCTGTAATGCCGCCTTTGGTACGCGGCAACGATACAACCAAAGGGCGATGCAGATCCCGCTAAGAAATGGGCGCGTCTTGACAATCGGCCAGGCGAGGGTTTTGTCCCATGAGCGCATGAAATGAGAACGTCACAAAGCAACACTTTATTTCAAAAATAGTACCTAGGCAAGGTCTGAGCAAAAGATATGAGAAATGGAATGTAACTCGAATTAAACCAAGAATCACTAAAACTACCAGAAAATATTCCAAATCAACTAGAAATTGATCACCTATGACTAGAACATCCATAAACGAAATCTGTAAGCACACATACAATGACGAACAGCAAGAACGCGAAGTTTGCTAAACATTCTTATTTTGCACAGTAAAGAGCACGTGCTACCAGATAAACACACTATAGTTATTTAGAAATTTACACCGGAGAAACTGCAAGAAGCACAATGAAAATGGAAGATTGAGTCGCATGGTATCTGCCTAGAAGCAATGTTACCAATAATCCAAAGGGTTGAAAGAACACAAAAGTAATAACGACATATGCCATCAAAAATCAATCCTGCTATAAAAACCAAACAACGGGAACATGTCAAAATTGAAAACCAATATGCCTGTACGATACATCAATATAATAATTGTGAGATAATAGAAAGAACCACAAAAATATAAGTCAATCAAATGAAAGATGTTATAGAATGCTCGAACAAGGAAGTCTGTTTAACAAGTGAACTCCACTGTAATGTAGAATACGATGAAACTGAGTAACGCTACATAACTAAAGGAACCTTATTAATCTAGTGCGTGAGAAATTAATGTGCTAGCCTCATTATTAGAAACTTGTATAAACCTGTAAATTAACTTGAATACATAGGAAGCTGCGCTTCAGTAACCAAGGGAGCAATGGTCATAATAAATAAGAATCGTTTATATAATTAGCATTGTACAGAAGGCGCATGTGTGCCGCTCTCGCAGAAACAGACATAAGGTCGCAAGGAATCATTTGCGAACCCATGAATACATTAGTACACTTCGCACACATCTCCAGTCTCCTCAAAAAAAGGAAAAAAAAGAAACGCTTTACCAGTTCATTCCCCCCCCCCTGCCACCTTCTACATCCAAAAATATTTGGCGCACAGTCCAGGCAGAGCTCCACCGATCAGCAGCTTGGGAGCACTCTACTTTGTACTCTACAGTTCTACTGACGTTGGCACTGCCGTACATAGTCCCTATCGAAAATTTGTTGGTTGCTGGGTATTGCGGAATCCATCACCCACCATCAATGGATTGTGGTGTTGGGTGGAATGGTGGGTGCTGGGCGACATGATGGGTGACGGGTGGCACGGTGAGTGCTGGGCGGCGCAGTGGCTGCTGGAGGGCACGGTGGGTGACGATTGGCACGATGGGTGACGGGTGGCACGGTTGAGGCTGCGCGGCACGGTGGGTGCTGGGCGGTATGTTGGATATGATCGTGGACACAGCATGTCAAAGGCAAGTTGTGCGATGTATTGAAGGAGTAGCCATTGCACTTGGTAAGCTCATGACAGGCTATCTTCAAGTGATCTTGACTCTTGTGGATTGTACAGTCTGTTCGACATGTGGCCATGTATGTGGTTATTTTCATGCCATAAATAATCAATATAGGCACCACATACTAAGTTGCGCATCATCACACTTTATTGAAAAAAACTTCACTGGACTTCTGCTGTATTTAGTCCCGCACTCGCTTGCCCTGGTGACCTGCTTCTGTAAAAAAGCTCCGAAGGCGCTTACGCACAGAAGCAAGGCCGTTCTCCGGAGGCGGCGCTGGTGGCCCCATCGGATGGTCACCTATGTATTTCTTCAGAAAGTCTAAAAAAAGAGTGCAATAATTATAGAATGAGTAAATTGTTTTGGCAATGATTTGAAGCAATAAGCGAATGAAGGAGATCTGCTGCAATCACTTCAAGTAAAAGATCGATTCAACAAAAGTTTTAGATAATAAAATGCAGCAAATATTACACACAGACCTATGATAGCCAGTGCACAAGCCAGAGAAGCCTTATTTGCAGTGAGAACGCATTGCATGCATCGCATTGTTTTTCAGATATACACGGGACTTTTGTAGACCGCAAAGTGACGCCTCTTCTCATTGTTAGCTTGGCTTTAGTCACATGGCAGTTGCACTCAAAGCCTCATGGGGCAGATCTATGGCTTCCGCTTTTGCATCAATTGTCTGCTCTTCGACCACCCGAATTCCTGTCAAATTAGGAGAGTCACGATTTGGCTACAATGTCTTAACGCATGCAAGAGAGCTGAAAGGCGCAAACTGCATGGTTTGTCCACTCTATCATTTGCTACGATCACTTGTTACTCGTGCAGTTGGTGAAGGTATGGGTTCTAACATTATCATTTGCCATATAGGCATAAACAATTGTATGTAAAAGTTGTAGTCACTGTTGGTTTGCAAGCTTTATTTAGCTGCAAATGATGACAACCAATGTTTTAAAGTGAAGCTTCTTGATCTCTTCTGCTAACTTTACGGGCGCTGCTGCTGCTTCGGTCTTGTCATGCTTGCGCTGGGTTGCTTGCAACACCACCAGATGTCACTAACCTCCACGGGTCCCGGATGCTGCTGCTGGGCCAGCATTTCACAGTTTGTGCGTATTGCGCGTGTTTTGCTTGTTTTAATTCTTATACGACAAGAATGCAGGTGTTGGGCTGTGATAGTGGAAACATTGCAATTGTCCTTTGCCTGAAGAAACCACTTTGAATTGGAGTCTCAGCAGTGTGCTGGCCACGTATGTAGAAGGAGCCCGCAAGCACGCCAGCAAGATAGCTCCGATGCGTGCACTCGGCGTCGAGGACACCCAGGCCCGAAAGAAGCGTCACAAAGAACCGGAGCGTCTTCGCTACACAGCGAAATGTGCTGCAGAATGCGAATGTATGTATGCAACTTATTAAAAGAGGAAAAGAACCGCGACATCGGATGGGACGTAAGACGAAGGAGTGAACAGGAGGAGCGGTAACTAGCAACCGAGGTTTGTTAACATGGAAAACGTAGCAGCAAAAGGTCGCATCTGCACGCAGGGTGCCTTAACATACGGAAAAACAAGATTAAACAGACGTGGCAGAAAACAACTGTCATTGGTCAATCTAAAATGGGGTGTATTTATCTAGGAGAGCCACCGACGGCTCACTTACACATTCGTCTAAGCCAAGTCGACGCATGTGTGCCGCTTCCAAAATTTCTCGATCAAGTCTAGTCTCTCCCCGTCCCACTATGACGGCTAAATTGAATTTGTATTCCCTGGTGTGCTTGGGGGATTGGCGCTGCTATTACCCTTCAAGATGCGGAAAAGCTACCGCAGTCTATCATTACTACATTGGCCAGTTTGGCCAATGTAAACAATGCCGCACTGCAGCGCAAACTAGCACACCACATTGGTGGCACAGTGCACGTACTGGTATTCGTACTCAGTAGTACAGGCGACCTTGAGCGGATCATCAGCCACGTGCCTACATAGTTGCGATAACTTGCAGGGGGCTAAGAACATCAGTCAAATGCCTTGCCTGTTTAGACTCCACATTCTTCGGGTTGTGTGCAATTTGTGCACATAGAGCATGACTTCTAGGAGGCCTCTGTTGGGGGGGGGGGGGGTTGTCACCTGCTCCCGCCCACGTGCCTTGTGCTGCAGCTTCCACAACAATTTACCCACTTCCTAAAGAAGGGCTGAAGGAAATCCTGCCTGTTTCAACATATTTACTTGGGTCTGAAAACTTTCAGCTGTCATTTGCTGGCATAAATTCAAAAGCGCTGACCTCAAACAGGTGATAGCTACGCCTCTCTTAATCCATTTCGAGTGTGAAGAAGAGAATCGTAAAATGGCCTTCTCAGAACGCGGCATATAGGCCCAGCACACTTGATCAAGCATTTCAATAGAAATGTGAAAGTCTAAATGCTCAATACCCTGCTCTTGCTGCTATTCAAGTGTGACATTCAGGAATTTGGAACAATGTTTAAAAATTTCTAGTATACTTCCTCGGCAACACTGCTATGACTCCGTTTGTGGTCAACGTTTATCAGGACTAAGCAATCGTCGAGATATTGACACGTGAACTTGTTTATCTTTTACGCGTGAGCGCTTTTACCGTCTAAGAAATGTTATCGCTCAACGCAGGACGCGTCTACATGTATCGGAAGTTTCTAGAATGTTATCGATGCTTCTATCCGCTGTCGGTTGTCGCCGAATCTTGTGTAATCTGATTGCATACATGCGCGACGTGAATGGCGTAGAACTTTGCGGAAGGCACGCGGGTCTCAGCAATTACTCTGGAACATTCGACGACTGAACTATAAAAGCCGACGTGCTTGACTCGCTGATCAGATTTTCGATGTTAGCCGACTGTGTTCGCCGTTTTCGTTGAGCATTGAGTGTAGCCTGTTTTCTGGGTACAGGTTCGCTCAGTTAAGTTAGTTTCGACATTCACAGTTTTCTTACTGTGTCCTAAACCGTCTTTACCACGTGACATCTGGTGGAGGTGCTTTGCGTTCATGAACCGGACGCCCCCACAAAGCTATGGCCGAAGCCCTAACGCGGATGACAATACCAACGTCGTCAAGAACCAGTGAGGTAGCCGCAGGCATCAAGGACTGCCCCTGGAGCACGGACACTTGCCTGAGACGACCTGGGGGATCGTCGCCCAGTCAACCCCAATGGCAGCCCCTGCGTCCCCCATCGTGCTGTAGCAGCCCAGGGAGCCTCCGACGTTCCGCGGTTCAGAATTCGAGGTACCGGAAACCTGGCTTGAGACATATGAGAGGGTTGCTACATTTAACAGTACGAACAGTGACGACAAACTTCGACATAATTTTTCGCATTGGAAGACACCACCAGGACGTGGTTCGACAACCGAGATGCCACCTTAACGACGTGGGACCTGTTCCGAAGCGGCTTCCTGCAGACATTCACAAGCGTCGCAGGCCGAGAACGAGCCCAAGCTCTACTAGAAACCTGAGTGCAGCTGCAAAATGAGACCAGCGCGATTTTTACAGAAGAAATGAGCCGCCTATTCCTCCACGCTGACCCGGAAATATCCAAGGAGAAGAAAGCCCACCTACTGATGCGCGGTGTAGACGAGGAACTTTTCGCCGGAATGGTTGGAGCCCACCAAAGACCATCGACGAATTTCTTCGCGAGGCCACCAGCATCGAGAATACACTGGAAATGCGGAACCGGCAAATCAACCGCCGCAGGAACTCGACAAACTACGCCGGAGTTCGGTAACTTGCCACTGATGATCTGCGCGAGACTATCAGAGCGATCGTGCGGGAGAAGCTACAGAACCTGTTCTCTTCATCACAGCCTCAAGTGGCTTCAATTGCCGACGCTGTCTGTGAGAAGCTCCAAAAACAACTCGCAGTAGCCCTTGAATCACCCCAGCCTCAGCCGCAAGCGATGACATACGCCACTGTAGCCCGCCGTCACCTTTCCCCTCCGCGCCCATGGCAGGGCCCAGTGACGACACAGTTCCGTTGTCCGCCACCTCCCCCGCCGCCAGCACGCCAACCCGTCACCCCACGCAGCATTCCACGGAAGACTGACGTTTGGCGCGCCCCCGACCACTGTCCGCTGTGCTACCACTGCGGAGAAGCAGATCACATCTACCATCGATGCCCATAACGGTAGATGGGACTCCGAGGGTTTGCCGTTAACGCGCCGCGACCACAGCTTGGCGAACGACCTCACGATATCGCCGATTACCTCGCCGCCAATCTGTGGAGCCCTCGATGAGCATCACCAAGCCCCTACCTGTCGCCGCAGCGCCGACCATACACTGGCCCAGCCCGGGGCCACTCTGCGAGCCCAAATCCGGAAAACTAAAAGTAGCAACCGATGAAGGTACGGTTGCTGTTCGTCGAACTGACGAAGATCCTCTGCCGCTGACGAAGACGCCGAAGAGACGACATCGACGACATAACAACGACACGCCGCCGTCCTGACGAAGTCCAGAAGCAAAGAATACGCCAACGAAAGCCAACCTGACGACGCCACGTACCAGCCACAGGTCAATGCGACGCAGCCGTGATCCGACGCCAAGACCTAACTGTAACGCCAGACAAAGAACCACCGGCCTTGACGCGCTTCTCGACGGCTACGCAGTCAACGCCTTAGTAGACAAACGAGCCGATTACTCCGTCATGTGTGGACCCATCGCCACGCAGTTGAAGAAAGTTAAGACTGCATGGGACGGCCCTCAAATTCGAACAGCTGGAGGACACCTCATCACGCTGACCGGAATCTCCAAGGCAAGAATTACCGTTCATGACTGGACTTACCCTGCATCTTCGTTATCCTCCAACAATGTTCACGCAACGTCATTCTCGGCATGGACTTCCTAATCCAACACGGCGCAGTCATCGACCTGAAGTCGAAGTCGATAGCCCTGTCGGAAGATCAAGCGATAGCGCTGGAGAGTTCTCGTAGCCACCCTTTTTTGAGCGTGCTCGAAAGTCAAGTCAGCATCCCGCCCAGCTCCAGCATTGTCATTTTCGTCGGCAGCAAAACCCCTGCGGACGTAGAAGGGCGTCATCGAGGGTGACCAACGCCTACTGCTAGACCATGAAATTTGCGTCGCAAGGGATCGCTTTACTGCATGGCGGAAACGCGAAAGTGTTGCTGACAAACTTCAGCCAGGAGTTAAAGCACATCAACAAGGGCCCGACGATTGCGTACATGAAGGAACTTCTGGAAACCAGCAATGCGTTTGGCCGTATCTACACCGATGACCATAGTTCCCGAACCAGAATTCAACGCAAATCCAGGTCTCACCATAAGTAAGCAGCAACAGCTCAGAAGTCTTCTCCGACAATACAAAGACTGCTTTTCGACGTCGCCAAGGATTCGACAAACACGAGTTCCAAAGCATCGCATAATTACCGAAGAGTGCGCTCGACCACTCTGCCAGAGCCCTTTCCGAGTTTGGACGCGAGAACGTGAAGCTATTAGGCATCAAGCCGGCGGAATGCTGCGCGACGACATCATCCAGCCGTCGAAAAGTCCGCGGGCATCGCCTGCAGTCCTGGCGAAGAAAAAGGATGGAACCTTTCGTTTCTGGGTCGATTGTCGTCCACTGAACAAGATCACGAAGGACGCATTCCCCTTCCACGGATAGACGAAGCATTGGATCGGCTCTGCAACGCAAACTACCTTTCGTCGATAGACCTCAAGTCTGGTTACTGTCAAATAGAAGTCGACGAGAGAGATCGCAAAAAGACCGCCTTCATCACACCAGGCGGCCTCTACTAGCCCAAGGTCATGCCATTCGGACTATAAATGGCGCCAGTATCGTTTCAGCGCGCCATGGACACGGTGTTAGCGGGATTGGAGTGGCAGACGTGTTTTGTTTACCTGTATGACGTTGTTCTCTTCGCCGGAAATTTCGACGATCACCTTAGGCGGCTTGCGACAGTATTAGAGGCCATCAAGTTATCAGGGCTCACTCTGAAGTAGACAAAGTGCCGCTTCGCTTACGAAGAGCTTGAGTTTCTAGGCCCCGTCATCATCAAATCTGGAATACGCCCCGACCCGCAGAACACAGCTGCCATCGTAAAGTTTCCGCAATCCATCTACAAGAAGGCAGTGCGTAGATTCTTTGGCATGTGCGTTTTCTACAGGTGCTTTGTCAAGGACTTTTTTCCACATCACTGAGCTGCTAGCACAGCTAACCAAATGTAATGTCTAGTTCCAGTAGGGAATGCCACATACCGACGTATTTCAAGAATTCGACCGACGCATGTAGTCACCGCCGGTACTTGCACACTTCGACGAAGACGCCGATATCGAAATCCACACTGACGCCAGTAGCCTAGGCCTCGGTGCTGTCCTTGTCCAGTGGAAAGATGGACTTGAACGTGTGATATGTTATGCTAGCCGGTCGCTGTCAAAACCTGAGGGCAAATATTGTACGACTGAAAAGGAATGCCTCGCCATCATTTGGGCTACAGCAAAATTCCACCCTTATATGGCAGGCCATTCAAAGTCACCAGCGACCTACCGCCTTGTGTTGGCTAGCTAACTTAAAGGACCTTAAACCACTAAACCTTAAACCAGAACTTAAAGGACGGTGGAGCCTCAGACTGCAAGAATATGACGTCACGGTAATCTACAAGTCCGCACGAAAACACTCTGACGCCGACTGCCTATCACGCGCCCCCACCGATCCCCCGCCGCAAGACGACGAGAACGACGACGCCTTCCTAGGAATAATAAGCACGGAAGCCTTCTCTAAACAGCAACGAGCAAACCCGGTGCTACAAGGCCTCGTCGAGTATTTGGAATGGAACACTGACGTTGTCCCTAGGGCATTTAAGCGCGGGTTGTCTTCGTTCACGCTACAAAACAACCTGCTCGTTAAGAACTTGTCACTAGTCTGCGCCAGCTGCCGTCAGCGGTGCGTCCAGAAGTACTCCACGCCCTACATGACGATCCAACCGCTGGGCACCTCGGATTTTCCCGGACGCTGTCGAGGATACAGGACAGGTATTGCTGGCCGCGTCTGACCGCCGACAGCACCCGTTACGTCAAAACATGCCGAGACTGTCAGCCACGCATGTCACCATCGACAAGGCAAGCAGGATTACAACAGCCGATCAAACCTCATTGCCGACCATTTCAGCAGATCGGGATGGATTTCTTGGGACCGTTTCCGACGTCAACCTCCGGAAATAAGTGGATCGTCGTGGCGACGGACTCTCTCGCCCACTTCGCTGAAACTAAAGCTCTACCGAAATTCAGCGCAGCCGAAGTGGCGCGATTTTTCGTCGAGAACATCCTGCTGCGACATGGTACCCCAGAAGTCCTCATCGCCGACAGAGGAATGGCCTTTACAGCAGAGGTCACCCAAGCCATTCTGCAATATAGCCAGACTAGCCACAGGAGGACAACTGCCTACCACCCTCAGACGAATCGTCTCACGGAGCGCCTGAAGAAGACCCTCACCGACATGCTAGCAATCTACGTCGACGTCCAACACAAAACCTGGGATGCCGTCCTGCCGTACGGAACCTTCGCTTACAACATGGCGGTGCAAGAAACGACAGAGATCACGCCGTTCAAGCTGGTTTACGGCAGGAATCCTATGACTACCGTCGACGCCAAGCTGCCGCGCGTCTGCGGCGAAGAGATTCTAGACGTTTCCACCTATCTCCAGCGCGCCGAAGAAGCCCGACAGCTTGCCCGCCAGCGGATCAAGAACCAACAGAGGACGCACAGCCGACACTACAACGCTCGACGACGCTACGTCGGGTACCAGCCCGGTGACCGTGTTTGTGTTTGGACCCCTATACGCCGACGAGGACTGAGCGAGAAGGGTTTACGCCACTATTCCTTACCATACAAGATCATCCGACGCATTGGCGCAGTCGACTATTAGGTCGTGCCAGACGGCATTTCGCTCTCACAGTGGCGCCGCTCACGTCCTGAAGTAGTTCATATTGTGCTACTTAAGCCCATTCACCAGGGCTAATGAGCTCTGGAGAAGTCGCATAGCTGAAATTTGGACTTCATTTTGGAGTGTTATTTTATACTTTTTTCTTTGTTGTTGTGTTACTTTGTTTCACAGGTGTCCTTATTTTCACCTCCCGTTATGCTTGTAGCATCCGGACGATAGCTTTTGAGAGGGGGGAATTGACACGTGAACTCGTTTATCTTTTACGGGTGAGTGCTTTTACCGTATAATAAATGTTATCGCTCAGCGCAGGACGCGTCTACATGTATCGGAAGTTTCTACAATGTTATCGATGCTTCGACCCGCTGTCTGTTGTCGCCGAACCTTGTGTACTCCGATTGCATGCACGAGCGACGCGAATGGCGTAGAACTTTGTGGAAGGTACGCGGGTCTCAGCAACTACGCGGGAACATTGGACGACTGATCTATAAAAGTCGTCGCGCTTGACTCGCTGATCAGATTTTCGGCGATCACCGACTGTGTTCGCCGTTTTCTTTGGACGTTGAGTGTTGCCTGTTTTTCTGGGCAGAGGTTCGCCCAATAAAGTTAGTTTCGCGATTCACAGTTTTCTTGCTGTGTACTCAAACGACCCTACAACGTGACAATATCTCAACACTATTTGAACACCAAGGCTGGTAGCGTCAAGCTGAGCATGAAGCTGGCGGTGAAACCTAGCCAGGTAGATTTCGCACAGGATAGGCACAACACACATACCTACGCAGGTGCCCCATTTCCGGGTGTACAGGCTCCCTTCAAATTTTACAAGTGTTGTGCATAGCTAGAACTTTAAAATTTCCAACAAACATACTCCGTTGATGCCACAATGGTTTTTCAGAGACCCTACACCAGACAAGTCGATTAGTTCGCTGTCCGCGCATAAATGTTCACGTAGAACAGAGTAGAATATCCCTGCAATATCTTTCGAAATGATGAAATTCGCACCTAAGTCACTTTGTTGGAGCACCGCTCTCCCATCTGCCAAGCACTTACCTCGTACGGGTCTCCGGGCGTAAGGTTGTTGAGGTGCTTCATGAGTTATCTGCTGAGGATGACCTGCCAGGTGCCTTTTTCTGTGACTATTGTTTTTAGACGGCACAAGTCCTTATGTGTCTTAGCGGAAAAGAACGCCACAAATGTAGTGAACCAATTTCCGCTGCAATGAGGCAGTGTTTGCGTTGGCCAAACTGGCCAATGTAATAATGATAAAGACGGCGGCAGCATTTCCGCTCCTTGAGGGGTAATAGCAGGGCAAATCGCCTCAGACACACCAGGTAATGCAAATGTTGCTGCCCAAAATTCAATCAAGACATCACTGTAGGATGGAGAGGCTCTAGACTTGAGCGGGAAATTATGGAAGAGGCACAGCTGCACAGACTTCGCCTAGACGAGTGTGTAAGTGGGCTAGGCTGCAGCGGCACCAGCACCATGTTTAATCACTGCGTGTTCTTCATGCAGTTCTTCGGCTTCCTTGCTGTACCCCCCTTTCCGGCGTCACATGGCTCGGAACTGCTTCGTCTGACTTGGCTTCCTTAGCGGTCGAGCACGTGAACGTCATCGAGTGCTTGTGCAGAAACTGCTCTATCGCTACCATATGCGATTACCTCGGCGTATCCCACTTCAAGCTGCAGCATGCCAATCACCCCGATGTCCTGTCCTTTGATCAGCCGATCATCGACAATTTTATGACAACTTTTGGGCTTTTTTTCGGCTCTCCCATTTTCACCTTGTATCGAGAGAGAGAGAAATAAACTTTATTGTGAGACCAGGGTTCTTGAGCCCAAAGGTGGGTGGCCTCCTCAGTCCAGGTAGCAATGGCTCGCTGCCGCCGCCCGAGCCCCGTTCACCAACCACAGCTGGCTGTCAGGGTCTTGCGCCACCAGCATAGCCTCCCACTGCTCTTCCAATTCTTCTTCTGAATCCGCCTCTTTCTGCATGTTATCGCCTGGTGGTGATGATGATGGTGGTGCTTCTCGATTATTCCTGCATCCCAGCACCATATGGCGCAAGGTGTTGCGTGTGTCCGGCGGGCAGAACTTGCACTCTCGCCCGTAGATGCCCGGGTACATGGCGTGCAGCAGTGTTCCGTGTGGCTAGGTTCCAGCCTGTAGTCTTCTCCAGGTTACCGCTTGGTCCCTACTCATCGTCTTATGCGCGGGCGGGTAGCGACGCCTCTGCTTCCTGTAGTGCCCCAAGATATCCGAGTACTTCTTGGATATGCGTTCATCATCCTCATTATTGGTATGCATCGTGTAACCGCACAAAAACAAGGGACAAAGAAGGAACACACAGGACAGGCGCGGAACTTCCGCGCCTGTCCTGTGTGTTCCTTCTTTGTCCCTTGTTTTTGTGCGGTTACACGATGCATACCAATAACGACCACCAACTAGCCCGCTTATCCCTGTTAAATATCATCATCCTCGTCACAGTCGTTGGTACGTGTTCTCTGCGTGTCGGAGATGGCTCGGCGTGCATGATCTCGAGCCGCGGCGTGCGCCGCCTGGTTCCCCGTGAAAGATTCGTGTCCCGGCATCCAGAGGATTTGTGCTGCTTCTATTTTGGTGTTGTTCAAGACCTGAAGTGCTGCCTTTCCTATCCTTCCGTTCATATACCTTCTGCATCCTTCTTGCGAGTCCGTCACCACGGTAACCATGGCCTTCTTGTACGTTGCGATGGCCAGGGCTGTGCCCACCTCTTCCGCTGTGCTCGCGTCCTTGGCACGTATAGATGTGGCTGTAAGTTGTTCGCCCTTCTCGTCGACCACGCTGATTGCGAATCGGTCGTTGGTACTGTACGCAGCGGCATCCGTATATCTAACGTTTTCTTCTTTGCTGTTGGTGCGTTCGAGTAGGCGCTTGAACGCCTGTATTCTCGCCTGTCTCCTTTCCTTGTCGTACTCGGGATGCATGTTTCTGGGAATGGTACTTATGTGTAGCTTGTCTCTGACCTCGTGTGGGATACGCTGAGGTAGGTGCCTTTCAACCTCGACTTGGTAGCCCAGATCTCGCAGCAGGACTCTTCCCGTCTTTGTCAGCTTTAGTCTCTCCAGTTGGTTGACGTTGTGCGCCTCCATGAGCTCTTCCCACGTGTTGTGGACTCCCATTTTGAATACTTTCGCTGTGGACGTGGAGGGGCAGACCCAAGGCAATTTTGTATGATTTTCTGATGAGGGCGTTTACTTTGTCTCGTTGACTGTTCATGTCAACGTATGGAGTCTCGTACGTGACGACGCTCGTGAGCAGCGCTTGTATCATTTTCGTGAAGTCTTCTTCCTTGAGTCCCTGGCTTTTGCTCGTCACTCTTTTGATAAGGTGGGTTATATGTTGCACTGTTCTCTGAATTTTTTCCAACTCCGCTCCCCCGGCCCCGTCCTTTTGAATCAGGAGTCCGAGGATGCGTAGCGTCGTAACCTGCGGAATCATGATGCCTCCCACCTTTACTACCGGGTCTGGCATCTGCTGCGGTTGTCGGCCTCTTGTGCGCTTTCTTAGCACCAAGAGCTCCGATTTTTCAGGTGCGCACGTCAGTCCACATGCTTCCAGGTACTTTTCCGTAGTGTCAACCGCTTCTTGCAGAGCGTCTTGCTGTTTACCTGTCGACCCTCCCGTAGTCCAGATGGTGAGGTCGTCAGCATACATTACGTGACCAATCCCTTCTATTTGCTTCAGTTGCTTGGGTAGTGAGCTCATCGCCAGATTGAATAGCATCGGCGAAATGACGGAGCCTTGGGGCGTTCCCTTTCGTGGTATGTCGAATTTCTCAGAGCGTAAGTAGCCTATCCCCACTGTGGCTGTCCGTTCTTTCAGAAAAGCTTTGATGTAATTATATACTTTTTCGCCGCAGTTATATACGTTGAGGTGCTGCAGTATGGCCTCGTGTGACACGTTGTCGAAAGCCCCTTTCACGTCAAGCGCGAGGATGGCTGTTTTGCTGTGCGTGTCCAGCTTGTCGATGACTTTTTCCTTGACTTGCAGCAACACGTCTTGCGCGGACAGGTGAGCTCTAAACCCGAACATAGTGCTTGGGACGTGTTTGTTGTCTTCGAGATAGTCGATCATGTGGTTGTGCACCATGTGCTCGTAGAGTTTTCCAGCACACGAGGTTAGGGATATAGGTCGAAGGTTCTGCACGCTGATGGGCTTGTTAGGTTTAGGTATCATGGTTACCTCGGCATGTTTCCATTCCGGTGGTACTTAACCGTGTGCCAGCACTCGTTCATGTATTTTAGGAGCGCGTCTAGAGAGGGTCCGTCAAGGTTCCGGGTGTCTTGTTGTTTATTCTGTCGTACCCCGGCGCCGTGTTGCGGGTGAGCTTGATCAAGGCCCTCTCGATTTCTCCTTCTGTGAAGGGCTGATCCAAATCTATATTTGGGTTGCCTCGATACTCGTCGAAGTGCGAATCTACAGTTATGTTTCGCTCCGTACCGAGGAACTTCTCCTTCACTTCTTTGATAATGTCTTCCTCTTTCCCCGAGTGGTTGTGTATGAGTCGCTGCACTTTCTGTTTTGCGGCGTTCTTGTTCTCCTTCGTTGATAGGAGAGTCTTGAGCGCCGCCCAAGTGCGCTTGCTGCTTAAGGTTCCTTGAAGCTTGTTACATGTTTCGCGCCAGTTCTTTCTTTCAAGTTGTTCAGAGTACTCTTGCGTTTCCTTGATCAGCTTAGAGATTCGAATTTTGAGTTTCCGGTTGCACTTGTTACGCTTCCAGCGTTTGGCGAGACCCCTCCGCACCTCCCACAGGTGGCGTAACTGCGGGTCGACCACGGGGGTGATTTGCGACAGCTGGATTGTCATCGTATGCTTCTCGGCTCTTTCCACAACTCCTCTGATCCATAGGTTTATGTCGTCTATCGTCGCATTAATGGCGCTCTCATCTTTGCGAAAGGCCTGCCAGTCCATGATCTTGGCTTTTCCTATCTTCATCGTTGCTTTGTGGTGCGGAATGATCGTTTGCACTATATAATGGTCGCTACCAAGATTCTCGTCCATGCAGCTCCACTCATACTGTTTGAGTCCGTGTACGAATGTGAGGTCGGGGCTGGTGTTTGTAGATACACTGTTGCCGATGCGCGTGGGTGTCTGCGGGTCGTCGAGTAGCGTGAGAAGGTGTTGTTGGGCTACGTTGTGCACGTCTTCTCCTTTTTTCTTTGAGGCCGCATAACCCCAGGTCACATGGGGAGCATTAAATCTCCAACGACTATCAGCCCGTTACGCTTGCTCAGCTTCTTCACCTCTCTCATAAGCTTGTCTAGATCCTTTAGGTGGTCCTTTGGTGGGCTGTACACGTTTAACACGTTGTACACGTTTAACAGAGGCTTTGCTGCTGTTTTTTCTCGGGTACGATTTCTACGAGGGTGTGCTCGATGCGGTGTTGGATGTCGTGTCGTTGAGCGTTGATGGCGTTCTTGGTCAGGATTGCTGTCCTCGTTTTACCGTCAGCGACGTGAGTGAGGTAATCACTGACCTTGAAATCTTCTGCTTCGGTTTCTTGCAAGGCTATAATATCTGGGTCAAACTGCTTGCAGAATTGTATCGAGTGGTGAAAATAAAAAATCATGATGATGATGATGATGATGAACTCTTGGTCTCTGACATCAGCAGCCGACGGTATAAATGTCCAGCGCGTGGATCGACTCTTCAGTGGGCTAGGCTGCAGCGGCACCGGCACCATGTTTAATCGCTGCTTGTTCTTCATGCAGGTATGTTACTATTCTGATGCCGAGTGTATCCGATCTGATGACTGCTTTCTGCTGCTGCTCCCTTGCCCACAACGTCTTCTATCCTGCTGCTCGCATGCATTGTATTGCGCAAGTTGTCTCCTCTTAGGCGGAGATGTGGAAATCAACCCTGGCCCGGGCTCTCAGTCTAAGTCTAGGCGTGGATCCGGTTCCGCTCTCGATGAGAATGATGATGCTCGCCCTTCCTTTCATAGCCATGGCAAAAACGACCCTTCGGTATCCGAAATGTTCTCTAAATTATTGGAGGGGCAGACTCTGTTGGCACGAGACGTTGCGGAAATTAAGTCATTTCAACAGTCAGTTGCGCGTCGCATTGATATTTTGGAGTCGCGTGTTCTTGCACTAGAATCCACTCCTATGTCCAAAGACTCTAGTTTACTGCGTGATTTACGTGCTGAAATAAATGCCTTGACTACTAAGGTAACGGACTTGGTCTTAAAGAATGACAGTCTTGAAAATCATTCTCGTAGAAACAATCTGATAATACAGGGTATTTCTGAAGTAATGGATGAAAATGCTACCACCCTGATGACTGCAGTTTCATCTGTGTTTAATGAGCACCTGAAGACTAGCTGCCCTCATATTGAGCATTGCCACAAGCTCGGTAGCGCACGCAATGGTTACATTCGTCCCGTCATTCTTAAGCTTTCTAACTTCAGCGACAGAACCGAGGTTCTTAGGAACGGTTCAAAACTCAAGGGCTCAAATTTCGTCATTAAAGAACATTTCTCTTCTAGGCTTCGGTTAATTCGGAAAAAAATCTGGGATGCATCAGCCTCTTTTCGGGACAGCGGTTCTGTTGTAAAGTTGAGATATGATCATGCTTTCATTAAGAAGGTTCGTTATAGCTGGGGTGACACTTCAAAATCATTAGTAATGGCACCCGCTGAACGTGTTCCTTCTGAGTCTGGCCATTTGACTTCCATTCCATCCACTTCCTGAATTCATCCTGGTCGTTTTCAGAACCTTCTTGTCTTGAATATAAACGCTCGTAGTATTGTTAAAAAATTTCCTGATTTATTGTCCCTTATATCCATTCATTCCCCCCCATGTTATCGGCATCACAGAGACTTGGCTGCACAATGGTATTTACGAATCTGAGTTCACTCCACCCGGTTTTGTTGCCGTGCGCTTAGACAGGATTAGCGGCACTGGTGGTGGCATGGCACTGCTTATCCGGCTGGATCTACGATTCTCAGTCTTGCCTCCTCCTCCAGAAACAGAATCCGTGTGGTGTAAAATTTACCTTCATAATCGGTTTATTGTGATTAGTGTTATATATCGTACCCCCGGCTCTACTCTTGATGTTCTTCATGCTGTTGCAAATTTCATGAGCGAGATCAACATTGCTTCATCGAGTTTTACCTGTATGGGTGACTTCAACGCCCCTGGCATCCACTGGCCATCATTGTCTGCAGTCGGTCGCGGCACAGCTATTTGTAAAGAACTAATCAACATTTCCTTGTCCTTTAGTCTCACCCAGGTTGTTCCTAGTGCAACCAGATTAAATTCCGTCCTTGACTTAGGTTTTGTAAGCGCTAACCTAGCCGAACGTGACTTTTCTTGCGAGGTAATTGATGGTATTTCAGACCATAAAGGCGTTTTAGTGTCATTCTCCTGTCCAATTTCTAAATCTCCCTACACGTTTACTAGTTTCCCTGATTTCATTCGTGCGGACGACAACTTCATTACTGATGCATTATCTCATCATTTCGATACGTTTAGTGCACTTGCAGATAACCAGGACGTCAACTGCCTTGCTAATTACTTTGAGCGTCTTGTCAAATCATGTATCGAACGTATTGTGCCCATTAAAACTAAGAAAAAATTCCAACATTCCGTGGATGACTCGCGATATCTTGCATTTGTCCCGTCGCGTTCGAAGGTTAAGGCGTTCCAGAAGAGCCACTGATCCCATGGCGTTGGATAGATTTGTTAAGGCGAAGAAAGAACTCAGCCTTATGTTCAAAATGCCGAGGATTTCTTTTTTCGCGTTCGCGTGCACAATTTGTTAAGAACTAACCCACGAAAATTTTGATCTTCTATTTTACCTCGCGATGCTTCATCCACTTCTTTCAGAATAGATAATGACGTCACCAACGACCCGGCGGTGATATCCGATGCATTAAACAAGTATTTCCAATCCGTATTTGTTTCGGATAACAACTTTATCCCGACACTTACCAATATAGTTTCTTCTGAAGCAATCAGTGACGTTGAGATAAACTGCGAAGGCATCCTCAACCTTAACCTGGATGTTAAGAAATGCACTGCTCCGGATGGAATACACAACGCGTTCCTTGTTCGTTATTCGTTGTGGTCATCAAAATATCTGTCAGTTATATTCAGAAAGTCATTATCATCGTCTACTGTACCTTCTTCATGGAAGTTAGCCAAAGTGCTCCCTCTTTATAAATCTGGAGATAAGCAGTGTTTGTCGAACTACAGACTAATTTCACTGACGTCACAGTCATGCAAAATGTTGGAACACATCATTCATAAGCACATCACGCTCGTTCTGGAATCAAATATTTCACTGTCTAAGATGCAACATGGGTTTAGGCGTGGTTTTTGCACGTTAACGCAGCTAGTTGAGTTCACGCATGACATTTCATTTAACTTTGACGTAGGCAACCAGGTTGATGCCATTTTTACAGATTTCTCGAAGGCATTTGACGCCGTTTTACATTCTAAACTTATTGCTACACTTAATGCTGTACTGAATTATCCTCATTTGCTTAACTGGATTTTAAGCTTTCTCTCATTTCGCTCCCAGTTCGTCTCTTACAGTTTGACTGACTCCGCTACTGTTGATGTGACATCAGGTGTGCCCCAAGGCTCCATCATTGGGCCGCTTCTTTTATTATTATACATAAATAATTTGCCACTTCCCTGCTCTTCTAACATCCGTCTCTATGCTGATGACTTCGTTCTATATGAAGTGATTAAATCTTCTAATGATCATTATCGCCTTCAAGAGTAGTTTTCTAGGTTTTGCGATTAGTGTAACACTTGGCAAATGAACATCAATTTCAATAAAACCGTTCTGATGTCTTTCTGCAACACATCTTCCCCCTCCCTTTTCAGTTACTCGTTCAATGGCCGTACAGTAGATAAGGTTTCTGAGTATAAGTATCTTGGTGTTATTTTTACGCATAACATGTCATGGTCCAAACACATTGGTTACACATGCAGTAAAGCACTGAAAAAATTAGGTTACTTGAGGCGAACGCTAACCCGTTCTCCTAAATACACAAAGTTTCTTATGTATAAATCTCTAATCCGCCCTGTTCTTGATTATGCATCTGTAGTTTGGATCCCCCATAAGCAGTTAGATATTAATAAACTAGAGGCTATACAGAAAAAAGCTGTGCGATTTATATGTCACCGTTACGATCGCGACATTTCGCCCTCTTCAACACTTTCTTCCTTGAACCTAAACACGCTCTCTTCTCGTCGCCGTGTCGAATCATTAAAATTCTTGCATTGCATTGTCAATTCTTTAATTAGGCTCTCAAATGATAATTACATTAACTTCGCGCCGGGATAATCAACGAGAAGACATCATGACCTAAACTTGATACCCTACTACGCACGTACTAACATGTTCAAATTCAGCTTTTTTCCCCGCTCAGTCGAAGACTAGAATTCATTACCTGTGTCCATTCGTTCATGCTCATCCCAAATTTTTGCAACTGCCATCCTAGATGCATAATCATGGGTATGGGTATGGGCATAATCAGGCATGGGTATGCCCGGCAGCATTTGTATAACTTCTTGTGTATTCTTTCATCAGTGCTCTTTAAAAGTGTTCACTTGTGTTTACCGCTGTATACTCCAATGCATTTTCTGTACCGTTCCTTAACTCACTCCTGCTATAGCGCAAATTGCGCTGCAGTATGTATAAATATATAAATAAATAAATAAATAAATAAATAAAGTGAGCCTTCGGTGGCTCTGCTAGAAAACGAAACCACATTTTTGGTTAAGCAACAACAGTTGTTTTCTGCCACGTGTGTTTCAACTTGTTCTTCAATATGCTAAAGCACACTGCGCACAGATGTACCTTCTTGCTGCTATGTGTTTCATGGTAATAAACTTCAGTTGCTAGCCTACCACTCGTCCTTCCCACTTCTTCATCTTACACCCTGTCTGAAGTGGCAGTTCCTTTCCTCTTTAAACATGCCAGACCAACTGGCACAAATTCCACCTCCCCCTTGAATATGTTTACAATATACATACAATTATTATAATTATTTGAAGTATACACATCCCCATAATTCAATTAAAGTTTAATACTTCTGCCATGATTCGGTGCGCTATGTGAGGCAATCACAATGCTCGATTCCCTCTCCGATATTATGATCAATGACTCGCAACAACGAGAGTGTTCTGTTGACTATGCAGACAAACAGCAGTGGTGCACCCAAGGTAATGCTGTACATCAACTCACCACTCGTATTGGACTAACGGTTGATGAAATTATACATTTGCCACCAGCATCACCGTTAATTGTTGTCAGTCAAAACAAACAGCGTAGAAAGCTTCACTTACATCGATTTCCACAGTACGAGGGATCCGCCAATTTTTGTGTTCTACTTTTCAATCTCCATATTGCTACTTTGCTAAGCTAACTTACGTCTTCAAGGTAAAATAGCTTAAACAAGCATCTTAAAATATAGAGCAAACTTTTACGCTTGTTCCTTTCTAAAAAAACATGTTCGTAGTAAATTGAATTTGCGGCAGACTGTTGATGCAAGTACAAGAGTCACCAGTACTTTAATTCGTAAAACAATTGAATCTTTGCAGAAGAAAAAGCCAGTTACAGCCAGACTATATAGTCCGTTCTAATTTAGGCTGGCGGCAAGTGCTGGATCTCCGCATAATGCCCAGTACCTTGGGTTTTTTCGGCAACCACGACAGGCACGAGAATTTTAGGATCATTTGCGTAGGACAAGATCAGCTATCCAGGTCACAGCGTACGTAAGACTAATGTACAAGGTGCTTTCTTTGTGTAACAGTTTTTTCCTCATTCTTATACTTACATAAAATGAGATCACTGAAAGTAAGTCGAAAGTGCTGATAGGTCATATCTTACAAATTTCAATAATGAGAACAGTGTTTTGAAGTTGCATGGTTGTGAGAGCTGCAGATTTTAAAGCTGCAAATCATGTGACCACGGTCAACAATTGCGTCTGGTCCTATCAACCGCGAGCCATGAAGCAATTGCTGCCGTACGATTCTACACACTCTAAAGTGGTGAAGCGAGCAGTTGGTAGTCTTTGCTTGGAATCGGCTTTGCGGAAATCGTGCGTACAGCATATGCGGTCTAGTTTTACGAACCAAGTTGGACGCCTTTTGGCAGCTGGTTTTCCTTTGACGGTCGTCAATGCTATAGTAGAATCTCTTCTGCAAAAAGTAAAGCTTGGAGCACGAAGGGCGAGCGCAGAGGTCGAACGACCGTAGGTAAGACCAGAGGTTATTCACTATGTACACAAGGTGTCACACAACCTTAAAAAGGTTGCTAACCGTCATGGTATTCCTCTGGTTTTCTCTGCACCCAACAAGCTTTCGAAGCTGTGTTCTCGAGTTTGCTGTAAGAGCAGGCGGGGCTGCCGCACGAGGCATGAGAAGCCCTTTATTGAGTGCTCCAGAGGGGTTGTTTATGCGATTCCCTTGCACCCTTGTGAGCAGCTCTACATTGGTCAAACTGAGCGTTGTGTGAATGACCGTTTAAGGGAACATGCGCAAAAACTAAAGAAAAAAGAGGACAAGGGCGCATATTTCGTGGCTCATGTTAACGCGTGTGGTTGCGACGCTCGATTTTCTGCGACAACTATTTGTGGCAGGAGCGGAAATGCGTCTTCCAGGCTTGCTCTTGCGGCCTTCTTTATCAAGAAGAATAGATATAGATGTGTGAGTGAGCCCTCCATCACATTACTGGATGCCGAATTTGACTTCCTGCGCAACTGCCTTTGATGTGCATGTACCGGCGTTTTTTCTGCATATATATCTATATATATATGCACTATCCTTCCTTCCATTAAACATTTGTGAGTAGCGCTTGTCCTTGTCTGTCTTCCTTGTGTCTGTAGTTTTATTTGCGCTAAGCTACTACTTCAGTTATATTTTCATCATGGCTAATCTGCAGCGGAGAATGCGCGAAGTCCTGTCGCAACTTCAAGCCTCAGAACTTTGTGTGCGCCCTCCTTTTACCGTGTCCAATTCCGAAATATTTGTTGCAACAGTACAGTGCTATTGAATATGTGCATTATATGTCAACGCATTTTCAACAAGCATAGTCTAAATATCGTAAATTATTGCACTGAAATGTGACTTGAGCAAAAAATTTGTTATATGTGGGATTGTTATAAGCGAGAACTGTAGTGAACACGCATGTAAGCTGCTAGAATGTTTTTACATATGGTGCTCCAGTGTTTTTGACTTCTTCGCTACACCCTTTTCCTACACTACAACGTGCAGCTAAATCTAAGGGTTGCACTGCACGGCAGAAGAAAGCATCCTTTCTCAGCCCCTAATCCTCCTCCCCAAGAAAGGGGCTGAATGGAAGCTTCAGTGCTGCATAACGGCTGAACCGTCCACCATTGTCGGAACAAAAAAAAATTTTGAAAAACATATACCAAGGTTTCTGCAGGTTTCAAAGAAAAATTAAAGAATATTCAAGGACTTTCCAGGGCCTGTGAAAGCTTCTTCAAGGGTGCAAGATCCGATGCAGAAAGAGGATATAAGATCGGCATGCTGATCTTATCTCTTAATGTTAAACTGCCCACTGCTTAAATAAAACGTTTGAAGTTCAGTGCTTGTTCTCAGCAATGTCTGTGCCTTTTCACATGCCCCGTTTTGTGCTGATGACTAGTTTCACATTTCAAGCTAAACCACTATCACAGTTCAAATTAAACCATTATTGAGCTTTAACTATCCTTTAAGTAACAAGCATGAGGCTGACTCTTCTTGAGGCCGAAGTGTGTCTACTCAGAGGGAACAGTGCACAATTAAACCTCGTTACGGCGAACACCACATTAACAAACTTTTCAGAATAACGAACTTTTCAGAAATACCCTGCTGACTTCTTATAGTTTCCAGGTAAAAATATTTCAGAACAATGAACTTCAGAATACCAAACCTGTCAGAATAACAATCGCTATTCGGTTTCCGTGGGATGTTACACCTTTTTTACGCATGTGGTAGATCTTTTTTATTCTATTCTGCAAAGCCAACATTTTTGCACTGCCCTTGAAACCATCAATGGCTGTGGACCTGTTGCCTTTCAAAACTACTCGTTTGAACATTCAGAACTTTCAGCAATTTTTAACATGTTAGCTGTGTTCTACAGCTGTCCCTTGTAATCACAGCCCCATCCATCGAAAGGAGTGGATTTGTATTGCATCATGATTTACTCCTGTTTAAGTGGTCTGTTATTAGTTTGTGACAAACATATTTCCACATGCCTTGACACAGCGTGCACAGCTAAGACTTCACATATTTTCAGATATGGTAATGGCTACTGAGTAACACTAAAGGATGTGTGGCCTCACCATTCTGAAGAGCTGGTGAACCAAGGTCTTGGTGCTTTTGATTCTTGTGGCAAAAGGTTCAAATTCACGTCTGAGTTACCTGAAGAGGGGTACCTTCAGTTTATATCAATATCATTTTTCATGATGGTCAGGTGTGGTATGGATACTAATCTTGGTCCGAAAGCCAGTCCATAGCCACCAGTTAGCTCATTTCAAGCTTGTGAAAAGGGGCATTGCCAAAACTGCATGCACACTACTCTCAAAAGCCTTTGTGACGATCAGGTTGCATGCAGCCTTCAGCTCAAAGTGCTACGCCTGCACAATGTTGGCTTTTCTGCAGAACTGTTGGCTTCTATAGCAGGAAGTTTGATTAAAGAAATGCATTGAATGAGCCAGACATGCCAGAATGAGCTTGAAACCGAAAAGGCATGGCCTGCAGTTGTGCCATACATTCATGATGTGAGCCAACACCTCTAGAAAGTGGCTGGGAAATGTGGCATCCTGGTAGTTTTCTTGCCACCTGGTCAGCTTGTACGCATGTGCAATATCGTGAATAGTGCTGCCACGGCAGACAGCACAGCAAAGGACGCTACATGTTTCGAGAAGTTCAGCGCGGGTGTGGTGTACAGAATGCCACTTTCATGTGGAAAATATTACGTGAGCGAGACCAGTCAATGCGTCAATGAAAGGTTGAGAGAGCACTGCACCGCTGTTAAGTTGTACGCAGGGGGTGGACATTTGGCACATCACGGGAGGCGGCGCTCGTGCAAGCCTGACTTTCAGGGCACTCGTGTTATGTGCAGCTTTGCAAAGCAAGCTAGAAAACATTTAAAACTACTTTGCTTTAACAATGAAGCTGATAAATGTGTGATCACTCTTTCCCTTGCCTTGCATGATAAGAAGAAAGCATATCTCAAGCGGCACTGGAATTCTCTCGAGTGACAACTGCACCTTCTGCATCATTTTGTAGATTTCTGCGCCATATATGCTTTGCTGTTTTTGTCATTAAGCCGTTCAGTTGATGGCTAGAGCCCGTCCAGTATGTGTCTCTCTGTGTGTGCCTTTGCGCTTGTCATGATGTCCATGTTCAGCTACCACCAACTAGCTCTATCTTCTGCATTGATCAGAAGTACACAGCACGCTTAATAAAAAGCCAGAGGAGTAGTACTATACTGATCAGAACAGACAAATGGTATCGACGTTCTGTCTCAAAACAACATTTCAAGTTGGTGTACGCTCATGTTTACCTTTTGAGTGTAACACAAGGGACAGAAGGAATACAACAGGGCACAAAAACTATCAATTCAACATTTATACTGTGTGTGCATTTGTACTGCACAAGCGTTCTTTAAGACGAAAGGCATAAGTTGCAATACAAATGTACAAAATCAAGGTAAACAGTACTTGCATAAAAATAGAATAAATAAGCATGGAGCGATTGCTATTCCGTGTCATTTACAGAGTGTTCCGGTTTGTAATGCAATCATAATGAGCGCTGGCTTACACATGTCCCATTTTTTAAGTGTTATGCCTCATAGATTTTGTTGATCAATCGCTTGCCTTAGATGAACAAAATAGACGAACAATCTAAATATGGCCTGTATCCCTTGTCATGTCAGTGCATCATCAAGTGGGACGAGCACACTTGCCCTGTGAGTGAATCATGGTGCTTTCCTGGGTACATGTTCATGCACCGGCCAGTCTGGCCCATGTACAGGGTCGTCCATTCTTAATACGAACACGTTGCAGAGTGGCCGCACTCCGCAGAGTGCCAGCGCACATGGTCGGTCGTGCAACGAAGCTAAGCGGTGCAGCGCACAGGGGCTTGGAGGTGGGACTTCGTGTCCTGTGTCATCCACTCAAGCATGGCACGCTCCGGTGCTTCAGCAGATCACACGAAGCTCCTCCTGTCCCCTGCACCACTTAGTTTCAATGCATGGCTGCGTCGTGTACACTGGCACATTACGGGGCATGGAAACATTGAGCCATGTTCGTACTAAGAGTGGACGACCTTGTATATTGGACCAAATATACAAACGATGAGAGGGATAGAATAGACTACACTACCAATGATGGACACATGACAAATTTAGTAGTAATTTTATACAAACCTCTCTTGCCCGGATATCTTTCTCAATTCCCTTGTGGAATGCTACACACATAGATTTCCACACAAAAAAAATTAGGCAGATTTTGCAGGACAGCCCAGAAGTGAACTGAGATAAGCGAGCAAGCAAGCGACGTTTGCTTGGCTAAAGATACCACCAAACTTGCCCAGCGCGTGTCAGGGGCTGTGTACTGCATTCCAATCCCATGTGGTCAAATGTACGCAGAGCAGACTGGCCAGGAACTAAATATGTGCCAAAGAAATCCCCATCTTTCACTGAGAAGACCAGCACGCTCATCCGACATGGCCATGGCTCACCGCTATAGGGCTTCAGGACTCATTAAAACTGCTCATCTGTTTCTACCCACGCTGAAAAATCAGTGAGGCATACCACATAAATAAGACATGTGTGAGCAAGGGCCCATTATGAATGCATGAAAAAAGGCGTCCTTTCTAGACGACATGGGATAGAAATTAGTCCGAACCTATCTACCGTTTCTGACATAAACGCTGCTTATTGTGATTTCACGCCTTTGTATTACAAGTCGCATTTTCCTTCTGAAAGAACCTGTGCACAATATAAGCACATAACCACTGTTATTATTTTAATTGTTCCATCAAAATAGTCAGTCATTACCGCTGGTCATGTTGTGTGGTCTCCCTTCCCTCCCTGTGTAAATTTTGTCCTCCAGAGTTATACGAACTGAATGGCAAACTCAAAAGGACACAACAAATTTCACCAAGAGGATACGGCTGCTTTTCAGAATATGCACAAATACGGTGACAGGTATCTGTCGGCATAATGTAGCAATAGGGGTGCAAGCTAGCTTCAACATTGCTGCAATACTTGAGTTGTCACACGGCTACAATGCTTAAGGCCCCACAGATGTGTAAGTGCACAGCAAAAACAAGCAGGTTTATCAACCATAAATTTGAGTTCAGCAGTCACAACATAGGTTGTTTCATGTAGTTTTAGCACTAGCTAATATGTGGAAAGTATATGCACAAGCACCCTTAGCTAGCGATACCTGCATACCCAACATGAAACCATAGGAGTTGCAGTGCATATGATTCTTCTTTGCACTAGTATTCCGTGAAAAATAGTTTTAAGATTACGTATAATGCTTTCAATTCATTTGCCCAGTAATCGAAGGCCTATTGACAGCATTAAAATTATGACTTGCTGGTTGAACACATTCTCGCCTGAATAGCACCAAGCAGAATAAATAGAAGACAGCATACTGTGCTGACCAAATACATGGAAAGAGACCCAAAGTAATAGAATTAATTCTTTACAACTGTAGAATTAGAGCTTGTTGACTGATTATCACTATTAAAACTACATTACTGCCAAGCGGATGTTCTATGTGGTGCTGATAAAATCAAATTAATTTGATGAGCAACATAGCAATAACCAGCAGGTGCCCTAGCAAGAGTAAGCATGAATGAATGTGTGGTTTTTCTTGGCGCAAGGGCCAGGTATGGCCAAAGAGCGCCATGCAAGTGTTAATGATTTCGCAGTGGAGTGATCGGTTCTGTGGAGTTGATGTGACGTGGCTGTAAAGGGGCCTAAAATATAGTCGCTGTAAATGCGTAAAATGTATGTGTAATAAAATTATGGCGATGACAAATGACGCGTACTATGAGCATTGAGGTGCATTTCAAAATAATGATACGGTATTAAAAATTGCATGAGTTTCTAAAATTAACTACAGCACCATGGCCTCGTTAGAGCCCTTGCGACACAAGGGCCTGGAGGCATGTGCTACATAAAACAACTATCACAGCGGCATCCTCTGGAAAGAGGATGCGCTACGAGTTTAATGGTCTTAATACATATAGCACAACCTCACTTAAAAAGTTGAGGGCTGCCTTGGTGTCAAAAAGCGGTTCCTTACCGAGAAACATAGCCGTGTGTAGAGGGATGTTATAATGGTAAGCAAGCGGAAAATGTTTCTTTCTCTCCGTTTCGGCTTCCCGGTACTCCAGGAGCACGTGGAGGACGGTAAGCCTCTCACCGCATCTACCACAGGTTCGAGGTTCACTTTCAGTAAGCAGATAACTATGGGTGTCAAACGTGTGTCCTATTTTGAGGCGACAGAATAGGACATCTGTTCGCCGAGATTTTGTTGGGGAGGGCCAAAAACCTATCTGGGGCTTTATAACGTGCAGTTTGTTATTTGTTTGCGCGTCCCACGTGCACTGCCAGTGATGTCGCAGTTTATTTCGTAAGAAAGGCCTCAAATCTGTGACAGGCACATCAGCGGTAAGGTTAACATCTTGCGATGTGATTGACGTGGCCATCTCGTCCGCGAGAACGTTACCTTCGATTCCCCTATGGCCAGGGAACCAGCATATTATGATGTTCTGGTTAGATGAGTACGCTTTACACAATACCGAATACAGTTCATTGAATACGGGATTTTTATGTTTGTAGAGTGAAATTAGGTCCTTCACGACGCCTAGGGAGTCTGTATAGATCGCTGCTTTTGGAAGTTTTTATCTTCTTATATGCTTCACAGCAAAGAGTAATGCGTAGGCCTCAGCCGTAAAGATGCTTGTTTCCGGATGCAGTACATCGGATTCCGAGAAGGATGGGCCGACGGCTGCATAGGACACCCCGGCATTTGACTTCGAAGCGTCTGTGTAGAACTCTGCGCAGGAGTGTTTGTACTGCAGTTCTAGGAAATACATTGATTTTGGCCTCAGGAGCGTGCTTTGTAACTTTTATAAAGGATATGTCACATTGTATCACCTGCCACTCCCAAGGAGGTAAGAGCTTGGTTAGGTGCATTAAGCGATGCTTGAGGAGTGGGACATGCATTTTATCGCTAAGCTCCCTCACACGCAGCGAGAAAGGCTGTCTTATGGAGGGGCGATTGCCAAAAAGTGTAGCGCACGTCATATCGGTAGCGGTATGAAAACATGGATGTTCAGGATTGGAGCGTACTTTAAGGAAATATCTAAAGCTAATGTATGATCTCTGTAGGTGGAGAGATCATTCATTCCATTCGGCATATAAGTTTTCAATCGAGCTTGTTCTGAAAGCGCCCGTGGCTAAGCGGATACGTAGATGGTGAACACGGTCTAGCATCTTTAGCGCGCTCGGGGCGGCAGAGTTATATACCACGGCGCCATAATCTAATCGTGACCGGATGAGGCTCTTATAGAGATTCATTAGGCACTTACTGTCACTACCCCACGTAGTCTGGGAAAGAAGTTTCATTAGGTTCATTGTTTTCAGACACTTTTCTTTAAGATGTTTAATGTGTGGGACGAAAGTAGGTTTATTGTCGAGTATAACACCTAGAAATTTGTGCTCTTTGTTTACAGGTATCTGATGTCCACACATTTCCAAGCAAGGATCCGGAACAAGGCCTCTCTTCCTTGTAAACAGCACACAAGAACTCTCTTGAGGATTGATTTTAAAACCATTTTTCTCTGCCCACCCTGACACCTTTTTGAAACCATGCTGTACCTGTCTCTCGCATACTGCGAGGTTACAGGATTTGAAGCCTATTTGAATGTCGTCCACATAGACGGAATACAAAATGGCCGGTAGTAAGGAAGCACGAAGCGTTGTCATCTTAACAATAAAAACTGTACGACTGAGCTCGCCTCCCTGGGGTACACCAGTTTCTTGTGTAAAAGGACGTGACAGCACATTGCCGACTGTCACCCGGAAAGTACGATTGGACAAGTAGCTTTTTATTACGTTGAGCATATATTACCATGAATGCCCATTTCCGATAAGTTTCGCAAGATCCCGTATCGCCACGTTGTGTCATACGCCTTTTCCATATCGAGAAATATCAAGAGGAAGAACTGTTTATGTATAAATGCGTTCCGGATATTTCCTTCAATACGTACAAGATGGTCGGTTGTGGAGCGCCCTTCTCGGAAGCCACACTTATAGGGATCAATCATTTTGTTCTGTTCAAGGAAATGGATCAGTCACCAATTTATCATTTTTTCAAATACCTTACACATGCAACATGTGAGGGCTATCGCGCGGTAGCTTGCCACTGAGGAAGGATCTTTGCCTTGTTTTAAAACGGGGACCACAATGGCTTCTTTCCATGCGGTCGGAAGGCACCCTGCGTCCCAGATAGTGTTGAAAAGTGTAAGTAGTGCCACTTGCGTGTCATTGTGTAAGTTTTTCAGCATTTCGTACATGATTCCATCAGATCCTGGTGCGGAGCTCTTGCATGCGCTCAAGGCAGCTCTCAATTCGACTATACTGAAAGGACGGTTGTAAGGCTCATTCTCTCGACTTTTTCTTGTTAATGACTTACGTTCTTCTATTTGTTTATATATGAGAAAAGATTGCGAATAATTGTTTGAACTTGACACGCTCTGAAAGTGCTCCGCAAGTGAGTCTGCCTGATCTTGCAGTGTATCGCCCTGTGTATTTACCAGAGGAAGTGAATATGTTTGTCGCCCTCTAATTCTACTTACCCTGTTCCAGACTTTGGCCTCATCTGTAAACGAGTTAATGCTCTATAAATACTTCTGCCAGCTTTCTCTTCTGGCCAGTCGGCGGGTTCTCCTGCCTTGGGATTTTACTTGCTTAAAGTTGACTAGATTCTCTGCAGTGGGAGAAGCGCGTAGCAACCCCCACGCTTTGTTTTGTTTCTTACGAGCGATCCTGCAATCTTCGTTCCACCACGGGACCCGCCATTTACATGTCAAGCCATTTACTTCTGATATGCATTTAGATACAATATTTATAATGAAGGCTGTGAGATACTGCACAGCAGCATCAATTCCTAAACAAGACATGTCATTCCATGAGATACTAGTTAAGTTTCGGAACTTCTCCCAGTCGGCTGTATTGATCTTCCACCTAGGAGCCTGTGGTAGACATTCTTTTTCTTTATGTGTTTTTAGCAGTATGGGGAAGTGGTCGGTTCCGTAAGGATTTTTGGTAACTTCCCATTCGAGTTCAGACAGTATACAAGGGGAAACTAGGCTGAGGTCAATTGAAGAAAATGTTCTGTTTGCGAGAGAATAATATGTGGATGTCTTCTTATTCAGCAGACATGCACCGGACGAAGAAAGGAACTGTTCAACGAGACGACCTCGCGCATCGATACGAGAGTCTCCCCACAGGCTGCTGTGCGCATTGAGATCGCCAAGAACAACATAGGGTTCTGGCAATTGATCTATCAAGGACTGAAATTCATGTTTGTTTAGTTGGTAATGCGGGGGTATGTAAAGCGAGCAAATGGTGATGAGTTTGTTTAGTAGGACAGCTCGAACCGCCACTGCTTCAAGAGGCGTTTGTAGCTGTAAAGGTTGGCACGCTATACTTCTATGAGTGACTATGGTAACACCGCCCGATGATGCGACGGCATCATCGCGATCTTTGCGAAAAGTTAGATACTGTCGAAGAAAGTTTGTGTGTTTGTTTTTTAAATGGGTTTCCTGTAAACACAGCACTTTTGGATTGTGTTTTTCTATAAGTTCCTGCACATCATCAAGGTTTCTGAGAAGACCTCTGACGTTCCATTGAATAATTTGTGTATCCATATTGGGAGTTAATAGGTGCTGTGTGTACAGAAACAGAAGTAGTGATTATGGAAATTACAGTGATTAAATTACAGAGCCCTTTCGAGGCCCTGTAACGGGAGTTTTGCCCTTTCCGGAGCGTTCGAGAGAGCCACGCCGCTCCTTAGGCGCTTGGTGCGCCTTGAGGATAGGTGTTGTGTCCATTGGCTCTTGTGAGGCGCCGGACACGTGCTCTTGCGAGCGAGAAGTTTTCAGAGAGAGTAACGCCTTGGAGGGCAAGACCCCTGTGCCCACCAGCCCGGAGGTCGATGGGGCTTTCTGAGGAATTTGGCTGCGCCGGCTGTTGCCAGCGCTGGAAGGGGCCGGGGAGGGTGGGGCAGCCTCGGCTGCGCTCACCGTCGGGGTCGGTGGCCCCGTCTGCTGGGTAGACGGAGCAGCGCTAGCTGCGACCACCGCGGGGGCAGATGGCGTAACTGCCGACTCACGGCTTGTGGGTCGGACAGCCGCCGGAGGCCGTTGTGACGCTGCCCCTGACGCGCCACTTCGGCAAAGCTGGTCTTAGGAAGGTATGCAACCCGCCTGCGTGCCTCTTTGAATGATATGTTTTCTTTTACTTTCATTGTTACTATTTCTTTTTCTTTCTTCCAAGACGGGCATGACCGCGACTACGCGGCATGCTCGCCATTACAATTTACACAGTGGAAAGAATTCTCACAAGCTTCAGAGGAGTGTTCATGCGCGCTGCATTTCGCACAAGTTTGGCGGCCTCGGCAGCTCTTCGAACTGTGGCCAAAACGCTGGCATTTGAAACATCTGAGTGGATTTGGCACGTACGGCCTAACACGGAGCTTGATGTACCCGGCCTCGATTGACTCGGGCAAGATACTTGATCCAAAAGTAATTATTAGGTGCTTCGTCTGAATCTCTTTACCATCCCGCCTCATCTTAATTCTTTAGACATTGATCACATTTTGTTCGCTGAAACCCTCCAGGAGTTCTGCTTCAGTCAGCTCAAGCAAATCATCACCTGACACAACACCACGGGTGGTGTTCATTATACGGTGTGGGGTTACTGTTATAGGGGTCTCCCCGAATGACACTAGTTGCGGTAGTTTCTCATATTGTTTTACGTCGCGGAGCTCCAAGAGGAGGTCGCCGCTTGCCATCCTCGACACCTTGTAACCTGGACCAAAAACATCAGTCAGGGGATTTTGAAACAAAATATGGTGAGATGTTTCGGACTACTTTGTTTGGCTTTTCAGAATGAATAACGTGAAAGCGGGGAAAATTCTAGGTTTGGCGGCCAAAAAACTTGAAGACATGTTCGGTGCGCTCTCGTTTCTGAGGACGATCAGCAAGGGAGGGTGTTAGGCCGCTCATCTCTCGAACAGGCAGAATGGACGGCGTAGGGCTGCATGATTGTTTTGTATATACTTTTGCAGTGCCGCGAGTTGCCCATGCGTTTTGTGAATGGGGAAGCGTCCACCCCCCAGCGCGTCGGGCGGCAACCGTTTCTGTTTTTGAGGGGTCGGACGGCCCGCGTGGTGTCGGGTGACGAGCCGAGGCGCGCGCCGCCGCGGGGGGCACGGTGCAGAGGCGGAAAACGGATTCGGAGAACACGCTTTTACGCGCGCTGTGTTGACATTCCGCCGATGGTCATAATAGGGCCACGCGGACAAACCTCGAGTGGGACGGTTGTATACGCGACATTGTGGCGCCGGCTCTTGAGTCCCCTGCTAATTAGAGACGCAGCTGCTAGCAATGTTGACCACGTCTGGCGCGTACGGAGCGGGGGGTTCACGCCCCTACGCATTCGGGCGGCAGCCACGTGCATCTTGTTTTGAGCGCTGGGGAGAGCCCGCTTGGTGTCGTGTTGCAACATGCAGTGCGCGCCGTAGAGAGGGGCGCGGTGCGCATGCGAAGGCCGCGTTCGGAGAACGTCGTTTTAAGAGCACCCGAGTCCGGATGCCGCCAGCGGTCATTATTTTTCTACCAGGAAAAACCTTGAGGGGGACTACGGTACGCGGTGTTGGGACACCAGCGCCCGAGCCCCCTTGCTGGCTAGAAACGCCACTGAGGTGCGAGATGGCCTCAATAAATCGTGCATGCCTGGCGTGTTTGCCGAGGCCGTCACTGACCACGTGGAAATAGGAGGGGGAGAAGAAGATGTGGGAAGAGGGAAAACAGGGTGGTTTTCCAATAGATTCACTTTTGAGAGTAAGCCCATTCCTTTGGGTGGTGGCTTAAGAAACTGTCAACTCTCATTGGCAATTGCTTCCGTGGGATGGGCTAACGACCCTACCGCCCTTTTTCTTTGTCTCTTTCCCCTATAACAATCGAGATGAGGTGCTTGTTCCTCACTCTCGGCTGTAATCACTAAACCTGATAGAACAGTAAGACTCCGTACGATGCAACGCTAGTCTGGGCCGTAACCACTTAGTGGTAGAACAGTGAGACTCGGTTGGTCGTATGTAGTGGCAGTTGTCCTAGGCTCTAACTTAAAAGAAAGTAGAAGAGTAAGGCGCTGTTTACTTGTGTGTTTTGTATCAGTGTTCTTTTGCTAACACTGTATTTGACTGTGTAAATATTTCCGTTGCAATATATCTTCAAGTTTTGTTACCTCCAACCTGCCTCCTGCTTCATCAACGCCGATAATCACCTTGAAGAGTCTTTGGTCGACTTCAAGGAGAAAAGAACATCAAAACTTAACTGGCGCAGTCGACAGGATCAGCGAGCTCTACAACATCGAATCCTGGACCAGTGGTGAGAAGATCAAGTCATCCAACGACCACCTCCTGCACCTTCGAGAAGATCCCACAGCAGCCAAGCCCGGCACCGCGGAGGAGATCCGGAAACGACAGTGCATTCAGCAAAGGGTGAGCAGGATTTCTTGCGTCTTTCTCAAGTTGGCATGGCAGTTGATGTGTAGAGCAAATGGTGAGGACACGCAGGGGCGCAGAGACAATGGAGTCTAATGGAGTTGAGGGTGCGACTGTGGCGGGAATGGATCGGAATCGGGAGTTATCAAATGACGATATGCTAAACTCCGATAAGTCAAATGAAGTGAGAGAACCCAGTCAGAGCCAGGAATTGTCGCAGCAGGCATCTCAGCCTTTGCAAATTCCGAATGATACAAGAACGCTTGAACTTGAAATTCAAAGGCTCAATGCTCAGACTACCTGTATACAACTTCAGATTGAGTACGAAAGGCTGTTGCAGGCAAGGACGAATGCTGAACGTCTCAATGGCACGGCGTCCAGCGCTGAGTCGGACCGGGGCGATCGGAGGCGAATGGGCTGCGACTCCGTCGAGCAATGCGCAAAAGTGCTGAAAGGGTTCCGCCTGCCGTGTGACGCGGATGTACCCTTATGGTCTGAGGAGGTAGAAATACTTTTTGCTACTTACGGACTACCGTATGATAGTCGCGTGCATTTAGTCATGCCAGCTCTAACTGAGCGCGTTCGCTACCTACTGCGTAACCTCAACCAGGAAGAGAGTACAGATTACGAGTCAGTTAAACAGGCAGTGTTGATGGAACTGAAGCTTTCTCCGGCAGAGTATCTGCAAAGGTTCGAGAGAGCAGTGAAGCGGAAGGAGGAAACGTGGTCACAGTTCGCGTCGCGAGTGAAAACGTATTTTTCCTACTATCTTCAAGTAAGAGGAGCCGACACTGTAGAAGTGATAGCAGAACTCATGGTTGCGGATCGTATAAAAGCGGGCCTTAGTATAGAGGGTCTTGAGTACGTGAGGCTACGAGAAGGCGAGGAATGGCTTAAGCCACCTGAGATTGCCAAAGTACTGCAAACTTTGGAACAAGCGAAAGGCAAAGGATATGCCTCAAAGCCATCAGCGGCAGAGATGGGGCAAAAGCCGACGCGAGTGGCGAAAAGCGCCCTCAAGTGCCACGTATGTCACAGCTCAGGCCATTTCGCTAAGGATTGCCCGAAGTCTAGTGACAAGGGAAACCAGCCAAAGAAGGCTACCGAGCCAAGGCCGAGGACACAAAGGGTGGTGATAGCCGACGAGACGGGAAGTGGGATACCTGATGGAGTCCTTACTGCAAAGGTAGAGGCCTTGAAACACAAAGGTGAAGGCATGACTAACCTACAGTTGATCCCGATCTCATGCGGAAACGTATCCACAGATGCGATTCTAGATACGGGGAGTGAAATAACTATCATACGCGAGAGTCTGCTTCCGCAATGTATTGTGGAGCCTTCAGGCACGATACGATTGGTGTCTGCATTCGGTAAAACTATTGAGGCAAAGCTAGCAACGTTGCCGGTAAAGTTAAATAGCCCGCAAATGGCAGTCGAACCTCAGAACGTTGACCTACTCTGCGCGTTGACTAATGAGCTCGTCGAGGGCACAGATTGTTTGTTGACCAAGGAAGATTGGGAACATTTGTTGAGGGCCAACAGCTCTCTGGAATCCATTGTAGCACCGGCCGAGCCTGCACAGAGGATAGAGCGATCAAATGAGAAAGCCGAGGCAGTGGCCTGTAACGTTACTTTGGAGGAGGAAGGTGTTTCTGGAGAAGTTGAGCTAATTGATGAAGAGAGGGATGCGTCAATAAGCCAGAGAGAAGAGTTCCGCAGATTGCAGCTAGCTGACGCTACCCTAAAGAAAGGGTGGGAAGATGCTCGGAGTGGGAAATCCGGCATGTTCGTCTCTGATGGACTCTTATACCACTGGGACTCAATAGTAGGCACCCGAGTGAGACAACTAGTTGTTCCGAAAGACAAGCGCAGTGAGGTGATGCATTTGGCTCGCGAGTCACTATGCGGAGGGCACCTAGGCCCGAAGAAAACTAAAGCGCGCATTAGGTATAATTTTTTTTGGCCTGGCATGGAGAAGGAGGTATTAGAGCATTGTCGCTCATGCCATGATTGTCAAATTCGCTCTGACAGGCGTCGCACGCACAGAGTACCTATAACTCCTCTCACTAGGCCAGAGCACCCTTTTCAAATTCTCAACGTAGATATCATTGGACCCTTAGACACACCGTCAGCGAGAGGCCATAGGTACGCGCTATGCTTGGTGGACATTTGCACAAGGTGGCCAGAGGTTGTCCCACTGCGCTCTTTGACAGCTAAGGCGACTTGCGACGCGTTGATTGAAATTTTCAGTCGCACTGGCGTTCCGGAAATGATCTGTTCCGACCAGGGCACTAATTTCAAATCACGGCTCACACAGTCGATGCTCGAGAAATTAGGTTGCGCACCAAGGTTCTCGACCCCAGAACACCCAGAGAGTAATGGAGTCGTAGAAATATGGAACAGGGTATTGAAAAACATGTTGTTCCATGTCATTCAAAGAGACTCGAAGAATTGGGACAAATTGATCCCGCTTGTATTATGGGCTTACCGGGAAGTTCCCCATGAGGTTACCGGAGTGGCTCCATTCCGTCTGTTGTATGGAAGAAACCCCACGGGACCGCTTCTAATACTACAGCGGACGTGGACGGGAGAACTGACGGTACCTGCAACTTTAAGAGAGAACCCCGCTAAGTATTTACAGCTACTTCGGGAGCAACTCGAGGCCGCTGCTAATATCGCTGAGCTAACTAGTGCAACACGTCAGGACAGCTATGTTGGTGCGTATAATCGCAGCACCAGAGACAAAGCTTTTAAGGTTGACGACAAAGTGCTGGTATTCGACAACGATCGGAATGGTAAGATGGCACCTAAGTGGCTGGGCCCGTTCACAGTGGTTGGACGTGAGCGACGGCATTCTTATCGGGTTGAAACAGTAGAGGGCAAAGTGAAAAGTATTCACGCCAACTACATTCGACCATACTATGCAAGAGTCAGCCATATTGGGGTCATTTTCGATCAGGACCATGACTTTGGGGACGTAGAATATGCTCCGAAACCTAGAACTATAAGGCGCGAAGAGTTGGTGGTGACAAGCGAAAAGGTTGCTCACCTAGATGCTGATTCCCAGACGGAAATACAGGTTGTATTTCAAAGGCATCGTGCACTCTTTGACGGCATTCCGGGTATGGCAAGTGTGGGTCAACATAGGATAGAATTAGAACCAGGGCACCAGCCAAGGAAGACGTTCCCTTATCGGATACCTGAGCTGTTAAAGAAAGAAGTCAACCGGCAAGTTGGTGAACTTTTGGCTTGGAAACTGATCTATCCTACTGAAAGCGAATTTGCGCATCCGGTAGTATGCGTAGGGAAAAAGGATGGGACAATCCGCATGTGTGTAGATTACCGCGCGCTAAATGCCGTCACCAAAGTGGATGCGTTCCCTATGATGAATCCTCAAGAATTGATTTTCAGAGTGGGAAGAGCACAGTTCATTACGGTGATAGACCTTAGGCGCGGGTACTGACAGGTGCCGATGGAAAAGAAGAGTCAGAATTTCACCGCGTTTGTAACGCATGAAGGTCAATATGCTTGGAAAGTGATGCCGTTCGGGCTAAAAAATTCAGCCGCGACCTTTCAGAGAATGGTGAACAAGCTCTTATCGCAACATCAGACATACGCCACGGCATACCTAGATGATATTGCCATTTTCTCTAACACGTGGAAGGAGCACTTAAAGCATCTCGACATTATCCTTCAGGTCCTAGAAAAGGCTGGGCTGAAAGCCAGTCCGGAAAAGTGTCAGGTTGCACAATCCCACATTCATTACCTCGGGCATATTGTCGGTTCAGGGACGCACGCACCAGATCCAGAGAAAATAGCTGCGATTAAGAATCTGGTGCCACCACGCACTAAAAAGGAGCTACGCAGCCTGCTAGGACTGTGCGGCTACTATCGCGAGTACGTCAGAGAATATGCAGAGGTGGCGAGCCCGCTCACGCGCTTAACAAAGAAAGCGGTACCCAATAGCATACCCTGGCCGGAGGAAGCTCAGACGGCATTTGAGACACTGAAACAGTCCCTGTGCGAGGCCGTGGCGCTCAGCACTCCGGACCCATCTGAGCCCTACTGGCTTTTCACAGACGCATCAGCTACGGCGGCGGGCGCTTGTTTGGCGCAAATGACAGCTGAGGGAAAGGAGAGGCCTATTGCCTTTGCCAGCCACCGCTTCACGCCGACTCAGACGCGATGGTCGACAATTGAGAGGGAAACGTTTGCTATTATATGGGCCTTAAAGAAGTTTGACTACTGGCTTTTTGGTGCCGAGATAAACGTGGTTTCCGACCACAATCCATTGTCGTACCTTACAACTTCGACTCCACACGGGGCAAAATTGACAAGATGGGCGCTGGCTTTACAGCGATATCACGTGTCAGTGCGACATCGGAAGGGTGTCAGTAATGGTAACGCGGATGCTTTGTCCAGGCTTCACAACAGCTCATGGAAGCCAGCGTAATACTATAGTGTCATGCCAACTGGATGGGCGTGAATGTTCCTGCTCACTTGGCGCTGTATATTGCGGACTCTGTGAGTGCCGATTCAAGACACAGAGACACTAGAGTGCTCTTACAGTTTGGAACTGCAATCGTGTGCTTAATAGTTTGATGACATCTATTGTGTATTTCTTTTTACTCTCTTCTTGCTTTGTTATTTGAAAGTGTTTGTTGTTGTGATGTAATTAGGCTAGGGTGTGATTAGAATGTTCATTACGTAATCGCGGCAGTGATTTATCGTATCACTGAGCGAAAATCTGCCCAGTATACTCTTCAGGGGGAACGTGTTAGGCCGCTCATCTCTCGAACAGGCAGAATGGACGGCGTAGGGCTGCATGATCGTTTTGTATATACTTTTGCAGTGCCGCGAGTTGCCCATGCGTTTTGTGAATGAGGAAGCGTCCACCCCCAGCGCGTCGGGCGGCAACCGTTTCTGTTTTTTAGGGGTCGGACGGCCCGCGTGGTGTCGGGTGACGAGCCGAGGCGCGCGCCGCCGCGGGGGGCACGGTGCAGAGGCGGAAAACGGATTCGGAGAACACGCTTTTACGCGCGCTGTGTTGACATTCCGCCGATGGTCATAATAGGGCCACGCGGACAAACCTCGAGTGGGACGGTTGTATACGCGACATTGTGGCGCCGGCTCTTGAGTCCCCTGCTAATTAGAGATGCAGCTGCTAGCAATGTTGACCACGTCTGGCGCGTACGGAGCGGGGGGTTCACGCCCCTACGCATTCGGGCGGCAGCCACGTGCATCTTGTTTTGAGCGCTGGGGAGAGCCCGCTTGGTGTCGTGTTGCAACATGCAGTGCGCGCCGTAGAGAGGGGCGCGGTGCGCATGCGAAGGCCGCGTTCGGAGAACGTCGTTTTAAGAGCACCCGAGTCCGGATGCCGCCAGCGGTCATTATTTTTCTACCAGGAAAAACCTTGAGGGGGACTACGGCACGCGGTGTTGGGACACCAGCGCCCGAGCCCCCTTGCTGGCTAGAAACGCCGCTGAGGTGCGAGATGGCCTCAATAAATCGTGCATGCCTGGCGTGTTTGCCGAGGCCGTCACTGACCACGTGGAAATAGGAGGGGGAGAAGAAGATGTGGGAAGAGGGAAAACAGGGTGGTTTTCCAATAGATTTACTTTTGAGAGTAAGCCCAGCCCTTTGGGTGGTGGCTTAAGAAACTGTCAACTCTCACTGGCAATTGCTTCCGTGGGATGGGCTAACGACCCTACCGCCCTTTTTCTTTGTCTCTTTCCCCTATAACAATCGAGACGAGGTGCTTGTTCCTCCGTCTAGGCTGTAATCACTAAACCTGATAGAACAGTAAGACTCCGTACGATGCAACGCTAGTCTGGGCCGTAACCACTTAGTGGTAGAACAGTGAGACTCGGTTGGTCGTATGTAGTGGCAGTTGTCCTAGGCTCTAACTTAAGAGAAAGTAGAAGAGTAAGGCGCTGTTTACTTGTGTGTTTTGTATCAGTGTTCTTTTGCTAACTCTGTATTTGACTGTGTAAATATTTCCGTTGCAATATATCTTCAAGTTTTGTTACCTCCAACCTGCCTCCTGCTTCATCAACGCCGATAATCACCTTGAAGAGACTTTGGTCGACTTCAAGGAGAAAAGAACATCAAAACTTAACTGAGGGGAAAGACGTTTTCATGAAAAATGTATATTGCCGGCAACAGCGCCGACCGCCCACCACGGAGCCCAACGAGGGGACGCGGCAGAGCTTGCATGCAAGTCTGCACGACGCCAGTCCTACGCCGTCACTATAACCGAATATGGTGTACCCAAGGTTGGATAGCCTAACAGGGTTAACCCTTGCCGCCAGGAAAAAAGAAGTAAAAAGAAGAGAGAAGGAGACAGGAAAGGTCAAAAAGTGAGAGGTAAAGACGAAGATTGAAGGAGGGAGAGACAGGAAAAGGTGACTGCCGATTTCCCCCGGGTGGGCCAGTCCGGGGGTGCCGTCTATGTGAAGCAGAGCCCAAAGGGGTGTGTTGCCTCCGCCGGGGGGCCCTAAAGGTACAAACAGCCAGCATCCCCTTTTAACGCGATAGCGTTAAGGAGCTCGTGTCGCAGAAAAGCCGGTGTCGGGTGTCGGCGTCCGCGGCGTCGCCGACTTCCAAGCAACTTCCAAGATTGGCTCGGTGGGAATCGAACCAGGGTCTCCGGAGTGTGAATCGGAGACGCTACCACTCACCCACGAGTTCGATGCTTGAAAGCGGTACAAAAGCGCTTCTAGTGAATGCGGTGTTCCCTCAGAAACGTGCCGTAGAAAGTTATACTGCGATGTATATCGGTAATTATGAGCATGTAACTTACAGAAGTCGCAGTTACACGAGTAGCAAAGTACATTTCCGCTACATTTCTTCTGCGCTTACCGCACACGCAGAGCCATCTTGCGGCTAACACAGAAGACCCCCTCCTCTCAATGTACGGCGCTGCCCCGACAGGAGGCGCGCCGCGCGCGCATTGGGACCGGTGCCAGGCGCGTCGCGGTCCCGACTCCCTCTCCCCTGACGACGCTTCGCCGTGCTCCCGGTTGCAGAATCAAGCGCCGTTCCTTTCTTTAGATTACTATCTATCTATCTGTCTGCCCATGCCGATCACGACGTTTGGCTGGCGTAGATTGTTTCCCCTCCAAGACACCGAGTTCTTTGGTTCGTTCCGTTTCCTCAGGCGCACGTTTCGTTGCCGCGCCGAACGCTGCGTTGTTCGACGCTCACCGCGTGATAGGTGGGCGCTAAGTCCGATGCGGGGCGCCTCGTAAGTGATCGCTGTGCCGTAGCGCATTGTCTTATACCCCTTGGCGGGTCAACGGGAACGCTGTCGCGTTCCACTCTTGAAGACGAAGCTTAAGCGTCCTCCAATTTTTCCCCAGACACAGCTAAGCCGCGCACGGCTACACGCCGGAGGGTCCAACCCTCATGTGCTCGAGTCCGTGGTGTCGCAACACACGAAACGCCTGCTCACGCAGACGCCCCTGCGGGGAGCAAGAGTAAGCAGGCTATCTTACATGATGTACGAAATTTCATGCTTCTTTAATGATGGAGCATCAATAGACTGAACTATGTACCAGCTATGTGGTCTATGCTGTATAGACAGAAAGTGACAAATGATGCAACTGGACACACACTCTCCTACAATGCCTACTTGCATGAATGGGGATAGCTTAAGAAGAATATAAAAAAAGTTGAGAGAAAAAAAAAGGAAGCTTACTGGAAAACTCATCGCTACTGCAGTAACTACAGCACAGTGAATACTGGCCTTCATGAATAATTTAATGAAATTGAAGATCCTGGCCATTGTTCTTGGAACATGAGAGAAATAAGTGTAAAATGAATGCAGAAAGTTGGCCTTGTTCGTGTTGACGCAGCTCCTGTGACATAATTACTAGCGCGAACAAGGTTAACGGAAAAAAAGGTGGGACAAGCCAAAGCGGTACACTTCGAAGGACAGGCTTTATTCATAAGAAACATGCAAAAAGGCCCTCGCATGCTCAGGTAATGTGCAGAGCGATTATGTGCACACAGATGCATAAACGAATGTGCCATGTAGGGGACAACGACATACGCAATGAAGCTGATAAGCGCCCACAAAAAGCTATTACAAAGCATTCACCAGGTTCGTCTCAAGGTACAACACTTTTATATCGGCAAGTAACAGTGATGGAGTGCTTATGCATTCATGAACAGCTTTTCAAATGCAAAACACCTAAAACATTTCCCTATCTAACTGCTTTGTGAACTGACTGAGCACTTGCATGTTACGAAAACATGGGGAGAATTTAGGAGTACATCTTTGGTAGTAGTCAGCCAAGTGGTCAGTGCCTGTGAGAGCATTTACAGCGTTCTGACACTCCCTAAGGCGGTCATTCAGGCATTCGCATAGCACTTTCCAAAGAGAAGTAAGACCTTGTATACCACCGCTACATTGCAGTTAACAAAGTGGGTGACAAACTTCTCAGTGCATGTACCTGACTCCCGGCATTGTTTACCAAACCCCATATTCTTGCTAGCTTTAATGATCCTGAAAGAACACTTACACCGCGCTTGTTCGCCACCTTTTTTTTTGGCAGTGGGACGCCCCGTGTACGTATGGTACAACCACAAGGCACCTACTGCGACGTGCGTTATTACATGTCCAGTGGGCGTGCACAGGTAGTGTCAATGACTTTCTTGTTTTGCTGAGGGGAGTGGCTTTGCTGGTAAAAACGTTGTGGGTGTTTTTATAATGTGTGCAGTAGGACACAAATTCATACATGAATTGTCAGTAGATCGTCCGCTGCAATTCTTCGATGTTTCATTCTAAGTGATAGTTTCCTTTCCTGAATGTACTCACTTAGTAGCAAGAAACGTTTGCTTGACTACCGTTTGGCACAATTCAAGTTAAAATATGCATAACTCTTGACTGCACGAGAGATTTTCTGGTTAAATCTTGTGCACAAGGTTTCTTGCAGCGTTCCGCAATGATTGAGCTGTTTATGTAGGGCCGCGTATCCCGATAACACCTTGGTGTCAGTTACTGAGATACTCATTAAACAGGTAAAAGCTGATCTGGCAGTCACTAGGTGCAATAATGCACATCCCAATGGGCACCCTGTGCCTACTTTATGTACACAGGGTGTCCCACCACCTAAAGAAAATGTGGCGAACAAGTGAGGTGCAGGTGTTTTCTTCAGTGACACTAAAGCTCACAAGAATGTGCAGGTTGGTAAGCAACGCTGTGATTCAAGGTACGTGCAATAAGGAGTGTGTCACCCACTTTTTTAACGGCAATGTGGGAGTGGTATACCACATTTCACTTCCCCCTATAAATTGCTACATTGGATAAACAGGGAGGTGCCTTAATGACCGGCTTAGGGAGCACCAGAACACTGTAAACGCTGTAGCAGGCACTGCCCACCTGGCAGACAACTGCCGAAGAAGTGCTTGTAAATGTTACCTGTTTCCAAAACACACAAGTGCTCGGGCGGTTTGCCAGGCAGTTTGGTAGGGAAATATTTGAGGAGTTTTGCATTTCAAAAGCTGCTGATGAATGTGTAAACGCTCTTGTCACTGGAACTCACTGATAAAGTGTTTGTTGTACCTCGAAAAGAACCTGAATGCTTCGTAATGGCTTGTTGTGGGCAATATTGGCTTCTTTCTGCATTTGGTTGCCTCCTACGTGGCACATTCACTTATGCATCTGCCTGCGCATTTGTCTGAGCATATGGTGGCCTCTTTGCATATTTTTGCAAATAAGGCTTGTAAGTTGAAGCCTGGCGCTCTGTCTTGTCCCACCTTTTTTCCATTTGTCTTGTTCGTGCAAGCAACTGTCACAATAATTGTAAATATCAATGTTAAACAATGGTAAGCCCATTTCATGCTTAGCTCTGGGACATATTTGGCAAATTACACTTTGAATCCTTAAATGTGCCGAAACTGCACGAGCGTATTGTACAAAGAGCAAAATATATGGATATGAAAGGTACAGCACAGGAAATTTTCGAATAAGTAAAACAAAATAAAAAGTTGAAAATATACTGTGTACTAAGCAAAAATAAAATGTAACTTGCACCCAAGCGATTGATGAAAGAAAAAATAAACATGAAGACATGTGCAGTCTAGTTTATAGTGAACAAGGTACTGTGTACGTCGCATCTGCAAACACAAATAAGCAGAAAGATGAATAAGTTCAACAAATAGTTAGCCTATCTAGTAAGCAGCGCTGAGTAATAAGTCCATACACTTACCGACGGATGATACTGAGATCCATTTTTTGCAATCACATACACTTCAGTCATACCTGATCAGACCATCCGATCACACGCTGTGCTGATGCAGCCATAGCTCCTCCCTGACGTGAACACTGTTCTGGCTCACGGCCTCGCCACTACTAAATAAGTTCTCCATTAACATACCGCAGTGGCACTTAAAAGAAGTCACATTGTGAACACAAGCAAGGAGCACCATAAAAATAGTCACGATAACAATGTTTTCACCACGGCCGCGTGGGAATGGAGCAGAAGGTCGAAGTCACTTCTGAATAATGGGATAATAGGGATCCCTACGTGACCATAAAATTTTTAACAGACACGCAGCAACAATATATTACAAATAAACGTTTGTTTACGTAACAATTCTTTTTTTTTCCATCGCTTGGTGAAAGCGACTTTTACCTGTCATGTTACGTCTATGTTATGTCAACACACCTTGTCATTAAACGTAAGCTGTAGTAGTAGCAAGCAGTGATTGCTTACTATTAAGAGTGATTTTATGCACGACGGTGACGAGCGACGGCTTTTAGGGATGAAACGAGCCGTCTTGCGAAGATATCCCTCGCACTTGTCGCTCGATCACTCGGTTCTGGAAATCTAGAATTCGTCGCTCGTTACCCGGAAGGGCTACAGCCCCGTTTACATGAATGCGACAGTGGCGCATCGCATTTCCAAGCGCATTTGGGAAAGGCGATGCGACGCCGTTTACTTGTAGCGCCTTAACTCTCGCGAGAACGTAGCGCTACATGGTGTCGTATAAGGGAAGTGCAACAGACTTCCGGTGTAACTGGTTTCCGGTAGTAGGCCGAGTGCCGTTGGTGGTTGAGTGCCCAGAAATAGACAGCTTTAGTTTAGCGTACGCAACTTATAGCGTACGCTATGCGCTATAATGTAGCGGACGCAAAGCCGCGCACGTATTTTGTAGCTTTAGTTGGCCAGCGAGATCTTCGAATCTCAGAGGCCATATGTCGTCGTTCCGGCTATTTTCCGACTCTAGCGATAGGTAGCGCTGACATCTCGTATGTTTCTTTCGTTAGGCTTCGATTCGTTCGAAACGAGAAGCGATCTCGAAAGCACCACAAGGGTATCCATAATAGTCTGTCGTCGAAGCGGCCTGAGACTAAGCGAAAGCCGTTTACAGAATCATTTGCTGCGAACAAAGTGCATTTTACAAAAGCAACGCCAAATTCAATTCGAAGCGGGCAGCTAGGACAGCCGCCATGTTGATGGCTAATTCCTTCCCATCATTCCTAATGCTACGATCCCGCGTTTACATGCTCCGCGAGAGTCGACTCGCGCCCGTAAATCTACCCTCGTCTGGCACATTAATGCGATGCGCCGTCCTAGCACATTACTGCTGTTTACATTAATGCGATGCGCTAGAAATGCGATGCGATGGGACACTGTCGCATTCATGTAATAGCGCGAAGCTGGTAATGGATGTACATCAGTCAAGTACTAGCGACTGTCGCATGGAACTAGCAGACGATACGTGCAAGGTTAAGAACCTACTGCAAGACATTCAAGAAACATTTTACGCTGCTCCTTAGAGTAAAGCATAGCGACTTAAATTACCAAACCACTCATCACGTCACTTTCGGCGCGTATTTGCCGCCCTAACACCGGCAACACCGGGGAGACACCGCTCAATGTCGTTGCTCACATGGGGTACGAGTGGTAGGGAAGCAGCGTACGCGACATCCATCTACACCGGGTCGCTGTCACGAGCAGGATCACTTGAATGGGGTTTATACTTTCCCTTATAACTGCTCGCAAACTGACAACCGCGTAAACAGATTATTAACAACCTCGAAGCATACGTAAGAGAAAAAGCGTCATAGCAGTAAGAATCGACGAACAGGCAGATGAGTCGTTATTATGCAACTTCAGCAGAAAAGCGGCAGCTCACACAAATGATGAACACAATTGTTGCCGAATCTAATCTCTCTCATCGGAAGGAAACGCTGAATATTTCTAATTTAGCATTAAGCAAATAAATTAGCGCCACCAAATTAAGTCAACCAGTGCCCAGCAAGCATCAGCACAGATTTCACTGTCGTCGTGGGAGTTCTGTTTCCTACGTTCGCAAGGCACTCTATGCCCACACGAAAAGCACGAACAATATATGTGTAGTTAGCAAGCACGATTACTGACCTTTTAAATGGTACGATGCGGTCGACAAGCGTCCTCCAAGTTGCCGGCACTGCAATGTTAATACCGCATACATGCCGTTGCGTAGAAGGACGAACTGCGCAACGCTAATAATACGCATTATTTCTTTGCAACGTCCACCGACCTTTCCACAACAACCAGGGACAAAGGGAATGCACTCCACGGCATGAATATCATTGGTCCACTTTTGCCTGGCGCACCATGCGTACGGTGAGTTTGCAGCGAGACACAAGTTATCTTCTGGCACTTCTGTGCAAGCGAACTAAGTCACAGTTGTTTAAAGAAAACGAAAAAACACGATCAAACAAACACATCGTAGCAGTTCGTACGACCGACAGCACAAGTAAACGAAGAAACGAGATTGATGAATGGATGCTATGATGGCTATTAACAACCCCTCTGTAACGGGGTGGTGGGTGGCGCTACCTGTCGAATCGGGAGGTTGTTGTGGCCTCCGGGATGTCTAAAATACCTCGCGCACACTCGCTCGGCGCCTTATTGCGCCCAACTACATACAGATGTTGCAACACAAGAACAACCATCGCACATTCTATATTAAACGCTTTAGTTTAGCGCAGAAAGAAACTCTATGACGTATTTTTGACTTTAAGTAGCTTCCGCCGCATGCAGGCTGCAAGAAAATTGCCTTCGAGATCCTTGTATACTATTCTTAGGAAGCCGTCCATAGGCGAGACACACACACACACACACACACACACACACACACACACACACACACACACACACACACACATATATATATATATATATATATATATATATATATATATATATATATATATATATATATATATATATATCAGAACGCTTATTCCAAAAGAAACAGAAATAGGAGTGGAAAGCGAGTAGGTGGAGCCCCAAGTCCAGGACTCCACTGCCTTGAGCCGTCCGCCATGCCTGGTCGAGGCTGGCGAACGAAGTCTCCCACTGCACCCTTCCGGAAAGTTGGCCGGCTACTTTTTTGGTTCACTCTGCTCTTTTGAAGCCCATCCACGATGCCTTGTGCTACTGCCCGTGCTACCTGCGCCGTCACTTCGTTTTAAATGACTTGGTGCTGTCGCCAGCCGCTACTGTAGCATTATAAATTGTTGACTTGACCTCGGAGCTACACATGTGTAGTGCGCGATGTTTGCGTGCGCATTGTAGCTTATTCTGTCAGAAAACATCGGATCTACGAGGATTGATCGCTCGGGTGGCACAGGTTACACCTATGTCATCCGTATTGCTTTTGTGTTGCTACGTTGAATGTGCGCGGATTGCGCTTCTGTCGTCCATGCTTTCTGTATTTATCGCGCAGCCCACGAAGTTTCCTCGAAAAAACCGCATGTCTCCGTAGCGTGAATGTGTCCTATGTGGTGTGTGCCAGAAATTTGCGGTGGCGCACAATGTGTTTGCAGCCAAGTGCCAGCTTGCATTCCAGTGAGTAGACAAGGCTGCTCAATCCTCAAGGCACATGACATCACATTGTGACTGTATAATTTTGTCTTGTTCGCCTTCTACAATGAGTGTCCTTTTAAAGATGTTCCTGCTTGACAGTGAAATGCCTGTAGTGCATGGGGTTGAAATACCATAGCAATTCAGCTATATACATCGTACTTTAAAGCAAAATTATCTAGACATGTTACAGCACGTTAATCTCGCGATCATTTGTACAAATCTCAGCATGTTCTCGAGTGGCGACGACCTTGCGCCATGTTAAAGACAAACGTAATTGTCTACTTATCTGAAGTAGTTTAGGTCATTTCTTGATATCATTTGCTCGAAGTACAAAGTTTATTCTATGCGCTGTTGGCTTTTCGAGTTAAGAAGACACTTTGAGATATTAATCCACACTAGTTGTTGCATTGTGTCGACTTAAATTCGGGAGTAATATAGGTTGTGCCGCGTGTAGTAACTCCGTTTAAGTATTTATATCGTGCATACGGATATAATACGGACTTAGATGCGCGTTCACTAAACAGGAAACACGACGAATTCACGTCATTGCTTGATAGTTTTCACACTAGATGTAGCGTAATTATGGTGCCTGAGACATGGTGCAATGCACTTAACAGCGCGCCCACATTAAATGACTACAGACAACATTCACTTTACAGAACAGATCGACGCGGTGGAGTGGCCATATATGTTCGCAACACAGAGAGCTGTACGACGTTAAATGAATTCACCGAACTAGCATCAGATTATGAGCTTGCAAGGCGATGGTGTTATTTTTTTGTGTAATTTATCGCCCTTCATCGGCAAATATCGCAAATTTTTAGCTTTTCTTGATGCACCTTTGGAATATGCGTCGTTTAACAGGTGCCGCGTCGTTATAGGATGTGATTTCAATATTAACAATTCCCCGGAAAAGAAATCCTCTGAAGATCTATTAAATAACACAGCTTCGTGCCATTTCATTACTATCATTACTACGCCCACTCGAGTATCGCCAACAAGTTCAACTATTTTGGACCTTTTAATCACTAAAATAGATACACACGTCATCGCTGCAGGTACAATCAGCAGCGATATAAGTGATTACTGCCCGATATTCATGGCCTTCGTTACTTCTGCAACAGGAAAGAAAACTGCTTCCAGCCCAAAGCTTGTCTGCCAGGCTATAACGCAGCCATCACTGGATATATTTCGATCCAAAATTGAAGGTACGGACTGGGAGCCTGTTTTAAACGAAACGACCGTAGATGTCGCGTACGACACGTTCATAAAGCTCTTCAATGGCCACTACAGCAGCTGTTTTCCGATGAAATCATTTAAGACGGGAAAACGCACACGAAAGCCTTAGATTATTCCGGAACTGAAGCGCATGATCACAGAAAAGCATAAACTCCATGATTCCTTTTTAAGAATGCGTGACGTCAATACTTTAACGACCTTTAAGAAGCTACGCAACTGTTTAAATGCTTTACTAAAAAAAGCTAAAAAGAAATATTATGGGAACCTTTTCCAGACAGGATCGAATTGCCCACCTGATCGTTTGTGGAAAATAATGAATTCCGTACTGGGTACAAGTTCAGTGACCAATGAAGTACAAGAAATTGTCATTAATAGCAAATCACTGTCAGGGACGGCTCTGTCAGAACATTTTAGCGAATATTATGCATCAGCAACAATCAGCCATGCTCCTCCCACAGACAGGAACGAAATGTTCGAGAAACGGCATTTTTTTCACCCACAGATTCTTCCGAAGTATATAACACCTTCACTGCATTTAAAATTGTAAAGCCACTGATATCGATAATATCCAGACAACACACGTAAAATATGTGATCGACATTATCTGCCCGCTCTTGGTCCATATCTTCAACCTACCGATTGGTTCAGGGACGTTTCCTGCTAAAATGAAACGAGCCAAAGTGTCTGTTATATTCAAAGGGGGGGGGGGAAGAAACAACGTCGGAAACTACCGACCAATATCTGTTTTGCCTATATTTTCCAAGGGCCTTGATAAGATAATTTTATGTCGAATGCATAGTTTTTTTTTAAGCACGAAATTATGTCTGAATGCGAGCACGGTTTCACAAAGGGCAAGTCAACTGATTCTGTACTCCTGGAACAAAAAGAAATAATTCTCAAAAACATTGAAGCGGGAAAGTTAACCCTTGGATTCTTCATTGATTACAGCAAAGAATTTTATTGACTCTATCATGACACACTTTTAAGTAAACTAGAAGAATATGGCATACGAGGGGTCGTTCACTCACTTTTGCAGTCGTATCTCTCCGATCGACAGCAGTGCGCAGTTATAGATGGTTCTACGTCATCATTTCGCCCATTACTGAGTGGCGTACCCAGGGAAGCATTTTGGGTCCCTTTTTATTTAATGCACATGTGAATGACTTACCTTCTATTGATAAGCGTACAGAATTTGCCTTATACGCAGACGACACTAGCCTCTTCGTTTCTGCTGACAACTAGCCAGACTTGTTTTTACACGACAGTAAAGTTCTGTTCAAAGTGTTCGAGTGGTCCTTATGTAACAGCCTACAAATCAATATAAAAAAAATCAAAGGCCGTTATTTTTGCTGCAAAGAACAGATATGTGTCATGCGTCGATTTAACCATAGGTTCCCACTCGCTTGATGTAGTTCAGGAACACAAAATTTTGGGTGTTGTATTTTCTAGACACATGATGTGGAACTCACACATAAACCTTGTTGCAAAAAAATTGTCTGCTGCTTTATCTGTGTTATTTAGATGCCGTCATATGTTCCCACCTCGTGTAATGTTCTAGCTTTATCATTCGCTTTTTCGGTCGCATGTAAACTATTTCACCTTATTATGGGCTAGGACTACACGTAACATTAACAGGCTGTTGGTGCTCGAAAAGAAAGCTATTCGTTGGATTCACAATGTTCACAATTTACATCCTACAAAACCGTTATTTCAAGAAAGCTGAATAATTAACGTCAAAGAGATTTACGCATACCGTCTTGAACGCCAATTACATTTTGCAGATAAAGAAAACATACCATTCCTAAAAAATGTGTCAGCCCTCGTAGAACGACCCAGCACCCGTGTAGCACGAGGATCGGAAAAATGGATGATAATAATAATATTTGGGGTTTTACGTGCCAAAACCACTTTCTGATTATGAGGCACGCCGTAGTGGAGGACTCCGGAAATTTTGACCACCTGGGGTTCTTTAACGTGCACCTAAATCTAAGCACATGGGTGTTTTCGCATCTCGCCCCCATCGAAATGCGGCCGCCATGGCCGGGATTCGATCCCGCGACCTCGTGCTCAGCAGCCCAACAGCATAGCCACTGAGCAACCACGGCGGGTTGACCGGTAACGTTCACAGGCCCATTGGATTCCGCTCGCGAACATTAACGCATGCAGGCGGAGCGCAACTATTCGCAGCTCGAGCGAGAGGCACTGGCACTGATATTCGGCGTCACGAAATTCCGTGACTACCTTCTAGGTCGGGAATTTACCTTAGTGACTGACCACCAGCCATTGTTGGGCCTGCTGAAATCGGACAAGCAGACGCCCACAATGGCCACCGCACGGCTACAACGTTGGGCACTCCACCTGGGGGCCTACCGCTACCGGCTACAGTATGCACCAGGACGACAGATGCTGAACGCTGACGCCCTCAGCCGACTTCCGCAAAGGTCTCCGGAATCTGACGATGACGGTGAGCCGCCCGAATATGTGCTGTCGCTAAACAAGCTGAACAATGGCACCATAACAACGCGTGAGTTGAAAGCATTAACGGCTTGTGACCCTGTCCTGGTCGAGATCAAACGGTACATATTACATGGGTGGCCCAGAAACGCAAACGGAATGGCCCGGGCCGTACTGCCGTTTTTTGACCGCAAGCTCGAATTATCCGTAGCACATAAACTGATGTACTGGGGTAATAGGGTCATAATACCGACCGAAGCTAGGGAGCGAGTGCTGCATCTTCTACATGAAACGCACCAGGGTTCACCAGCAATGAAATCTGTCGCTCGTTCTTTGTTCTGGTGGCCAGGCCCCGACAAAAATATTGAAGACGTGTCTGCACAATGCCAGTACTGTGTGCAAAATCTGCCGATGCCAACTGCAGCTCCCGTCGTTAACTGGCCTGAAACAGGCGAAAGGTGGTCACGTATTCACATTGACTACGCGGGTCCGATCTGCGGAAAAATGATACTCGTAGTAGTCGACGCACACACCAAATGGCTCGAAGCAATACCTTTGTCACACGCCTCAACGCAGACCACCATTGACTGTCTGCGTGGTATTTTCAGCAGGTTTGGAATACCGCGCACGATCGTTTCTGACAACGGGACCCCATTTGCCAGTCAAGACTTCGCGTTGTTCGTGGCAAGCAACAACATTGTGCACCTTCGATGCGCTCCATACCATCCCCAGTCTAATGGTGCGGCGGAAAGGGCAGTGCGAACGATAAAAGATGGTCTTCGAAAAATGACGAAAGGAAAACTGGAAGAGAACCTAGTACGGTTGCTTTTTAACTACCGGAGGATTCCGCGAAAATCGGGTAAATCCCCAGCAGAGCTACTTTTGGGCTATCAAATACGCTCACGCTTGGACGCATGCTTTCCTCCAGCACTTGCAGGACCAAAAGAGGACCAAGATGACTGGCTGCCGCTACCTGCAAGTGAAGTGTATATCCGCAATTACGGTGTGGGGAGCAAGTGGACGCCCGGTCATGTGAAGGCGACGTCGGGAGCGAGAATGGTGACCGTGGAAACATCAGACGGAGTCGTCCAGCGGCACGTGGACCAGGTCCGCCCGCGACAGGAAGTACCAGGGGACAAACCGACAGTAACTACAACCACCACGCATCGCAGTGAGCCGGACCAAGCAACACAACTACAGCATCCAGAAACGGTGAATCCAGATGAAGGCATAACTGCTCGGCGCATTCCAAATGGCACCCGTTCTCCAGACTTTGCGGCACCAGATATTCCAGTGGCCCCGTTGCATACAGGTGTCGCCCAACAAACTCTGAGACGCTCAACGAGAGAACGCAAGCCAGTGCAACGCTTTCATTTCTGAGGAGGAAGGAATGTTGCAACTTAACGCATTGTCGAAATGCGCGCACCTTTTATCGCCTCATCTGGCGATCCTTCGAGTTCGGACTATCACTACTAACACGTGCTCCTTTCTATCTTCCTGCCACTCAGCTACTTATAAATACGCTCTACACCTTTGAATAAACGTTCATTTTGTTCTACTGACTACGCTGATGCTTCACTGGTCTGGCGTTATTGCGAGCGCGCCATGGCTATGCAACACATACTGTATCTGGATTTTGTTGACATTTGGTCAAATGGCACACCCAATATACCCACATACTAGTTTTCTTGTCCAAATTGCATGCCAATGTATTTTGATTTTTCGGCATTCGCTCCTCTGCACTACGTGAAGTTGCGCTGCACTGGCTCTTTCACATCCTTGTGTCCTTGCAGCTGCCTTCTTGCGTTATATAAAGCGGCTTCCTGAAGAATATAGAGTGCAAAAGCCAACACAAGGGCATGGTTTAAAACAACATCAAAACAGTCAAGGTCATGGCAATAAAAGAAAGTCTTATCTCTTAGTCTTCCTAGTGAAATGCATGAAAAACATCCAAATGACTGCAACAGTCAACTGCTAACCTAACTTCAATTTTTAGATTTATACGAAAAACAAATTACCAACAGTTCATCCTTGTTTGTCACCAATGTTAGAATACTCCTCCTAATAAATAGAATATTGGTCATTGTCAGACGTCATAGGTCTGTCATAAGTCTTGTGTATCGCAGACACCACTTATGGCCCATCCTATGCATGTGCCCAGTGTGTCCCCCGCACCATCCCTGGTTGTGCCACTGCTGAAGCCATAATTTGAGGATCATAGCTGCAAACATGATGCTCAGTAGGGATGAAAATATTGTTCTCCAGTTGAATGGATATGACTGGATGGGCCTACAAGAAAGGGCAACAAGGCTTGTTATTGCAAGCTTACCCACATTTCAATACTAACGAGAAAGTTCACTGCAGCCTGCATCTAAGCTTACTAAAAGGCATGAACTTATTTTCATATATGAGGTGCGCAATGGAGTTTATTTTTGACAGACTCGACTTCCGCTGCAGTTTGAAATCTAGCATTTTAGATTCTTGAAGGCATGTAAAAATTGCAGTTAGACCACAGTTATTAGTTTATTAGACCAACTTATTGTTTTCTGTACGACCGACGACTGGTAACACGGAATTAAAACAACGTTTTTTTTGATATTGTATTCCTCTAAAAATATTAAAGCAATAAACACATTTTGACCTGCCATGCAGTAGCAAAATGCACCCATTACGCTTGTAACCCCCAGAGGAAGGCTGATTTAGATGTACATTTGACATAACTCTGACACGCCAACTCATATTAGCAAATGCAAAGGCATGTCCAAAACAATAAGCGTATGCAAAGGGGCCCTGCAATTGTAATTCCACACCGCGGCCGTTATATTCGATGCCGATGCGTAACTCGCTGCTCGACAATTCACCGAGTTCGTATACATAAGCGTCCTTTCAGTTTCACACCGTGCTCGAAAATCGCAACAGGAGACATAAAACCAGACCTATAATCACACCATTTCAATACATGAGCAAAAACAGTTCAGTCTTAGGGATAAACACCGTGAGAGCGATTTAGTGCGCGACGGCGACAAGCGACAAAACGGGCCTTTGCTTGAACAGATGGCTCGGTCCTGGAAATCTAGAAATCGTCGCTCGTCTCCCGGAAGTGCTATGAGCGACTAGCCAATACCGCGAAGCTGGAACTGGATGTACATACATCACTCAAATACTACCGATTGTCGCGTGGAACGAGCAAATGATTCAATTTTTATACGCGCGAGGGCAAGAACCTACTGCAAGACCTCAGGAAATATTTTAGCTACTTTTATAGTAGAATACATCAACGTAAATTAAGAAAGCACGCGCAAGGCGTGATTGCAGGCCTCATACCGGCAACAACGGGCAGGCGTTGCTCAAAATCGTCGCTCGCACGCACTACAACTGGCCGGCGACGAGCGAACGCGATAGCCATCTCCATCGCGTCGCTTGTAGCCGTCGCGCGCACGATCCCTTATATGGGGTTTATACTTTATTCAGCATAAAACATAGCTTCCTCATGCGTTTTCAGTAAGTTCAAGATAACGCGTCCAACTGACCTCTTGCAGCATGCAGCTGAATGTCTGCGGCAAAGTTTCTAACTAGCACTGGTGCTGCACGTAACTTCAGTGGTCGCAGATTCCCCCTGGGCGTGACACCGTCAACCGCTCGGCTTATTCATAACAAAAGCATGCTGCCAGCAAAATGACGCCTTATATTATGTGATTCCTTATTTCAACAGCGTTCCGTACACAATAGAATGCCAAACTGAATAAATTCAAACACACAAAACGCACGCTAATCACGCTCCGCATAGGCTCGGAATCATCGGCTGGTGAGCAAACCATTTTAACCGTCCTCTCGCCGAGCGTGTTATTGAATATACCATAGTTCTGGCAGCGTTTGTGATTTTCAAAGCCCTTACGGATAACGGCAAAGTGATCAAATCACATGCAGCTATCGCGACGACTGGCGTTTCCGATTGACATCGAGAGACAGCGCGCTTGCCTAGTCCGTTGTCAATCGCGTCGGCTAACCGCCGCGACGACGTCCTGGCGGTAGCATGTCACATACGGAGAATGTGCACCCAAGTTAGAATTAGCTTACCGTGGAGGATTTGTTGTTATATCCAAGGAATGACGAACAACTGTCGTGTTTTCGTGGCAACGCGAGATGGCTGACCCACGATCCCCCTTGGGTGGCCTTCGTTGCTTCTCGCTGGACATATCTTTTTCCGGTGCTGTGCTTGTCCGCGATCTTGAGCGTGCGCGCGCGGTGGAGCAACTCCGAGTGAAAAAGTAGAGCGCTCGCTACGCGTTCCCTTGAACTGCGGCGGCATATTCTCTTAGAAGCAAAAAGATGTGTTTTTTGCTCAGCGTGCATGAGTGATACATTGCCATGTTCGGGGCGAGCCACCTACAGTTGAAGCAGAAGATTACGCTACGTTTTGTTCTCTATTGCCGCAGGAGTAGAACGGGCATTCTACTCCCTCTCTTAAGGGGGATAGTGAAAAGCACATTTCACTATCTCCTTGGTGACAGAGTGAACAATGCATTTCACTCCACACGACATTTTGCGAGAGTTAAAACAACGCTTTGAAGAGTGAACCGGGCACTTCACTCCTGCGATACCCTCCCTAGTTTTTAGTGTGCAGTTCGCACTTTTTCACGTTCGTGTGGAGGTTCTAGGAAAGACAGAAAAGATAAGGGAGCTGTATGCAAAAGTGCTAGATTGACAAGCAGAAATTTCCCTTAGAACACTGCTTCAGGATCCGTTGGAACGCGCTACAGCTAACCGAAAATTCTCAGTGTCCTTCCACTCTGTGAAGAAAGATGAGCAGTGAAGCTGTGTATGAGGGCCCCGTAATGGTGAACTGCACCTCCGCTGCGGGTCGGTCCGGCATTGCAGTATCTTCGAGATCGGCCCACGTATGGGTAGAGCTTAACTCCTGCTTCACCTCCACCGCGGGTAGGCCAGGCATTGCACTTTCTTCATCATCGGCCTAGGCATGGGCACTGCTTAACGCCCGCTTCACCTCCGTCGCAGGTCTGCCCCGAATTGCATTATCTCCGGGATCGGCCCACGTATGGACACTTTTTTGCTTACCACAAGGCCACATGAAAATTTGCTTCGACGGTAGAGGTATACAGCTTCACTGTAAAACCTAGGGCCATACAGCTAGGTACTGCTGGCTAATACCACAGAGGAGGTCCTTAAAACCATGAAAATTCCGCTTAGATGGCGTGAAAGAAAGAACCTCATCTACAAAGGCAAAGAGGATAAAGATCGGACAAGCTTGTAAAGTCCAGTTACAGCAACGTCTGTGATATATAGCATGGCAATGCAAGCCATACGATTAGAACTGTCGAAGTGGGAGAAAGAAATGATGCACTGCAGGAACTACATAATCGCTTCAAACCAGGCATATGCTTGACGATGCTATGCTTGTACCAGCAAAGTGCAAGAGATTTCAGTAGCTCAGAACAGACGTTTATGGATAGCATTTATAGATATAAAGGGAGCCTACTAGAACGTAGACAGGGAATTCTTATAGGGTGTTCTCAAACAGGAAGGCATAGATGGCGATTTCATGGAGCTGCTGAGGGACACATATAGAGGCAACCCAGTGCAACTTGTATGATAATTAATATAAGTAAAATGAGACACCTACCCGTTCGTAGCAATGCAACAAAGTAAGCCCATACGAGTTCCTCGAAAGCAAAGCCTCACAAATGATGAAAAATTCGTACTAGTCTGGGGCTCGAAGCCAGGACCACCGCCTTACCGGGGCAGCCGCTCTACCATCTGAGCTAACCAGGTGGCTAGCAGATAACAGGGCGAAGGTTTTCGTTATTTTTTACTTATCTCTCCACCTTGCGGATTTCCGCAGAGCTACTACGTCAAACTTTTGCCTTTGCTTCGTGTTGTCGAGAACTTCGACTTCGCCCTGCCATCTTCAAGCTGCCTGGTTAGCTGAGATGGTGGAGCGGCTGCCCCGGAAAAGCGGTGGTCCCGGGTTCGAGTCCCCAGCTAGGACAAATTTTCCTTCAACTATGAGGCTTTTCTTTCGAGAAACCCTTATAGGTTTCCTTTGTAGTAATTGCTACGCACTGGTGGATGTCTCATTTTCTCTTTATTAGTTATTTCTCTCTTCTCTTTGCGGGCTTCCGCAGAACTATTAAGTTAAACTTGTTTGATAATCTCGCAAATGTAATGAAGTGGTACGAATTCACCAACGACAAAAGCAAGGATGTCCTCTGTCCATTTTTCTTGTCACACCTAATGTTAAGGGCACAGGAAAATGACAACAACACAGTTAACTAAGGCTTGACTTATCATGCACGCGTAGTGGACAAATCGCACAGCAGAAGGTCCCCGGGCTGATGTATGCGGACGACACAGCGCTACTAGCGGACAATGCAAGAGATATACAGAGAATTGTGAATGTGGGGCACCGCAGCTACAAATCGAGGCCTTAACTTCAGCACAGAGAAATCGCGAATTATGATCTTTAATGAAGAGGGGAGCAATTACGTGGTGTCCATTCAACAGCTAATCATGCCCATAGTCATGCAAAAAAATACCTCATTGTATAGCTAAACGAAGTAAAAACTTAATCAAGCAACCACGAAGATAATGTGAATATAATGGGCGAGTTTAATGCAGCAATAATGAAACATATAGAACTTTGGGCCCGCAATAAATATGAGCAGGTACATGGGAACTCGAAATGAACAGATCAGGGGGTACAACTTTTAGAGGGATATTTCGGGGAAAAGACGCAAAAAAAGCAATAATATATACAGGGCATACAAGTGAACACGTGACACAGCATAAAATAGCAATTCATAATAGCGAGATAGCAATGCATCAATAACAACAAAAATATCCGAAGTTCGAAGCACATTGCCAAGTGTAAGAAACAAGATAAAGTGATTTGCAAGTGCTCTTATGAAAAATGCTCGAGTAGCAGATGACGAAATTTTTCTTAATCTGACTCGGAAGCAATGTGATCAGGCAGATTGTTCCACAAGCGAATGGCCGTAGGGAGTGCTGAAAAGTTAAAAGCATATGTCGTACCGTATATGCGCGCAAAACCTAAGTGGTTATTAATAGGCGAGACGTGTTCGAGGTGATCTGGATATGCAGTGTGGATTGTGTGGCATTATAAACATATTTGTTAAACAAGGATAACAGAGCGATATTACGGCGAAGAACTAAATGCTGGATGGAATAATCGAGTTTCGTTTGCGTTACGCTGAAGTGGTGGCTATAATTACGTGAAACGAAACGGGCAGCTCGGTTCTGGACTGATTCAAGCACGTCGATTAAGCAGGTAGGATGTGTGGACCAAATGGATGATGCATACTCCAGCTATGGACGAACAAATGTCTGACAGGCCCATTTGCGGATGTTAGAAGGTGAATTAGCCAGATTACGACGTAGGTCACCTAATGTCCTTGGAACTTTGGAACTTGCCAGATAATTGTTATTATGCACTTTATATTTTATTAGCAAGGAGAAACATTCTACAGTTCCTCGATTAGTCCGTCATATGATGACGCACACGGCAGAGGCGGCACCATCTTGTCTATTGGTCGCGTCCTTCGCTTTCTCCACCTTCGGCTTGAGAGTGGCCTATTTAGTGACGTAAGCGGCGAAGTGAGTGGTTCGCTTTCCGAACCGTTGTAAGATTCTGCCCCAGGTTTCTACAATAAATAATAGACTACATGTGTTTCGTGATAACAAATAACGAGACATGATAAGTTCCCTGGCTAAATTTTCAAGAGCGAAAACGATACTATACAGAAGCTGCTAGGCTAGCCTTCTAGCGGAAAAAAAAATGAAAGTGGCTTGTGAACGATGGACACAAAAAATAGGCACAGCATGTTTCTGGGACGCTTATTGTTGGCGCCGTGATTTCCCGTGAGCGAGCGACTAAGCCACTCCAGCGCCGGCCACGCAGCGCGGTTTGGGACATCACACGAGGTTTTTTTATTTATTTATTTCATCATTCATCATTAGTATAGAAGGAGGCCCCGGAGTTACAAGAACTGTCAGGGGGACCTCCTATTAGTAATTTAACTTTGCAGGAATTAATACAATATGGCAACATAGCAGCGACAGACATAAGAAAACACGAAGTTAACGAAAAAATAAACAAATACAAAAAGTTGCTTACAATAACTGAAGTTTAAAACACAAGGAAATGAAACCGATACAGCGTATGAGTAAATAAATATGTAGTAATTGACACGTTATGGAAGCATAGGAATGACACATGTCAAAGAACACGGGCTTAATGTAACAGATAATTAGAAACAAATATATGCTTACAATACGCAAAGTACAAATGTTATATAGACTATGCGACAAAAGATTTTAAATGCCTAAGAAAGGAAAAAGAAGACAGAGGAAGGTATAGAATAACAAATAAATAAAAGCTGTCGATACAATAGGTAAGTACAGAATCTTTGAAAACTGGGAAATAGATTTGTACACAATACATACTTTTAGTAATGAATCAGTAGCCAGTAGTGTCGTTAGTAAATATTTTTTCGTATCTCTCCTGAATGTTAATGTTGTGCTGCAGGCTTTAATATGCGATGGTAGTTTGTTCCAGCATTTAATGGCCGTAAAAAGGGAAGTAAACATTGCATAATTAGTGTTTATTCGAGGGAGTAAAAAATTGTTGTTAGAGGAAAATCTCGTATTTTTAGTGTTGGTAAGAGCAGAGTTATTAAATGCATCTAAAATTATTTCATGATTTAATGTGCGGTATATTAGTAAACCTAATTTGAGCTGGAGCATGTAACATAATGGTAGTATTTTTAAGGAACAGAAAATTGGTACTGCATGTGACATGTAACTAGAGAAATTAATGATCCTCAAGGCTTGATTTTGTAAATGTTGTAGATGTATTATGTGCGAGGAATATGTGTTTCCCCAAACTGAGATGCAGTATTGCAAGTGACAATGAATAAATGCGTAATAAAGTGAAGTTCTAACGTTATGTGGAAAATACGAGCGGTTAGGATTAGTACTCTTATTCCAAAGGCAATTTTTTTTAGAATATGTCAGCATGCAAGTTAAATTTAAGTTGGGGATCAAGTTTGTCGCCAAGGAAGACAACTTCATGTACAGGTTAGAGAACATGAGTTTGTAAGACGAGTGGTGGCACGGGCGCAATGACGCGTTTATGTGTATGAAAAAGCATAAACTGATTTTTCGAAGGGTTGATGTGAAGTTTGTTACTTGTGCACCACGCAGATAAGTTGCTTAGGTCAGAATTTAGTCGTTTTATTGCAGTATTTATGCATTTGCTATTAGTAAATGTAGTCGTGTCGCCAGCATATAGAATAGATGAAGCACTGCTTAAACAGCGAGGAAGATCATTAATGTACACCAGGAAAAGTAAAGGGCCTAAAAGCGAGCCTTGTGGGACACCCTTAGTGACTGATTTAGTACATGAAAGTGAACCTCCGAGATTTTACAACTTGGGTTCTGTTAGTCAAATAACTGCGGATGAGCGTAAGAGCCGGGCCACGAATGCCCAGAGCTTCTAACTTGTAAGAAAGGATGTTATGACAGATGGTGTCAAATGCTTTACTGAAGTCAACGAAAACTGAACCAACAATATGGGAGTTGTCAAGGGCATGTTTTATTTTGTCAGTGAATGATGTTATAGCTGTTTCAGTCGAATAACCTTTACAAAACCCGTGTTGCTCGGGTGAGAGAAGATTAAATTTGTGAAAGTAGTTTGTTAAGCGGGTTACAAGTAGTTTCTCAATGACTTTGCTAAAAAAAGATAGCATACAGATAGGACGGTAGTTTGAAATTATTTCTTTGTTACCTTTTTTAATATAGGAGTTATTTTACCGTGTTTTAATTCATCGGGGAAAACGCCTGTTATGAACATGCAGTTAATAATGTGCGCGAGTACATCGGCGATATGGGATGATACTAATTTGATTTTAGAAGGGTGTAAATTATCAAGGCCAGGACCTGTAGTTCGTAAACTAGCGATTGAATCGGATACTTCTTTGGGTGATGTAGGGAACAAGTAAAATGAATAAGGGGTTTGCCTGAGTACTGGCTGTGGTATACTATCTAGCGAATGATCATGTGTAGGATAGAAAAAAGCATTGAATTCATTTGCGATGTCAGTGGCTTCCGTTACTACCCTTATTCCTGTATTAAGATGGCTCAGTGCGTGGTTTGGTGAAGACAGATGAAGAAAGGACCTAATGGTATCCCAGGTTTTGCGGGTGTTATTTGCGTGTTTAACAATAGTTTTCTCAAAGTAGGAGCGCTTGGCTTCTTTCAAGAGTGTGGTAAGTGTGTTAGAATAAGTTATGTACCGCGGCTTTAAAGTTACATTAAAAGGTAGGCGTTTTAATTTTTTATGGAGGTTATCACATTTTCAATAATTTTTAAGAGGGATCCCGTTATCCATGAGTTTCTAGGGGCGGAAAACCAGTGAGTATTTTGTGTTAGGCTAGTACACTCCGAGTACACGCTTTTAACTTTGTTGTTAAATTGTTCCAATGCCAGGATTGGGTCTGTTATAGAAAGAATCGGGTTCCAGTCGATTTCAGCAATTTGACTAATGAACTTAGTGGTGTGAAAGTTCGCCGTTTTTATGTTTCTTTGGTACGGTGTGTTAATAGACTTAATTAGAACGAATATGGGATAGTGGTCTGTTAGGGGAACAGTGACTACGCCAGCACATTGCTCTAGGTGTGTGTTTGATAATACATGATCTATTAAAGAGTGAGATCCGGACGGAGGACATCTTTTGGGTACGGTTATTAATGAATCTAGGCCATATCCCGCATAGCAGTTGGTATAATTAGAACAATGACTATCATTAAGGTTAGTAATATCTATGTTTATGTCACCGAGGATGACAACATTTTTATTTTCGTTTGCAGTGATGTTCAAGACAGCATCTAGTTGAGAACAAAAGTTTGCAGAGCAAGATGATTGGGAACGGCATACTGATCCAATTATTGTGTTTCCACTGTTAGCTGAAAGAAAAGATTTATCGAATTCCAAAAATACAGATTAAACGTTAGGGCAAGAGAAAGATAGATCATGGCGACGGTGATATGGATGGTTATCTTGGACAAGAATTGCTGAACCACCATACCGAACATCCTTACGGACACAAACTTCCATTCTGTCTCCAGGTATACCAAATAGCTTGCTATCAGCGTTTGTCAGCCATACTTCTGAGAGGCAAATGATAGTGAAAGTGTTATTTGGATTAGAAAAGAAATCTATCATGTTATCATAGTTCTTTGAGAGGCTACGTATGTTGAAGTGTATCAGGGATTTATGGGTGAGCCTGCTGTTATTTAGTGAACGTTTTAGTTTTTCTGAAGGAAAATACATTGTTTGGAATATTTATTTGATTAGATATAAAAACGGAAGGCTTGGACAGCTACGAGGCGATTAGCGAAAGGTCGCGTGTGCTAGAAATAACGTACACGCGGCCTCCTTCTGTCTTTCGTGCTTTGATGCGGCAGTTGTCCGTCCATAGAAATTTCCAGTTGTGCTGCTTTTTGAGTTCGAGGGCTTGGGCAAACAAACGTTTGTTGTGTTGTGTTAAGTGGTCGTTAATAAAGACCTTCGCCTCTGCATACGGAGGGAAGCCGAGAGTAGTAGTGTTTAGTCGTGCTTTTCGGGCCTTATTTACGAAATCAGCCTTCTTAGTGCGGGAACAGAAGCGTGCAATTATATGTCCATCCTTCTTCGCAGGGACGTGCTGAACAATGTCCATGTCAGATGGTGCCACAGGGCAGCCAATCTTGTCGCCGATTTTTTGGAGAACAGCGACACAATTCTCGCCCTGTGTGGATGGCACACCCCGGATCTCGACATAGCTTGTACGAGAATGCTGTTCGAGGTCCGCTACCCTTCTAGCCAGCTTTTCGTTTTCCTTTGCGAGTGTTTTGTTCTCTGCATTCACAGCGTCACATTTTCCCCTCGATTCTTTGTACAGCTGGTTCATCATGCGCAAACTTTCACGCATTTCTGCGATTTCTTTCCGAAGGGCGTCAACATCGCGAGCAAGTTCTGCATTACTGGGCATTCCTAAAAAACCACGGGAGTAACCTTGGCAGCAGCAGGCATGACAAAAGTTAAGAACAGAATGGTAAATGGCGTATAAAAGCGAAGACTAACCTGCTTAACCAAAAAGTACTGCTTAGTGGTGTGTCCTTGTTGCCACGGCCACTGCTGCCACGTGAAGCGCAGGACCAAACGGATCCCTTTTTTGTAGCGTGGCGGCACCACGGAGCGGTCCAGTTCAGTGGTAGCGTTGCGAGATGTCACCAGGTGGCCATGGTGATATCGACTGGCGGGGATGGTGGGCGTGAAGTCCACGTGCCAAGATAGCCGTATGCTTGTCAGCACAACGGCGGTGGAAATCAACGCTTGCCGATTACTGTGCTCCGATCTGCTTAACCAAAAAGTACTGCTTAGTGGTGTGTCCTTGTTGCCACGGCCGCTGCTGCCACGTGAAGCGCAGGACCAAACGGATCCCTTTTTTGTAGCGTGGCGGCACCACGGAGCGGTCCAGTTCAGTGGTAGCGTTGCGAGATGTCACCAGGTGGCCACGGTGATATCGACTGGCGGGGATGGTGGGCGTGAAGTTCACGTGCCAAGATAGCCGTATGCTTGTCAGCACAACGGCGGTGGAAATCAACGCTTGCCGATTACTGTGCTCCGATCTGCTTAACCAAAAAGTACTGCTTAGTGGTGTGTCCTTGTTGCCACGGCCGCTGCTGCCACGTGAAGCGCAGGACCAAACGGATCCCTTTTTTGTAGCGTGGCGGCGCCACGGAGCGGTCCAGTTCAGTGGTAGCGTTGCGAGATGTCACCAGGTGGCCACGGTGATATCGACTGGCGGGGATGGTGGGCGTGAAGTCCACGTGCCAAGATAGCCGTATGCTTGTCAGCACAACGGCGGTGGAAATGAACGCTTGCCGATTACTGCGCTCCGATCTGCGTAACCAAAAAGTACTGCTTAGTGGTGTGTCCTTGTTGCCACGGCCGCTGCTGCCAAGTTTTACACTACTGCCATCCCACCTGCTGTTACTATGATATGGAAAGCGACGTCACGTTACCACTCTTTGCGTCTTTATCGCAGCCAGTGCGTTGTCATCGCGATTGAAGTCTTCATTTTAAGGTTAAAATAAGGTATTTAATTCCCAAAGCGGCTATTAAGTTGCCCAATCTAACTGCTTGGTTTACTGCTCAGTGCCGCAATGCCGGTCCCATTCGACAGAGCCTGGTGGGAACTTTGACGCGTGCTCCTAAACATAGACTTCCATATAATTACTACAGAAAACTGTGGCGCTGGTGTCTACGGGAGATGATATCAGGGCACTACAGCCAGCATGGGTAATGATGGGTAACCTAAACTTCATCCTTCTGACTTTAAATGGTTTCGTGAGTTTTAAAAGTTATCATATTTAAGATATATAATGTGTTATAAGTAATTGGGGAACATTACTAAAATTGTCCGATGGCAGCGTTCGAACACAGGACCTCTAGCAAACCAGCCTGATATTGAAACCAGTGCACCAGTGACGCATGGACAAACGGAGCCGCAGTTATTTGCAGTGATTACACATGCTTGCAGAATCTAATTACCTTCTGCTTTAAAAAAGGATCAATTGATTTGGAGTTTAGTCAGATTTCAGCTCAGATTAGGTGTAATAAATGAGGCCACAAGAAAGTCTCATTTCTGAAGCACAAAGATCAGACAAATCTATGTACTACCCGTCATTCTTATGGCAGCTGGGCGATCGCAGCGCCACACTTCCCTGTCAACGCACCTCAACGAAGTGCAAGCGAGATACATGGCCGATAAAGTCACTGAAAAGGAAATAACAAGGTGAATAGAATAAACGCGCAAGATCTGCACACAAGACTTCTAGCGTATTCACTTCATATGGCAGTCAAAATATTCTGCGCAGAGATGCATACGGCTTGCATGCGTGCCGACGGCGAAAGCACGGATTTAGTAGGCAAAAATATAAGTAATTGAAGTTTCACGTATTACGGTGTACCAGCGATAAATCATGGTTCTGCTATTCTGTGGCGAAAGCGGCAAGCCGCACTCCTCACAACGAATGCTTGAAGAGCGTTGCTACTGTGGCAGAAGTGCGCATTGCTACCTTAATGAAATATCATGCGAACTGAATATCCAATAAGAGAGCATGAGGTTGTTCAAATGCTAAAAATATTTCTTGCCATACGCACCAGATTGCGATACTATCGGCGGCAAATAAAACGTTAACTACGGAGAGCGTGGCCGAAGCATAACAGTAGGTGTGGTGCACCCTGCCAGGTCATCACCGTTGACACGGGCGCACATCAGGTTTGACAGCAGTGGGCGATAACGCTCCACTTATACCACACGATTTTCGTGTCTGTCCTGGTTCCATTTTATTTGAGAGCGAGGAAACGAATAGAGCAGCTCAAATATTGCAGCATACACGGAGTATTATTGTGCAGTGCGGCTAAACCATATGTGCTATCGGTATGAAATGAAACGCGAACAGCAGTGCACATGAACGGCTGCTGATGCCGAAGGTGTACTTCACAGCCGTCATCGCGTAACGGCGCTTTCTTCGTCAGGGGGACGTTTCGGCAGATGTGGGCGTTGTATGCGCCCGAGGACAATACTACAACAGCCTGAGGCGCAACCGTACCACAGAAAACATAGTTTTGCAACCTGTTTTAGGGCGCAGCTCTTAGGCGGCCGTTCTTGCGGCGAGCGCCGGCGTTGCTCCTAGTAGCCGAGCGAAGGATGAAAGGCAACCCATGGTCAACGCGCAGCGTCGCGGGAGATGAAATACGGCGATAGCGAGAGAGAGCGCAAGAATGAAAGCGGAGTAGGAGGAAGGCGGAGGTTGGCATGGCGAAAGCGTGGAAAGAAAAGCGCAGTGGTGCGCAAGACGGACTTTGCGGTGACTATCACTACGAGATGGCACTGTAGTAGAGTGCGTCGTCTGAATGGAAACAATGCACTGCGTGAGCGGAGGTCTGTCTGCGGTGGCTGCCGTAAATCGTGCCCACGCATCACCCACGCGCTGCCTCGCATGGTTTTCCTATTAGCGAGGCAGTCGCGCCACACTTCGCTCCATTTGCAGCGTGTCACACAAGACAGATTGACCGCGCTAGCCAATACATGGCGAAATGAAGACATGTACAGAGCGGCGCTCGAATTTCGCATTAGGGAGTATTGTACTCGTCGGTGAATTTTTTATTCGCGCGAAGACATGCTGATCGAATAAAATGGAAGCTACATTGCCATACAACGTGTATATACACGCAATGTGGTGATTTTCGTCTAGTTTTTCCACACAGAAGGTTCTTGTCCTGAAAAACGAGGTCTCATTGCAGTAGTCTGCTCCGGCTACCAAAGTTTAAACTTTACGCACCGAGGAAAAAAATTTTGTCACTGAAGGCGACACCACTGTTCTTCCTTCTCGTCGCCTGCCTGTCATTACCGCAGCAACTTTCTTCAAGTATTACGGACCTACTCTCCTAACAAGAAGCCTTATGGGCCTTCCGAAAAAATTTAACAGAGATAATGTATTGTTATTGTACTTAACAGAAGCCGCTTTAAGGGGTACCTGTTTCAATACGAATCGTGGGGAGTTTGCGGGTGAAAAAGTAATAACGTAGTAAAAGAATGGGCTCTCTAAAGGCCAAGTCTATTTGGAAGAATACTATCGTGGTAAGCGAAGCTGTTGCTTGTAATTGCTACAGAGAATAATATTCGCGATGTTTATGGTTTTTAAAGACACTGACATTCGTTCACTAGTGGCGACGACTGCTCGCCTGCGTTTCAGGTGGTGCAGATAGCATCAGTTTCATGCAACTGAAAAGGGCACTTGCCTGGTTCGTGTTTGAAGCGCTGAACTTGTATAAGGGGAGGAGGGGGGGGGGGGGGGGGGGAGCAAGCGACGTGCACCGATTGCTGTAGCAAAGCAGGCGACGACCGTTTCTTCTGCGCTCTGTTGATGGCTCATACCCACTATGGAGGATTGGTGGATTTGGATGGAAATAATGTAAGTCGTTTAGTACAACCTCCAAAACAACTGAAATAGTTGTCGAAAAATTCAAGAAATTATTAACAACACAGAGTACCTGAATATTACGTAGCAAATTATTTTTAAACAGTAATCAATTTTTCAAGGACTGACCAAGCAGCCTTGTAACATTGTGCAAGTAAGTATCGTCCCAGAGAAAGAATTTTAGGAATTTACAGATTGACTCTAATTTCTCTAAGTGTCACTTGTAAAATGTATTTATCTGCATGCGAAAGCTGCCGATAGAATATAAGAAAACAAGGTACATGTTCTCATCCTCACAGAATGGCCACACTGAGTATCAGTCCTGTCTTGGCAAAATGCACAAGTTCTTCGCGTTGCACATTTTCCCAACACACTATTGTCCATCGGCCATGAAAAGAACTGTCTGCAAGACACGCGTTTGACAAGTTACCAGAGGAAAAGACGTACTATTGATTGGTCTGACTTGCCTCAGGTATGCTATCAAAGTCGATCGAGAAATAATAGAAACGCATTTACATTTTATGAAGGCAAGCTATGTGAGTAAAAACTAGCATTTTTCGTGCAAATCCAAACATTCCAAACATAAATCTTGAAGTAGGTATTTTTATGGTACATAACGATATGGTGAAAATATGGAGCAAGTATAAGGGACGTGGAAACGACAAAAAAAACAATAGGACTATCGACTGAAATTGGAGGAAAGGAAGCCATGCACTGAATAGGCAGCTCAACCCGTCAACTATTTGCAGGCTTCTTGCGAAAGGCAACAGTTTATGCATGACAATTCTTCCATTCACTTTATGATGACAGCTGTTATTCAATCGAAAAATATACAAAGGAAACAGCAAGTTAATTGCTATTGCCATTCTTTGGGAACATTACACTTAGCGGTACGTTTGTGTATAACTTAAGCACGAGAACAAGTACCACGGAAAGGGCGATGGAACGAAGAAAGCATAACGTTACAAGAGAAAGAGCGGTTTGTATCAGAGAACAAACGGGTATAGCCGATTTTCTCCTGATTGATACTAAGAAAAAAACATGAAGCTGGGCAGGTCATGTAATGGACAGATTAGATAACCGGTGGACAATTAGAGTTACAGAATGGGTGTAAAGAGAAGGGAAGCGCAGTCGAGGATGGTAGAAAACTAGGTGGCGTGATGAAATTGGTAAATTCGTGGGCGCTTGCTGGAATCGGCTGGCGCTGGACCGGGGTAACTGGAGATCGCAGGGAGATGCCTTCATACTGTAGTGGACATAGAATAGGCTAATGATGACGATGATGATGTGTCAAACCACTCTTACCCAGGGGTCCAAGTTGTCTCTTAGGCCACTATTGCCGCTTTCGTGACTTACGTATTGGCTTGCCGTGTAGTACACATGTACATACCACTTGGTAGTGAGGTTTTATTTATTTATTTATTTATTTATTTACAATACTGCCAGTCTCATATCGAGACCATAGCAGGTGGGCATATGATTTACATACATTTCATGGTTTATATACCGAATGGTAAGAACATGAAAACATGTAAATGGAAATACATAAACAGGTTCAATGCACAAATTTTACAACACTAATAATATGAATAACAAGAGAAACTCACAGAAATAGTGCACTTCAGGTTACATACACGTAAGGATTAATACAGTGTTATAAAAACAAAGAAAGAAACAAAGGGGGTAAATGTTTAGCTACAGTTTAAAAAAAAATGGGGGTTCTGACAATTATATATGCATAAGTTCTATAATTTCCTAATTAATTATTTCGGTTTCTAATAACTTAACAAAATCAGACTGCGATACTGTGTTAGTTACAGATGGATCTAGGTTATTCCACTCGCGGACAACACGGGGGAAAAAGGAAGACTGAAAAGTATCGTTATTACAAAGGAACTCGTTTAGTGTATATGCATGATTATGACGAAGTACGCGGGATTTAGAAAAGGTAACGTATGCAGAGGCATTTATTTTGAGTCGGCTGTGTAATATTTGATGCAGAAATTTGAGGCGAGCTCGTTTTGCTCGTACAGCCAAAGTTGCAAGCCCTGACTGTCTTAGAAGAAGAGTAGGGGAATCACTGCGCCGGTATTTTCGGTGGATAAACCTAATTGCCTTTCTCTGGATTCTTTCCAGTTTAGATATGTTTGTTTTAGTGTGCGGGAACCATACGACATTAGCATACTCAAGGACGGGTCTCACAAATGTAATGTACGTTAGAAGTTTGACGTTAGTTGGTGCCAACCGCAGGCACCTTTTGAGAAAGAAGAGTTTCCGTAATGCACAAGAAGTAACGTTGTTAATATGTGTTGTCCAGTTAAGGTCGGATGTTATTGTTAAACCGAGATATTTATGCTGTTGAACTCTAGTTACGAGGCTGCCGTTAAGTGTGTAGTGGAAAAACGATGGGTGCTTTTTTTTCGTTACTGTCATGCAAACCGTTTTGTTTGTATTAATAGTCATTTGCCAGTTATCACACCATTCGGTTATTTTTGCTAGTGCGTTATTGAGCTGAACTTGATCTTGGTGATTGTGTATTTCTCTGTATATTATGCAGTCGTCTGCAAACAGTTTGATTTTACAATCAATGTTATTTGTAATGTCATTGATAAAAAGTAAAAATAAGAGCGGACCTATTACTGAGCCCTGTGGTACCCCTGATGTGACAGGCACCGGAGCAGATGGGGTGTTTTCGATGACGACAAATTGGGATCGGTGAGATAAAAAGTTTTTTATCCATGCAGTAATAGGTCCATTGCCAATCGCAGCTGTAATTTTGGCAGTTAGTTTAGTATGGCACACACAATCAAACGCTTTACTGAAATCTAGTAAAAGTAGGTCAGTTTGATTATGATTATTAATACTTAAAGCAAGATCGTGTACCACCTCTGTTAGCTGAGTGACTGTCGATAAGCCTCTTCTAAAACCGTGTTGAACATCTACTAGAATATGTTCTTCGAAATATGCGGTTAAGTGTTTGAGAATAATGTGTTCCAAAATTTTACATGATGTGCTGGTAAGCGAAATTGGTCTGTAGTTAGATGGCAGGTTAGTATCGCCTGACTTATGAATGGGTACAATTTTGGCAATTTTCCAGTCTTCAGGTAGCTCTGACGTCGAAAGTGACTTACGGTAAATAAGGCCAAGATATTTACTATTATATTCAGCATATCTTTTCAAGAACTCGTTGGGGATGTTATCTGGGCCGTTTGATTTCTTCACGTCTAACTCAAGTAACTGCTTAAATATTCCGGAGTCATTTATTGTTAATGTGTCAATAGTAGGAAATGATGACGGTGGCAAATATGGAATTGCGTTGTTATCTTTAGTAAAGACTGATTGAAAGTGTTGGTTAAATTTATCAGCGAGTGCCAGTTTTTCCTCGCGTGGACGATGTGGTGTCGTTGCGGGGCGTGTGCGAAAGAAGTTCCAGAAGCGATTAGGGTTGTGATTGATAAGGTTAGGCAAAGTTTCATTGAAATATATATGCTTCGCAAGCTTCGTCTTTAACTTGAGCTCGTCGGCAGCGCGGGAGAGTTGCGATTTCGTTTGTGTACTTGCACCGGTCATTTTCATCTTACGCCGCAAACGTTTTATTCTGCGCTTGACATGAATTATATCGCGTGTTATCCAAGGATTCTTTTTGTTCGATTTTTTACTTTTTTTCGGGATGTAGTGATGCATGCAGTGCGATACTATACGCTTGAAATGAAGCCAGAGATCATTAACGTGGACAGAACTTTCGTTGGCAGTTTCGTAAAATTCTTGGTATTCATGCGCTAAATAGGTTAGTATAGCGGAATCATCTGCTTTTTCAAAATTAGGGACAATGATTTCACTAGTTTTGGCTGTTGCAGTGCATCCGAGGGGCAGCAGGCATTTTGGTATGTTGTGGTCTGAGATACCATTTATGATCTCCGAGTTCAGTAGATCAAGGGGGAAGTTGTCACTAATCAGTATTAAGTCTAGGATGTTAGCGCTTGTTCCTTGTGTTCGCGTAGGAGAGGTTACTACTTGGTGAAGCCCGAAATTTAGCATCAAATCAATGAGCGAATTTGATGAGAGTGAAGTGTGGTGCATGGTATTCCAGTCAATGTCAGGTAAATTGAGGTCTCCCATAAGAATAACTCGGTTGCTAGCATGCCTCTGCATAAACTCCTGTACAGCAATAACACTTTCGTGACCAGAAAGAGGACTTCTGTAGAAGCAACCAGTAAGTATAGCAAAATCATCGCACATAATCTTGCAGAACACAGCCTCGACATCTGGAACGTCGGGCATCAATACAAAGGGTAAGTGCTTCTTAATAAGCAGAGCTACACCACCGCCTCTAGTTGGTCGATCTTTACGGATAACTGAGTAATTTGGGGGTGCTATTTCGTGGCTGAATATTTCTGATGAAAGCCATGTTTCAGTAATAGCAACAATGTCAGGGCTGTGCTCGAGTAACAGGTTTTCTAATTCTTCAGTTTTATTTACTATACTTCTCGCGTTCACATTTAGCAGTGTTATTTCTGTGAATGTTTGTGGCTTCGGGTTACTGGTCGACTTCTTTCGGCGTTTTTTTGAACTGCGACTCTCACATTTCTTTCATCATCCCAGACAAACATGCTATCGTTTATGTACAGTTTATCAAAGAATAAGGATATCTTTTCACCTTTCTCACGGTTTGATTTAGCGCTTTCCCAGAGGTTTCTTCTCTTGTCTCGCACTCTACGACTGAAGTCTTCACCTATAGAGTACTTAGTATTCTTGAATTTATAGCCCTTCTTCAGTATCGCTGGTTTGTTACTTGAGTCAAGTAGCTTTAAGATTACTGGTCTGTTTTTGCCATTTTTCGGCCTGCCTAAGCGGTGTATTCGTTCGATGGCAACTGGCTCTAGGCCAAGGATTTCCTTGATGATTGTATGATTAACACTGTGTTCCAATGTAGAGCTGTTTTCGCCCTCATCCTCGGGAAGTCCGTAAACAATAAGATTTGATCTTCTGCTATGGTTTTCTAAATCATCAACCCTGCTTTCTAATCTTTTAAATGCTTTTTCCAACTGCAATATGTTCTTTTCGTATAAGATGACTTTTTCTTCAAGTTTGGAGAGGGCGTCTATTTTCTTTTCAATTTCGGTTAGCCGATGTTCTTTGATATCTTTTATATCGGTTGCGATATCCTTTAGTTGTTTAGCAATCTGGCTTAAGTCGGGGCCTGGATTCTCTTCTACATCCCCAGCTACTAAAAGAAGTTTCCACAGAAACAATACAACATCGGCAACTGCAACAACAAGCCGCGGGCACGGCAGCACCAACAAGAAGGGGTTACTAGATCTAAAACACTTTTCGTGACGCCTCCTCACCTGCATGAAGAAGGACAGCGGGTTAGACGTCTGCATTCTTGTGGTACTGCCGTGCCCAATGGCTCCCGGCAGCGAAGAAGGACCATATATAGATGGTTGTATAGATGGCGCTCGATGCCGGTCATGTGTCCAGCAGGGCGCGTCGGTCGTCGAACCACGTCGGCAGTTGTTCCAGCACGGATGATAGGAGCAATCTGGCACGTGGAAAGCAGTGTTGTTGATATGCCTTCCGCTGATCACCTCCGGCAGCAGCCCAGTGCGCGCATCCCCACCGATAAGGAGTATGCTGACCGCAAACTGCATGAAGAAGGACAGCGGGTTAGACGTCTGCATTCTTGTGGTACTGCCGTGCCCAATGGCTCCCGGCAGCGAAGAAGGACCATATATAGATGGTTGTATAGATGGCGCTCGATGCCGGTCATGTGTCCAGCAGGGCGCGTCGGTCGTCGAACCACGTCGGCAGTTGTTCCAGCACGGATGATAGGAGCAATCTGGCACGTGGAAAGCAGTGTTGTTGATATGCCTTCCGCTGATCACCTCCGGCAGCAGCCCAGTGCGCGCATCCCCACCGATAAGGAGTATGCTGACCGCAAACTGCATGAAGAAGGACAGCGGGTTAGACGTCTGCATTCTTGTGGTACTGCCGTGCCCAATGGCTCCCGGCAGCGAAGAAGGACCATATATAGATGGTTGTATAGATGGCGCTCGATGCCGGTCATGTGTCCAGCAGGGCGCGTCGGTCGTCGAACCACGTCGGCAGTTGTTCCAGCACGGATGATAGGAGCAATCTGGCACGTGGAAAGCAGTGTTGTTGATATGCCTTCCGCTGATCACCTCCGGCAGCAGCCCAGTGCGCGCATCCCCACCGATAAGGAGTATGCTGACCGCAAACTCTGGTCTAGCGGATGTCTGGCCTAGCGGATAACTCCTGCCGCTAGGAAGGTATCACAGGCACACACCTTTACGAGGGCCGTCACCCTCATCTGACCTCACCATCACGGGGTGAGGTGAGGGTCAGCTGAGGATCGCCTTCGGGAAGATTTGTGAGCGATGTTGTGAGGTAAGCGCGAGGGAGAGTGTGGTAAAGATGTGAGGTTAAATCGAAAAAAGGCAATTCATATTGTTGAACTACAAAAATGTCGCTCAGATCCCACTCACTCTAGCCCACTTTCGACTAAAGTGCGAATTGACTGTTGATGTTAGCTCTAGCAAAGCCTACGGAAAGTTGTAGCCACTGAAAGCAGGAACGAAAGCCGCAGCAGTGACGTCCACTTTCTGGCGTCACTCCTAGATTATTGTTTTTCACTGATCACCACCGATCAGCGTACTTTGTTGGGCGAAGTAGAAACCCTGTCACTGACTTTTCCCTGCTCTAACTATATAAACGAAATTTTGAGTTCGACGATTTTCGGGCAACGATAGCGTCTGTTGACCTATGAACTAAGCAAAACATCAACATGAAGAAATGAACACGACGGTAATATACCTAGAGCTCGTCTACAGTGCAACCAAGACCTCTTTGTTTTATTCTTAAGCTCGCGCTTGGCAACGGCAATAGAGCAATTTTATTTACTGTGTACATTCAGTTTTAGTGTTTCACCTCAGACTGCAGAACATCGAGCTGTTGTACTTAATCTCAATGAGCCCAAAATAACATTTCAATACATCAACACGTAATTGCTTAACATACATTCATGAATTCTGATAAATTATCTGTTTTGATATCGCCGAAATCTACCTGAAACATTCGGCACGAAAACACCGCTAGAGATTTATTAGCAACGTAACACTCAGTAAATACATTTGAAGCTCCCATCCGTCACTTCGTTGTCACAGCCGTAGGGGTCATTCCCCCCTCCTGGAACCGAATGGCGGTCAGACAGGGGCACTGTCGCTGCCACTCGGCCAACCTATTCTAACTCCTAAATAAAGCCAGTCGACTCTCCATTGTCTGCGCGTCAAAATATGCATTACATGCCTCCGCTGAACGGAGCTGCCAACAACTAATGACCCAGGACATTCAAGTTTAGATCTTTTTCTCGAACACCAGCTGTGGGCGGTGCTGCTCCTCTTCGTGCTGACAGAAACGACGCCACAGTTACGTTTCCTGTCATCGCCGCAGAGCTTCAGCCTCCCAGCTTTTGGACCAAGTATCATCGAGTTTGGCTTATGCAAGTTGAGGCCCGTTTTAAACTCCGGCGGGTCGCTTCAAAGACAGCAAGGTACCTGCACGTCGTCGCCGCACTGCCCTCCGACATCACTGATCTCATAGGCGACTTGCTAGCGGGTACGCATTTGGCCACAGCATACGACGACCTGAAACGCATGGTCCTGCAGCGCCTGGAGCCATCGCAACAGAGTAGGCTCCAAGAGTTAATTTCCGTGGGACCCGGCGACCAATGACCGTCACAAGTCCTGCGCCCGTTGCGTTAGTTGCTGGGTAGCCACTCCGCAAATGGGAGCTTGGTTCCAATTTCGCAACTTCTTGTGGCGCCTTCCACACTCCGCGCGCACGGGGCTGGCGGATTTCGACTAGACGAATCTCGATCGTCTAGCTGCACTGACTGACCGCAAATACTACTCCTCGTCTGTGGGGACTACAATGCTTCCCCGAGAAATCTGAGCTCCTACGAGTCTGGGGAGGCCGGAGTAACCACACGGTCCCCACACACCCAACAAGAACACTCGAGGTACACCTCAATGGGGGCCTAATACCAGAGAATCCACGGCTCAGGGTGATGAGCATGTGACTGCAGTCCAAACCAGTGGGCCACACACACCCTAAAACGTCTAAAAACCAGTGCCAAGGCGATATCCCCCATGATCTCCCACGTAACATCCAAGAACAGAGGCATGAAGGAAGGGGACACCCTCGGACTGGTCAGAAGCCTTGTGGTGATCAGAATCACATATAGGCTGACCTACTAGCATTTCACACAGTCCGAGACGAAGCAGGCCGTCATGTTCTTGAGGATGGCTTTCAAGACCGCTCTCCACCTGTTGAGTACATCGACTGAAAAATTATTGGCGCAAGGGATCACAACACCTTCAGAAAACTAACAGAAGCCCTTTACGCCTCGAAACAGAGACTTGCGCGGACTCGCACGGGCCGGCAGGTCCTACAAACTTTGGGCTTGGAAGCTAGAACACGAACCCAAAAAACCTGCTCGATACACCGCCACGTCCAGGACAGGTATCGCGTTGCCCCTATACCATGCAACATTAACGCTCACCTACACTCCGGCAGGTGAACAGCAAGGGTCCAGTACATGGGTAAAATATTGTTGTTTCGTACGACGGCCCGTTTTACGGATGCCGCTATGTATGGGACGAAAAACAAGGGCGCAGTAACAGTGACATGCGACCGCCAAGGCCACGTTACCTCCACTGCATCGAGTCGCCCCTGCACGATCACGGAACCTGAAGAGCTGGCCATCGCATTAAGCATCCGCGAAGGCCCGTACGCGAGCAAACCACTGACGATCGTAAAGGATTCCCCGCAGACCTGCCACAACTTCCGACAGGATAAAACGGAAGACCTCCTGCAAACGTCGTAGCGCAAATACTACAGGAGGACATTGAGGACATCACCACCCAAGCCATCATCTGGATACTGGGCCACTCTGGAACACGGCTAACTTGCAGGCCGACAGAGCAGCTCGAGGATTTGTAACTAACTAAGCACTCACAACGCCGGCTGCAGAAGACCCGGACGTTGTCGACCTCGAGTATTCACCCATCGTGAACTACCACAAAGGCAGTCGCTTGCGATATCCAACGCTCCATCGAAATCAAAGGATGCCGCTGTCTGGCATATGCTCCAGACAGGCACTTACACGAGCCTGCGCATATTACATCGCATACGCCCCACAGCCTACAGAGACGAATGCCCTTGGCGCGGGTCCACACCAAACCTCTACCACATTACACGGGAGTGCGCGTTACACTACATAAAACACCACGACGCGAACACCACGAGGGACGAATGGCAGGCACTGCTGGCCAACTCGGCCCTCGAAAAACACCTCAAGCTCATGCAAAGAGCTGAGAAGATGGGAAGAGCCAGCCTAGCCTAGGACTAGGGGCCCCGGCTATTAGCAAATATTCTGATCACTCTTTTAATAAAGTTTATCCATTCTGTCCGGGCCGCGAACTACAGCGATGGCGTAGAGGTAGAACATCCGCCTCATGTGCAAGAGGACCGTGGTTCGAATCCCGGTGCCGCGCAATTTTCCACCAGAATAAATAAAACCCGCTCGTTAATAAAATTAAACAAGCCTGGAGTGCGGCCTGATCCCGGTGACCATGATCGGTAACGCACTCCCTCACCAGAGCAGGATTGGTTCCCATGATGCAGTACTTGGTAACAACCTGCTATATAAACACAATCATCAAACCCCAGCCCTCAGTCTCCAGCGGCTGCGAAGCAAGGTGAGAGCTGTGACGCAGTAGAGGGTGCTAAGGATCTCTGGATCCGGACAAGCCGCCATTGTAATCTGAACCTGGCAAGCTTTAACGTTATCTAGTGAGGCGGGTCTAGGAGTGCTATTGAAGGAACTAGCAGGCATTAAATGGGATATAATAGGGCTCAGTGAGGTTAGGAGGACAAACGAAGTATATACACTGCTAAAAATCGGGCACGACATGTGCTATCGGGGCTTAGCGAAGAGACTAGAACCAGGAGTAGAATTCCTTATTTATAAGGATATAGCTGGTAACATAGAGGAATTCTATAGTATTACCGAAAGGGTGTCAGGTCTCCTGTGAAGCCTAACCAGAGGAACGAATTGAAGGTTGTATAGGTCGACGTGCCTACATCCAGTCATGATGACCCGGAAGCCTAAAGCTTCTATAAGACGTGGAATCAGCAATGGGTAAAGTCATACAAAAATAGACATACGGATGGGCGACCTCAATGCCACGGTAGGCAAGAAGCAGGCTGGAAATAAATAAAGCATTATATCGCAAAGGTGCTAGGAATATCAGGGGAGTGATTAGTAGAGCTTCCAGAACGGAATATTCTCGGATAATGAATACCTTTTTCCAGAAGCGGGAAACCCAAAGTGGAAGTGGAGGAGCCCGAATGGTGAGACAATAAATCAAATATACCTCATACTCATTCATGGAACTTATACTCAAAATCTTGATCCGCCTGGAGGTGAGATGCATGGCCGTCATGCGCAGATGCGTTGACTGCGACGACATCCGGAAAGCCCGTAGTCGTCCATCTGAGAAGGCCATAGAACTCCACAAGGTAAATGAACTGATTAGTGTTGCGGATGCTTCCGATGCTGCCGTGCCCAGTGACTGCGAAAAAAGTGCGAAGCATATTTACAGTCCAATTGCACTTAGTCGCGACCTGGCGTAATAGTTAACAGTACCATGCGTATGTCGACGTAGAAGAATGGTGCGGGAAGGCCAAGGAGTGGACGCTGGCAGGTAAGTATCTTGATCCGCGTGTCGGTGAGATGCATGGCTGTCATGCGCAGATGTGTTGACTTCGATGACAAATGCAAAGCCCGTGGTAGTGCATCAGAGAAGGCCATAGAATTGCACAAGGTAGATAAACGGATTAGTTTACCGCATGCCACCGACGCTGCCGTGCACTGTGACTGCAAAGCGAGTGTGAAGCCTATTCCTAGTCCAGTTGCACTCTCTCACCACCTGGCGTACTGGTTCACAGTACTCTGCGTATGTCAAAGTAGCAGAATGTTACAGGCACTGCCAAGGTGTGGACGTAGGCAGGAAAATATCTTGATCCACATGTAGGTGAGACCCATGGCTGTCATGCAGATGCGTTAACTGCGACGACATCCAGAAAGCCCGTGGTGGTCCATCCGAGAAGGCCATGGAACTGGACAAGGTAGATGAACTAACTAGTGTTGCGCATGCTATTGATGCTTCCATGCTTAGTGTCTGCGAAGCGAGTGTCAAGCCTAATCCTAGTCCAACTGTACTCTGTCGCCACCTGGCGTACTTGCGCACAGTACTGTGCGCATGATGACGTAGCAGAATGTGGATGGCACTGCCAAGGTGTTGACGCTGGCAGGTAAATATCTTGGTCAGCGTGTCAGTGAGGTGCATGGCTGTCGTGCGCAGATGCGTTCACCTCAATGGCGTCCGGAAAGCGCGTGGTCGTTCGTCGAAGGAGCTATAGAACTGCGCAAGGAAGATGAACGGATTAGCGTTCCGCATGTTTCCGTTGCTGCCTTGCGCTGTAACTGCGAAGCGAGTGTAAATCCTATTTATAGTCCAATAGCACTCTCTCGCCAACTGACGTCCTGGTTCAATACTCTGCGTATATCGACGTAGCAGAATTGGTTGGGCCCTGCCAAGGTGTGCACGCTGGCAGGTAAATTTGTTGATCCGGGTGATGGTGAGATACATGGCGGTCCTGCGCAGATGCGTTGATCGCGATGACAGCCGGAAAGCCCGTGGTCGTCCATCGGAGAAGGCCACGGAACTGCACAAGGTAGATGAACGGACAAGTGCTTCACATGCTCTTGAAACTGCTGTGCCCAGTGACTGCAGAGCGAGCGTGAAGCCTATATATAGGCGAATTGAACTCTGTCGCCACCTGGCGTACCGGCGCGCAGTACTTTGCGTATGTCAACGAAGAAGAATGTTGCGGGCATGCCAAGCTGTGGACACATGGAAGGTAAATATCTTGATCCACGTGTAGGAGAGACACATGGCTGTCATGCGCAGATGTGTTGACTGCGACGACTTCCGGAAAGGCCGTGATCGTCCATCTGAGAAGGTCATAGAACTGCACAAAGTAGATGAACTGATGTGTTCTGAGTGCTCTTGATGCTGAAGTGCCAAGTGACTGCGAAACGAGTGTGAAGACTATTTATAGTCCAATTGCAATCTCTCGCCACCTGACGTCCTGGTTTAGTACTCTGCGTATATCGACGTAGCAGAATGGGTTGGGCACTGCCAAGGAGTGGGCGTTGGCAGGTGAATATCTTGATACGCGTGTAGGTGAGATGCATGGCTGACATGCGCAGATGCGTTGACTGCGATGACATCAAGAAAGCCCACGGTAGTCCTTTGGAGAAGGCCGTAGCACTGCACGAGGAAGATGAACGGATTAGTGTTCCGCACGGTTTCCCATGCTGCCGTGTCCAATGACTGCAAAGCGAATGTGAAGCCTATTTATAGTCCAATCGCACTCTCTCGCCACCTGGTGTGCGGGCGCACAGTACCCTGCGTACGCCGACGTAGCAGAATGGTGCGGGCAATGCCAAGGTGTGGACATCATCATCAGCAGCAGCAGCAGCCTGGTTACGCCCCCTGCAGGGCAAAGGCCTCTCCCACATTTCTCCAACAACCCCGGTCATGTGCTAATTGTGGCCACGCCGTCCCTGCAAACTTCTTAATCTCATCCGCTCACCTAACTTTCTGCCGCCCCCTGCTGCGCTTCCCTTCCCTTGGAATCCAGTCCGTAACCCTTAATGACCATCGGTTATCTTCCCTCCTCATTACATGTCCTGCCCATGCCCATTTCTTTTTCTTGATTTCAACTAAGATGTAATCAAGAAAAAGAAATGGGCATGGGCGACGACATACCGAAAGCCCATGGTAGTCCATCCGAGAAGGCCATAGAACAGCAAGAGTTGATGAACGGATAAGTGTTGCACAAGCTTCCGATGCTGCCGTTCCCAGCGACTGTGAAGCGAGTGTGAAGCCTATTTATAGTCCAATTGCAGTCTGTCGCCACCTGGCGTACTGGTTGACAGTACTCTGGGTATGTCGACGTAGCAGAATAGTGCGGGCACTGACAAGGGGTGGGTTCTGGCAAGTAAATATCTTGATCCGCGTGGAGAAGAGACGCAAGCCTGCCATGGGCGCATGTGTTGACTGCGACGACATCTGTAAAGACCGTGGTCGTCCATCGGAGAAGGCCATAGAACAGCGCAAGTTAGATGAACGCATAAGTTTTCCGAATGCTTCCGATGCTGCCGTTCCGAGTGACTGCGAACAGAGTGTGAAGGATATTTATAGTCCAATTGCACTCTGTCACCACCTGACGTATTGGTTCACAGTACTCTACGTATGGCAACGTAGCAGAACGGTGCGGGCCCTGCCAACGTGTGGACGCTGGCAGGGAAACCTCTTGATCCGCGAGTAGGCGAGATGAATGGCTGTCATGCGCAGATGCGTTGACTGCAACGACATCCGGAAAGCCCTTGGTCGTCCATCCGAGAAGGCCATAGAACTGCACGCGGAAGATAAACGGATGAGTGTTCCCCATGCTTTCGATGATGCCGTACCTAGTGACTGCGAAGCGAGTGTGAAGCCAATTTCTACTCCAATCGCACTCTGTCGCCACCTGGCATACGGACGCACAGTACCCTGCGTATGTCGACGTAGGAGATTGGTGCGGGCACTGACAAGGTGTGGACGCTGCCAAGTAACTCTGTTGATCCACGTGTCGATGAGATGCATGGCTGTCATGCGCAGTTGCGCAGACTACGATGACATCCAGAAAGCCCGCGGTAGTTCATCGGAGAAGGCCATAGAACTGCAAAAGGTAGATGAACGGATTAGTGTTCCGCAAGTTTGCGATCCTGCCATGCCCAGTGACTGCGAAGCGAGTGTGAAACCTATGGATAGTCCCATCGCACTCTGTCGCCACCTGGCGTACTGGCACACAGTACTCTGCGTATGTCGACTAAGCAGAATGGTGCGGGCTCTGCCAAGGCGTGGACGCTTGCATGCAAATGCTTTGACCCGTGGGTTGGTGGGATGCATGGCTGTCATGCGCAGATGCGTTGACTGAGATGACATCTGGAAAGCGCTTGGTAGTCCATCCCAGAAGGCCATACAACGATGCTGCCGTGTCCATTCATTGCGAAGCGAGTGTGAAGCCTATGTATAGTCTAAGCGCACTCTGTCGGCACCTCGCGTACTGGCGATGTACTCTGCGTATGTCGAATAAGCAGAATGGTGCGGGCAATACTAAGGCGTGGACACTGGCAGGTGAATCTCTTGATCCGCGTGTAGTCGAGATGCATGGCTGTCATGGGCAGATGCGCTGACTGCGATGTCATCCGGAAAGCCCGTGGTAGTCCATCTGAGAAGGCCATTGAGCTGCACAAGGTCGATGAACGGATTAGTGTTCCGCATGGTTTCCGACGCTGCTGTGTCCAGTGAATGCGAAGCGATTGTGAAGTCTATTTATAGTGTAGTTGCATTCTGTCGCCACCTGACGTACTGGTTCACAGTACTCTGCGTATGACGAAGTAGCAGTATGGTGCGGGCACTGCCAAGATGTGGACGCCGGCAGGTAAATATCTTGATCCGCGTGTAGGTGAGATGCATGGCTGTCATGCGAAAATGCGTTGACTGCGATGACATCCGGAAAGCCTGTGGTAGTTCATGGGATAAGGACATCTAACTGCCCTAGGTAGGTGAACGGATTCGTCTTCCGCATGCTTCCGATGCTGCCATTGCAGTGACTGCGAACCGAGTGTGGAGCCTATTTATAATCCCATCGCACTCTGTCGCCACCTCGCGTACTGGGGCACAGTACTCTATGTCGGCGTAGAAGAATGGTGCGGGCACTGCCAAGGTGTGGACGCTGGCAGGTAAACCTTTTGATCCAGGTGTGGGTGAGATGCATTGCTGTCATTCGCAGAAACGTTGACTGCGACGACATCCATAAAGCCCGTGGCCGTCCATCCGAGAAGGACATAGAAGTGCATAAGGTAGATGAACGGATTAGTATTCCGCATGCTTCCGATGCTGCCTTGCCCAGTGACTGCGAACCCAGTGTGAAGCCTATTTATAGTCCAATCGCACTGTGTCGCCACCTGATGTACTGGCGATGTACTCAGCGTTTGTCGACTAAGCAGAATGGTGTGGGCACTGCCAAGGCGTGTATGCTGGCAGGTAAATCTTTTGATCCACGTGTAGGCGAGATGCATGGCTGTCATTCGCAGAAACGTTGACTGCGACAACATCCGCAAAGCCCGTGGCCGTCCATCCGAGAAGGTTATAGAAGCGCATGAGGTGGATGAACGGATTAGTGTTCCGCATGCTTCTGATGCTGCCCTGCCCAGTGACTGGGAAGCAAGTGTGAAGCCTATTTATAGTGCAATATCACTCTGTCGCCGCCTGGCGTACTTGTTCACAGTACTCTGCGTATGTCGACCAAGCAGAATGGTGCGGGCTCTGCCAAGGCGTGGACACTTGCATGCAAATGTTTTGATCCGTGGGTCGGTGAGATGCATGGCTGTCATGCGCAGATGCGTTGACTGCAATGACACCCGGAAAGCCCGTGGTAGTTCATCCGAGATGGCCATAGAACTGCTCAAGGTAGATGAACGGATTAGTGTTCCGCATGATTTCCGACGCTGCTGTGCCCAGTGACTGCGAAGCGAGTATAAGCCCTAATTATAGTGCAGTTAAACTGTGTCGCCACCTGGCGTACTGGTTCACCGTACTCGGCGCATGTCCACATAGCAGATTGGTGCGCGTACTGCCAACGTGTGGACGCTGGCGGGTAAATATCTTGATCCGCGTGTTGGTGATATGCAGGCCTGTCATGCGCAGATGCGTTGCCTGGGATGACATCCGCGAAGAGCGTGGTCGTCCATCCGAGTAGGCCATAGAACAGCACAAGGTAGATGAAGGGATTAGTGTTCCACAAGGTTGCCGACGTTGCTGTGCCCAGAGATTGCGAAGCGAGTGTGCAGCCTATTCATAGTCCTATTGCACTCTGTCGACACCTGGCGTACTGGTTGACAGTACTCTGGGTATGTCGACGTAGCAGAATGGTGCGTGCACTGCCAAGGAGTGGACGTTGGCAGGATTAAAGCACAACAAACAGATGAATGGCTTGCCGGGGCGTTATCCACAGAAAGTGGTCACTTTTCTCCCTCTCACCGTAGTGTGTTGGCCGCATAGCAGCCAGTGCAGTGCCACTGAGTGTCGTGTGCCCATGTGCCAGTTTTTCTTGGCATGTGGACACTCCTCGCACGAGTTTCTTCGATGTTGTCTTGACGAGGGCCGAACAGTGAATGAGTCAGTTCATTTTGAAATTTTATGATTGGCGTAGAGTCTCCTTCAAGCATGCCACGAATGTTCCACGCATTTATGATGGCACTTCCAACAAGCAACTCAACAGCTACCTTTCTGTACCACTTGAGTCCTTTTCTAAGGCAGTTGTGGTATAACATCATTTGGTCACTATAGTCCACGCCCTTTTTTGCTGCTTTGTAATCGATACCGGCTTGATGTTTCATGATTGGTGTGCCGTCCCTTGTTTTCTTGCCACTGTCCATCAAAGTTGCTTCATATTTGGCGACAGATGTGAGTATCAGAACAGGCCTCTTGTCCATCCACTTCAGTGCCTTCACTCCATTTTTGGACTAAAGTCCGGTAACACTGCCATTTGCAACCTTTACTTCAGTGAGATCTTTTGGCAGCCCTTTCCTCACTGAGCGAACTGTGCCACAAATGAAAGTGTCTTCCTTTAGAAGGCGAAGAGTGAGCGGCAAGGTCATGTAGAAGTTGTCTACGTACAGCGGGCACACGACTTCCTTGCAATTTTGCAGGAGTTTCAAGTATACATCTTCGGCGTGTCCTAATGCCAACTGTTCAGTCACACTTTCCGGCATATACATCAACCTTTAGCCTGTAACCGTCTTTGGTACATGCCTTGAACAGCCTGACTCTGTAAGAACGAAAGTCTGCCAAGCCATGGCACTATTATTTCATCTATCACAACCTCCTTTCCCGGCTCAAGCACAGTCGCAAAAATTTTGGTTCAATTTCTGTACCAGAGGATGGATCTTAAAGACATGATCCTGCAACTCTGCAACCAGTTAATTGTCCGCAAAATGCCGGAACCTCAAAAGTAGGGAAAAGGCGGTCACGGCTCATATTTTGACGAATGAGTTCAACACCATACAGGTTACTTTTTGCCCAGTAGCGACTCAGATAGGAAGATGGACGAGATAATTACAAATTGGTATTCCAACAAATGCTTTCGTTTGTTGGAGATTGGTTTCCATCCAATTTTTCAACTTTGATTTAGATTTCGGAGTAGGAAGACAGAGGAGACCAATACAACTCAGTATTCGAATAAATGCTTTAATTTCTTTGGCATTGGTTTCCGTCCAATTTTTCAACCGTGATTTAGATTTAGGAGTAGTTGACTTCAACACTTGTTGTGTGAACCTGTTTGTTTCATTCACCATCATTTGCCAAATGTCATCCATAATAAACAGTGAACATAAAGATGGGGCATAATGGCAAGATGGCAACTGAATGAGAGTGGGCGGCCTAGAGTGCGGTGTCACACTAGGCGAAGTGGTTGTTGCCGGTGTCCATTTCTCTAGAGATGGGCTGAGAAGAATGAGAGCATCGTATCCTGAAACATTCGCCTCAGAATCATCAGTCAGGTCCGACTCTCCATTCAACGTGCTGGCTGAGGTCTGCGATGGTTCGTAAACACTATCTTTGTCACTTATTTCACTATCTATCCACTGCTGAACATCTCACACTGAAGCACTTGACTCATCAGCTGGTGATCGCAAAGTTGCTGGTGCATTCCTCTGGCCCAAAACTAAGTTTATTTGTTTCCTCTGCATTGTGTCTTTTTTTTGCATCCGTAAGGGGCATGAGGATCTGTCTGTTAGACACGCTGAAAAGTTTGGGAGTAGCAAGAAAAATGCAGGTACTTATTCCAACGGCACGTATTTCAAGAACTGCGGCGAAAAGTTTGCAAGAAACCCAACTGAGAAATGCGCCGCCACTCCACTCTCCGGAACAAACATGCCATCCCATGTCCAATGCAATAAAAAGATATATTAGTTGCAATTTCAAACCTCAGATGGCAACACAAGAGCAAGAATTCTTGCGTGTGGGTCACTGATGAGTCACGCCGCACACAGCATAAAAATGTTTTCATTGAGTGCATCGTGGATTGCCAGTGGGTCATAGCATTTAACATCAGACAAGTAGTCTATTGGCTATCTATAACCTCACACAACAAAAATCGTACCTCTGAGTTCAAGTGTCATAATGTTATCGCAGCAGCCAGCAGATGAATGCCCGTAACTTTGCTGCTGCATAGGAGGAGCACAGGATGTGCTGTGATGTCATTCAGAGTGACACGTACGTGACTTAGATTCAAGGCAGCATCAGTTATTTGTTGAATCTTTTGCTTCAGTGGACTAATTAAAGTTTAGAGAAATAATGAAGAATACAACGCGAATGTCTGGATGCTTTTGTTTTACTTCGCACTGTAGCAAGAGAGATGAATTTACGTTTCGTCTCCTTTTTCCGACGTTTGCACGCGCGCAGAGAACGAAACTATACGTCATTGTCTACTGTGTTCCAGCATTGCGATCATGCATGCTCTTTTATCCTCTTGCGTTTGCCTCAGTGCTGGGGCACTGACTTATACCGCTAATCACGTGTTCTCGTGTAGAGCGCGCATTATCGTCCGCTACAAGAAACGAGACAAGCGCAGCAGCTCGCGCAACACCGTCACCGGAAGTGTGCCGGTGACGGTGAAGAAAAGAAGACGGCAGGGTATACCCGCCGGGCGACCCCTCGGATGTGAAGGAAATTCGCTTACACAGGCGAAACGGCGACAGTCGAGAGAGTGTTTTATATAGGCGGCGACGCTCGCCTCCTGAAATCATGTGTTCGCGGTACTTCAATCATTCTCTCTCTGCTGTTAATGAACCAATTTGAAAAATTCTTGCGATAGAACACTTCTTAGAGGGCACGTAACAACTTTCAGCGTATAACAGAAATTTGTTATGTAGCCTGTGAGGGGCCCTCTAAAACAAACTCGGTAAAAATCGGGTGTACCGTGGGATGTTGTTACAGCTGCGTTGAGCTTCACAGCCCTCTACACAAGCATTGCTGTGAAGCCTGTGGCAGAAATAGAGTTTTATTAAATCAAAGGACTGCATAGAGCGCGCTCTCGTGTTGTGCTACGTGAATTAAATCATTCGTTTCCTACCTGCACAAAAGTTTGCATCTCGAGTGGATTTCGAGCACACCGTAAATTAATGTGCAGTTCCATCGTGCTTCGCAGCACTATACACAAGCACTGCCGTAAAGCTAGTGGCAAAAGTACGATGTCATGAAACCAGCTCAATGCATATACCACGCTCTTTTGGTGCGCTGCGTGAATGGAAACATTGCTTGCCTGCCTGCGCAAACGTTTGCATCTCGAGTTAATATAAACAAACCATATAATATGTGCAGTTTGTCGAGCGCTTCACCGCACTGCATGCAAGCATTGTCGTAAAGCCTGTAGTATAAATAGGGTTTCATGAATTCAAATGAATGCGTAAACCTCGCACTTGTGGTGTACAAGGTAAACAAAGAATTCGTTGCCATGTCTCCGCAGTAGTTGGTCACGTTGATTTGTTTGAACATATAGGTTCATGTGCCCCATCTACCTCTGTGATGAGAAAATAAGCAAGAATATCAGCTGCTATGTGTCGATGCATATGCTTTTTATTACTAGGTGTAGGAGGAGTACATCTTACAGCATGAGTAAACCACTCATGGAAACAGTGCGTTCCTTGAACATTGTAGCTATTTAATAGCCTAGGAAGCGCGCTATATTGGAAGTTGCAATTTTTTTCTGTTCGCAAAATTCAATAACTCAATGCTTTTTCTAAAAGCAAATTTTGCAATGATACGTGTGTGCTGCGTCAATACGTTAAGTAGGCAGCACATAATTAGGCTAAAGCAGAGGAATATCTACAGGTAGGGATTTATACAAATGTACAGAGTATTTAAAAAAATGTTTTCTCAAATGTTTTCAGTGTGGAGTAAGGAGTTCCATATGCGTCCAGCGCTGATTTCCAGCGCTTAATTTTTGTTGAACCTTGATGTAAGAAAGACGTAACACTCAGCACTTTACTTTGTTACATCAAAAATTTTTTTACAATGGAACACTGCATTCTAGTATACGTGCCGCTCATGCGCCCCAAAAATTTGGCCCCTCTAAGCAAGTCACTGTTTTAAGTCACTGTTCTCTAAGTTTCGTCCGAAACTTAGATAACGCCACTTCCAACACTCGTGAAACCAGCAGTCACGTCGGCTTGCCGCCTTTACACCGGCCGCAAATTACTTTCAAAAAATGTGGCACGCGCGGGCCGTGTATAATATATGCACTCTGCAGCGCGCGGACAGCCATATGCACGGGCACGGCCGGGCAAGAGGCGTCGCGCGCTCTCCTACCCTAGCGCGCGCTTGATCACGGGACGTGGACAGCGCGCATAAAGCTGCCATCCTTCTCGGCTCACCCTCGCACCCTTTCATTCGCAATTAACCCCAGCATGTGGGATGCAACGGGGCACTATATAATTTTCGTCACACTTGGACTTTAAACCAAACATCAGGGCGATGGCGAAAATTCGCTTAAGGTGTCCAAAAATTGCTATCGCTATAATACACTATGGAGAAAGGTATTATGGAAATTATCTGTGGATGGGTCGAAACCCCCTAATTTCCCAAACACGCACCCATCCACTGGCACGCTGCACACATAGATACCGCGCGGCACGCTGCATCATTAAGGCGTATCGTTCTTCTCTAGCTCCATGATCATTTCTGCAGTAGTCACTTGGCGAGAAGCTTAATTTCCAACCTATGCGCAAGTGTCGTACTTGAATTTCGAAAGCACACGGACCATATATATGTTGGCGAAATAATCGGAACTCACTATTTAGACTCGCCAACATTATACTTAGCTGCTCACTTGAACTCATAAGAATATACTACTCAGCCGAGCTCACTCGGGCTCAAACTCGCCAAAATACTGCTCAGCTGGGCTCACTCAGACTCATGGGATGATCTGAGGGAGTTGACTCATCAGTGAGTTTGCCAGCGTGTGATGTGTGCTGAACCACAAACCTGGCTTTCTTGAATAAAAAAATGGCTGTGGCTTAGCTAAGGTTGCGAGGCATACTAGCCTTTATTTTAACGCGACAGCGTTAAGGAGCTCGTGTCGCAGAAAAGCCGGTGTCGTCGGCGTCGGCTCGGGCGTGCGGCGCTTGCTCAGGCGCACATTTCGTTGTCGCGCCGAACGCTGCGTTGCTCGACGCTCACCGCGTCCGATGCGGGGCGCGTAGTCGCTGCGCCGTAGCAAAGCCACCCCGAAACAGTCTCTGTAGCACGCCGCAACCTTCGCTTCTCATTCCAACGAGCAGCTCTGTCTCCAGGAGGCATCTCACCTCGTCAGTGTCTAGCAGAGGCAAGCGCAGCTGCTTTTATACCGCCGCGACGCCGCGAGCGACGGCGCGAGTTGGAGCCCCGTTTCTCCTCTGTCGTGACGTCACGGTGTCACGTGGTCAGCCTTGAAGGCGACGCCGCGAGCGACGGCACGAGTTGGCGCCCCGTTTCTCCTCTGTCATGACGTCACGGTGTCACGTGGTATTGAAGGCGACACCGCCGCGCCTGAGGAGCTGGTTTGAGCTCTAGTAATATGCTTCGCATAAAACAGTTGGTCGCTGCAGCATATGGATGCACATAAGTGTAATTCAGAGAGCGCGGCATTGTAAAGGCTGCCACAGTTACCATGCCATGCTGCCGCTCGTTTCCGTCATGTCAGGTGCAAAAGCCCTGCCAGCTTTTAGTCAGTCGATCAAATGTGATTCATATTTATCTCACCACAACAGCCCATTTTCCTGCCTAAGGCTTTGGGTGAATTTTCCTTGGCATCCATTTTGTTACCCTAACAGGTTACCAGTTATCTGTTGCCTATACGAAATTTGAAGTTGTGCACATATCATGTGAACTCCATGCCAAACTCGTAGTACTGCATGCATTTTTGCAGTTAGGTCTAGAGTTACAGAATCGCATGTGAAAGTTACCTTAGTTAGCAACTGTAGCTTTGGAACAAACATGTGCATGAGAGGGTGCTTAAGTGTTACCTGTCAAGACTGGGAGCACCAAGGCAACTTGTGCAGTGAAGGCATGGGCAGTACGAGCCCACAGATTTTACTAAGTGTGGCTGATGCGTCTAGACTTCACTATGAAGACAGCCAAATAAAAGGTTGCCTATCCATCATACCTATTCTGGAGCCTTTTCTTGAGCTTTTCTAAAACGTTAAGCTCAGCGTGTACACTTTATCACAGCATAATTATTACATGTGATATAAAACATTCTATTGTGCAGTTTCTCCAACTATTCGTGAAGGCATCTATCCATAGATTAAACAGGGATAGGCTCAATGTTGACATATCTCCACAGTAGCATCTCCAGGACCTCCTACTGTCACAATGCATCGCAGACATTATTTAAGTGAACTCCAAAAGTGAAGCTCTCCGTTAACATTGGCTAAAATTGTATCTTTATATAGCAAAGTGATCATGCATAAATCTGTATGCCATGACAGAACACTTCGTTTCTCACGGACTTTAGTTTACAATTGTTTTCAAGTTCAGGAAAATTGTGCGGTGGGCTAGTTGGTTCCACATACTTAACACTGTTGTGCGGAGTGACGAAGAGACAGGACTTGAGCGAGAAAACAACACACGACACCTGAGCACAAACTATCAACTGGTGATTGTCACAAGACAATGATTCTGCTGAAAAGTAGGAACCAAAGGAAAAGAGAAGTCGTCGAAGCATACAACCTCAAGATGGACCCACAGGGCTCAAGTGTCAGCCCGCCGTCTATTTCACTCAGCAATAAAGAGATTAGCATAATCGCTGACAATAGAGGGTGTAGGTAGACTGGGAAGAGGACTCCTGTGTATGCATGTAGGCTTTGTGTACGCTTCACTTGCAGAAAAATAAACCAGTTCATAGTTTGCGCTCAGGTGTCGTGTGTTGTTTCCTCGCTCAAATCCTGACCCTTCATCGCTCTGCGCAATAGTGTTAAGTTTTCAGGTTGTTCACTATGTGATGTAGGAAGGGTAAAATTGATGGGAAATCCCAATATTCTCGGGCATATTGCAAAAAATATGGCCCAAGTCAAGTGTCATTTTAGGCTTCACTGTCCCCTTTTATAGGGCAAATAGTAATAGTTTGAATTCTGTGGACGCTGGTTGCTTTTTCTGACAACCTAGGCGGTGCTCAGCTCTCAGTTGAAAGGAACAGGTTAACAGGACGACTTGCCACATAAGCACGAAGTAGCACTCCACACAGACTTAAGCTTAATATACTGCGTGCTTCCACAGCCCTAGGGGGCTAGTCTGTAAGTGCTGACTAAGTGGACTGTCCATTCTAGTACACGCTGAATGAATAGAGCACGAGAGCCCACGGTGACGATTGCTGCTTGCTTTACCAGCTTAGAGCTCTACCTAATCAGTGTGTGCTGAAATAGTCAACTTAGTGGATCCTTACAAAATCCTTCCCTAGACTGATGTTTGTGTTGGTAGGTTGCAAGTATTGCACTTTCTTTCCTTTCATGTAGGCAGTTCCCACACATGGATGTCATTTAACAAAGTGTATTCACATTGCCTTTGGTCTATAAATTTCTAATTCATGCTTATAACCAGGCCTACCAGCTCTTGTCCTGTATATTTATATAGCCTCCTCATTTCTGCATCAACACTGCACATATTTATAGCAAATTGGAGTCATTCTCTATTATACCCTCAAGCACTTGAAGTAGACACTGCAATAACCCCAAGGGAGGGGGTACAGTAACACAAAAACCTTATTGGGCTTGTAGTGCTGCTGAAGGATGCACACATACCATTTATGCTAAAATTTTCAGCAGACATTCCAAAGTTTGTACGAGTTCGACTTTAGCTGGCTAAACTGAATGATTCATTTTGAAGGCAATTCTTGCAACACTTGGTCAAACTGAATGAAACTGGACAGCGCAATTAGTTGTGTTCATCTACCATTTATACTACTGTTGCCCCGAGCATTGTGCCTGTTGCTTTGCCTTTCGTTTCTGTACTATCAAGTTCAAGTACACATGTACTTTATCACTGTACAAGTAGAATGGCTTCAAGGCTTTTCCTGGGCATTCAACAGTCACTATTTATTCCTATAATTCTCCTGCATGTGAAGGCAAAAGAAACTTATTAATTCATGCTGGAAGTATAAAAAGACAGGTATTTGCACAGAAAATGTTTATTTTGAGTACCGAGGTTCTTGCTGATGTAGATATGGTGCTGGCTCCCTCCTTGCCTGAAGCATGTGCTTGCTGTACACAGCACCAGATGATGGCTTCCTAGGTCAAAAGATCAAATTGACATACGAGGCATTTTGTTTTAGCTCCGGAAAGAGAAAGCAGGATTGAGACATTAACATGTATAAAAGATACTTGCCTAAAGAAAAATTAATACGCAAGCAAATTCACTAAAGAGGTTCACTTTCAAGAGAAAAGTATGGTTACGATGCAAATTACAAGGAAGCTTCACTGCTCATTGAGGTTTCGGTTCAGCAGTTGAGCCACGAGGGTTAGCATGCTACATCTTACATATTATGTTTTGTAGAACAATATTGCACTTTGAACAATGTAGTGCCTATTTAAATGAATTGACAAGGAACGCTGAAACTCCAGGCTAGTTTGGTCTGCACAAGATATGATACAGACACTGTACTGCATTCATTTAGTATTTTTGTCACTGATCTCATGCACAAAGGTCATTCACACCTATCCTACATCAGATTGCAGCAGATTGCCATTATCCCTCAAGAGAAAAGTGTATAACAGCTGTGTCTTACCAGTACTCACGTACGGGGCAGAAACCTGGAGGCTTACGAAAAGGGTTCTACTTAAATTGAGGACGACGCAACGAGCTATGGAACGAAGAATGATAGGTGTAACGTTAAGGGATAAGAAAAGAGCAGATTGGGTGAGGGAACAGACGCGAGTTAATGACATCTTAGTTGAAATCAAGAAAAAGAAATGGGCATGGGCAGGACATGTAATGAGGAAGGAAGATAAGCGATGGTCATTAAGGGTTACGGACTGGATTCCAAGGGAAGGGAAGCGTAGCAGGGGACGGAAGAAAGTTAGGTGGGCGGATGAGATTAAAAAGTTTGCAGGGATGGCATGGCCACAATTAGCACATGACCGGGGTTGTTGGAGAAATATGGGAGAGGCGTTTGCCCTGCAGTGGGCGTAACCAGGCTGATGATGATGATGACATCTAAGCAACTGCTTATCAAACGCTCATAGTGTTCCATTGCATGTCCAAAACATCCTTGGCCCTTTCAATGCACAATGCTCATTATATTTGACACTTGGGACTCGTGCAAGGCGCCTTTTAGTATTATATGCTTGTCCACATCTGATAATACCTTCATAGCTGGGTCATTCCCATGCCAAATGCCTTGGTTATTACTGTGACCATCTCACACTTTTCCTTTAGAATCTTCTTGTCCACTTTTAAGGAAGCATCCCACGACACAATGTCTCCATCCTAGTGGTGCTATGGAGTTAACTTATGTGCTAGTTGTAGCAGATGACGTCAACTGAAGGCCACTGAAGATAAAACTCTCTGCGAGAATTCCTTTTGCACACAAAAAAATGCAAACAATACAGAATAGTCAAAATGTAGTTATCTGGCAAGACTGGCTGCATCCATCTTTGTTTGGTGCAATTCTGAATTCTATTCAAGACGCTTGGCGATTATTGCCATGTGACTGTTCGCGGACTCTATAAAACAGAAGAATTGCCTTACTCCGGCCTTTCTCTTTGTGCAGCGGCCAACGTTATTATTCGTCCAATCGTACCATGTACTGTTCGTGTGTCCATAGACTAAATTTGTCACCACATTGTTTTTGCGGTATTTCGTGAGTGATCCATGAACTCATCTTGGGGTGGCACTTCTTATCTTTGGTATCCGCTTCTATCTCTTGTCGTCAGCGCCTCACACAACTGGATGCCACTGGCAATTCTCTTCCTAACCACGAAGAACGCATTCGTCTCGTCACCTCTTCCGACTACGTTCTTTGGCCACCTAGAGAAGAGATTATAGGTGTCAACTCCTGTAACATTGTGGATGGCGGCGTACTCATTCTACCCTATGACCGTACCCTATCTCGAGCAATTCTGATTACCCCTGGCCTTATTCGCTTCTCTGAGGGGTCTGCATTGCTTACTGCAATAAAGCAAACTCTCGAACCCCAACTGTTGCCTCGTAGATCAACTGTCACTTGAGCTGTTGACACTCATGTCGTTGCAATTGTCACGAAGACAACTCAGTGTGTTCTTGCATCTATTACCGTGCGCTGAACCAAATCGTGCGCAAAGATGTTTACCCCGTGTCACGGATGGATGATGCACTACATTCACTCCACGGTGCTGAATATTTTTCTAGCCTTGACCTTAGACCAGGCTACTGGCAAATACCGATGTCCGAATCCGACAAAGAAAAAACGTCATTTGCTACCCCTGATGGGCTTTACGAGTTCAGTGCGATGCCTTTGGACTCTGCAATGTGCCTGCCACATTCGAACGCATGATCGATAAGTCTTGTGTGGCTTGAAATGGAAAACCTGTTTGTGCTATCTCGACGACATTGTGTTTTCAACCATGTTCTCACATTTTCAACGTCTTGATGAAGTCCTTGCCTGTCTTGCAAATGCTGGTTTGCAGCTCAACACGCACACACACACACACACACACACACACACACACAACACACACACAAATGCAGTTTCGCCAGCAAGGCCATCAAAGTTCTGGGGCACATAGTCAGCAAAGAAGGTATTCTACCGGACCCCGAGAAGCTTGCTGCCATCCTCGAATTTTGTGTCCACTGCGTCAAAAAGACATGCACACTTTTCTTGGACTTGCTTCTTCCGCCGCTTCATATGCAATTTCGCTACGCTTACGTCCCCGCTCCATCAACTCCTCGCCAGTAATGCGCCCTTTGTTTCGTCTGACGAATGTGAACATGCTTTCCTGCTTTTGCAACATGCCCTGACGTCAGACCCAGTACTGTGCCACTTTGATCCGACCGCGCCCACCATTTTTCACACCGATGCTAGCAGTCAGTCTCGGTGCCATTCTACTGCAATGTGACAACACATTCCGCGAACGAGTAATTGCTTATGCTAGTTGTGCACTAACCAGTGCAGAGAAGAATTACTACACTTTAACCAAGCAGGAGTGCCTTGCTGTTGGGCGGTGCAAAAATTTCACCCATATCTTCATGGCCACCATTGCAAAGTTGTTACCGACACTGTGCTGGCTTTCATCGCTAAAGAATTTATCAGGTCACCTGAGTTGCTGTGTGCTTCACCTACAGGAGTACGATTTCAATGTCACCTACAGGGCTGCAAAGAAGCATCAAGACACCAATGCCCTCTCTTGCTACCCTCTGCCGAATCATGACAATTCACCATAACCTCTCCGCGACTGTGCACGTCCTGAGTCCTCTTCATCGGCTTTATCCATTGTAACCCTCGAATGGCTAAGACACGACAGCCCATCTGTCCTTGTGTCTCACCAACGCATCGACCCATACTGCTGAACTATTCTCCAACGCATGGAAGATTCTTCGTCACCTCTAAACGCCTTACTTCGTCGACAACTTAATCAATTCAAGCTGCACAATGGGGTTTTACATCGCAACATTTATCACATCGATGGTAACAAATGTGTCCCGGTCATACCATGTTATCTGCAATGTAAGGTGCTTGAAGCCTTTCACGGTCATGCGACGACTGATCATCTAGGCTACCACAAGACTTACAACAGAATATGAAGTCGCTGCTACTGGCCTGGCCCGTCTTCAGCCGTTGCGAAGTATGTTGCACCCTGCGTTCGTTGTCAAAGCCGCAAACTACCAACAGCTTCTTCTGGCTCTTTACAACCTCTGCCTTGTCCCGATTCGCCTTTTGAAGTAGTTGGAATAGACTTGTACGGTCCTCTTCCCACGACCTTACATGGCAATCGTTGGACTGTAACGGCCATAGACCATCCAACACGCTATGCGGAGACAGCATCTCCACCATCCGGGACTGCTGCTGAAGTCGCCCATTTCTTTCTACACAACATTATCTTACACCGCAGCGCTCTGCGCTTTCTCCTCAGTGACCGCAGCAGTCTTCCTCTCTTCTATCCTTATCGAAGTTCTGTGCACCTCTAACACAATTCGCAAGATGACTTCCAGTTACCATCCGCAGACCAACAGCTGGACGGAGTGTTTTCACCGTACCCTGTCTGACATGATTGTGATGTACATCCGCCCTGGCCACACGAACTGGGATGCAATCCTGCCGTTCGTGACATTCGCCTATAACATGGCTACGCAACGTACTACTCGCTTTTAACGTTTTTTCTTAATCTAGGGCTGTTCACCAAGTTTCATTCTTGATGTATCATTCCTTTCGACTCCTGCACTCCCATCAGTTCCTTTCTTGGAACAGTTTGTGTCTCGCCTCGCAGAGTGCAGTCGCCTCGCCCCGTTTAACACCGGCATCTCCCAGGACGCTCACAAGTTTCGTTACGACTCGACCCACTGTGCTGCGACTTTTTCTCCTGGTGACGAAGTTCTTCTTTGGACTCCTGTGTGCGTTCCTGGCTTATGCAAAGAATTTCTCGTGTTTTATTCGACTTGCCACGGTCAATGAGGAGACATCGCCTGTCAATTACCATGTCTCGCTCGTTAGAACGCAAACCGATTCCCGTTGTTGTGGCACAGAGATAGTGCATGTCTCCCGCTTAAAACCAAATACTTGACGCATTTTATAGTACTTATGCGCAGCCAGGCAGCCGCTTCCACAGCGAGAGAGAATTAGCGCGGGCACAACACATGCCTGACTTTCAACTTCATCATCTGCACATCTTTTCTATCTGCATATATCATCACCAGCAGCACAGTTTAATCCTCATGGTAGTAGCCCGAGCTTGGCTGGAATAAAACAGTTCCTTACGACATATATATATATATATATATATATATATATATATATATATATATATATATTTCTTGCACTTCAAGAAACTTCGTTTGACCTCGAAGACTTGAGCCAAGACCTCATAGTAGGAGACAGTTCAATTTCACAGCCTGAGTCCCCTTGCTGGTGTAATCTTCCTTCGTGTAATTGTCGCATACTTGGGTATCACTAACACTGCTTCGCCTTTCTGCAAAACTGCAGCCTCTCTCTTTTTTTTCTGCTAGTCCGAGCATAAGTGCTGCCGCACATGACTGCTGTTGATTCTGATTTCGAGTGAATCTGGCTTGGCCTCATTACGGTTACTGAGTGAATTATAGAGAGAGAGAAATAGAAGAGAGGAAAGGCAGAGAGGTTAACCAGACGCATGTCCGATTTGCTACCCTGCACTGGGGAAAGGGGTATAGGGATGAACAGAGAGTGTGTCCCACAGCTATCATGCACTAAGATTTAAAAAAAGAACAGTTCCGTTACTCGAAGAAAACCTAGTGCATATTGTTTCCAGTAAAGTGGAGTAGTAGCCAGTAATTCTTTCGTTACGGAGATTTAATTTGGTAATTGCAATTATTTAACTCGAGAAGTACTCTAATAATTTTCAAAGTGTCAATGAGGCATTTGTTGGCATCCCAAAATGACATCTAACTGCAGTGTTTTCAGCGACATACTAATTGCGTAAAATTTTACCGACTGGAAAATAACCTCACGAAGTATGAAAAATACTATGTGAGTGAACTCTCACCCGCATCATAAAGCAGTGCCCTCAAATAAGCTGATTGAAAGTAACTGCACTGCCTATCGCAAACCCGAAGAGACAGCGCACCACCTTGATAATGGTACGGAAGGAGCCCCAACAGCAGGTTTCGCAGCTTCGCAGCTACTCCTTTCTCTCTACGTCACACTTATTATCCCTCTCTCAAGGCCGACTGATAAATGATGAACGCAGCCAAACTGCAGCTCTGACCACACACGAAATGTGAAGTGCAATGTAATAGGCACAGAATGTTTCAAAATTCAGACTTTGCCCGCATTGCATCAAAAGAGTGCAGGCGAAATTATATTTCGCACCAGAAACTTGCTTCGGACCAAAGCCAATATAAAGTAAGCGTTTTATTTTTCATGAAAGTGTATACGTGCTGCAAAAACAGGTTCAAGTCAACAAATAAAAGCAAAATAAACACACTGGAAAGCGACCAACTTGTAGAGAAAAGGCAAAACCAATGCGTTCACGAAATTAAATATACCACTTCTATGAGCCGAACTGGCAATCAGAATGTTGGCACACACACACACACACATACAAAAAAAAACTGTGTGCTCTTATTACGTATTAACTCGTAAGCTCCGTTGAACATCAGCCTAGAGGACGTGTTCAAACAGGTCTCCTTTTTGTATCATATCTGATGAAAGCGCATGTGCTATCTACATGCACGATTGCCACGTGCATATACCCGCCCCTCACTATTACTAACCCTTTCCACCTTCGTCTATAAATAACGATGCAGAATAAAGGCGTAGGTGATTTTGCTTCTTGACAACCCAGCTGTCCAGTCTGTTCGTTGCCCACGAGAACGAAACATGGTGTCAGAAGTGGGATGCAAGGCTACCAGCTCAAGCGAATGGTACCTGGGATAGGCGAACGTGAGGAGCATCCACATGGAGCACCTGAGGCAACCTGAACCGCTACGCTTGTCTGCGGATGGTGGAAGGAACTGGAAGTGGTTTCGTCAGCAGTTCGAGTTTTTTCTACAAGCGACGGTATGCAAAGCCAATCCAAGGTCGGAAGCGGCGAAGACGGCCCTGCTCCTCAGCGTGGCGGGGGAGGAAGCCTTGGACGTTTTCAACAATTTTGTGTTCAGCGGAGAAGAGAACAAGGAAGACTACAATACCGTGATTGCCAAGTTCGAAGAATACTGCACGGAGCAACAGAATGAAATCCACGAGCGATACGTTTTCCGCTCTCGTAGTCAAGGTGAGGCGGAGCCTTTTGAGCAGTTTCTACGCGAGTTGAAAAAACAAGCCCAGTACTGCAACTTTGGGACTATGGCAGACGATATGGTACGAGACCAAATTGTCTTTGGAACAAACTCGCCAAGGCTTCGAGAAAAGATGCTCAGGGACAAAAACCTGACCTTGGAAAAGGTTGTCATCCTATGCAAGGCGGCTGAAACATCAACATGCCAAAACGAATTCTGGCAGAAAACAAAGGAAGAACTCGATATGAACGCTGTCACTGCCAGCAAGAGCACTCCTAGAGGGTCCAGGCACGACCCAAAATGCAGCCGCTGCAACCGAAGGCATGCCGTTAGACGCTGTCCAGCTTACGGCAAAGTCTGTTACTCGTGTAATGGGCGAAATCACTTCGCATGTTGTTGCAGTGAGAAAGAGCGCGTATGCGAAGTACAGCATCAAAACGACGACTTCGAAGTACTGAATGTCGCCAGCAGCAGCGCAAGCAGAGAACGAGACTGGCATGTGAACGCATGCATTGACGGCAAGTACGTCTCCTTTAAGGTGGACACAGGATCGCAGGCAAACGTATTGCCACTTTCAATATTTCGCAAGTTCAAGATGACCAGTCTGATGCCCAGTTGCGCCGTTCTGAGATCCTATGGGGGCAACATGATCAAGCATGTTGGGAAGTTTTCAGCGCCAATCAAGATTGGCGACCGCGAGGCGTGCGCAAGTTTTTTTGTGGTAAAGAAGGACCACAGCGCTATCTTAGGCTTAGAAACCAGCGAGAAGCTAGGAATCGTACAGCGCGCTGTTGACTGCGTGACGACGAGCAACACCGAAGCAATTGTGAAGGAGTTCTCACGTCTTTTCCATGGAACAGGGTGCGCTCCACGTGAATACAAGATTGCGCTGCACAAGGATGCCGTGCCAGTCGTCCAGCCAGCTAGAAGAGTGCCCCTGTCCCTGCGAGAGCCTCTCCGTACTGAACTAGGCAGAATGGAAAAGGAAGGCATCATCCAGAAGGTCAGCAGCCCCACAGATTGGGTAAGCCCCCTTGTCATTGTACTAAAGAAAGACGGCAAATTGCGAGTCTGCATGGACCCAAGGGAAGAAGGAAGAAGAAGAAGTCGCCAGTGGGAGCGGAAGCTTCTCGGCTCCATCGATTTATGAGTGTTTCCGCCGTTTTTTTTGAGTCCTACACCCGAAAGCGGCATATCATCTGAAAGTTCAAGTCATCGCGAACCCAGGGATACCAACTTTTTGGGTGAGCGTGAACTTTGCGAGTTTTTACGGCACGATAATCGCACGAGTCCCGTGTGAGCGCGGCCAGGCCTAACGACGGTTGCGCCTGGCGCATCCTTCGTTGGACTTGGGGATTGAACGAACTACCACCGAGATGGAGATAGACGAGGCAGGAACTGGAGACACACCGGATAACGGGCCCAACGCAGGCACGTACCCAGGATTTTTTTTCGGGGGGGGCCCACCACCTCCATCATCATCATCATCATAAGCATCATCATCAGCGTCATCATCATCATCATCATCATCATCAGCCTGTTTTATGTCCACTGCAGGACGAAGACCTCTCCCTGCTATCTCCAATTACCCCTGTCCTGCGTCAACCGATTCCAACTAGCGCCCGCGAATTTCCTAATTTCATTCCTCCACCTTGTGTTCGTCGTCCTCGATTGCGTTTCCCTTCTCTTGGTACCCATTCCGTAACCCTAATGGTCCAACATTTATCTAACCAGCGCATTACATGACCTGCCCAGCTACATTTTTTCCTCTTGATGTCAATTAGAATATCGTCTATAGCCGTTCGATCTCTGATCCAAACCACTCTCTTTCTCTCTTAACGTTATGCCTAGCAATCTTCGTTCGATCGCTCTTTGCGTGGTCCTTAAGTTGCTCTCAAGTCTCTGCCCCATATGCACTGGCAAAATGCACTGGGAAATGCACTGGCAAATGCATTGGCACTGGACATATTGAACTGGCAAAATGCACTGATTGCACACCTTACTTTTCAATAATAATGGTAAGCTTCCAGTCAGGAGCTGGAAGTGTCTGCCGTATGCTTTCCAACCTATTTTTATTCTTCTGTGAATTTCCTTCTCATGATCAGGGTTCCCTCTGATTAATTGACCTAGGTAAACGTACTCCTTCACATTCTCTAGTGGCCGACTGGCCATCCTGATCTCTTGTTCCTTTGCCCGGCTATTTATCATTTACTTCATCTTCTGCATAATAATATTCAACCCCACTTTTACACTCTCTTTGTTAAGGTCTCCAATCATTTGTTGTAACTCGTCTGCATTGTTGTTGAATAGAACAATGTCATCGGCAAACCGAAGGTTGCTCAGATATTTGCCGTCGATCCTTACTCCTAAGCCTTCCCAGTTTAATAGCTTGAATTCTTCTAAGCACGCAGAAAATAGCTTTGGAAAAATTGACCCCTTTCTCTATAGGTATCTCCCTGCTTTTCTTGTGTAGAATTAAGGTAGCTGTAGAACCTCGCAGATATTCTAACGTGAAAGACGAGTCAGTAAGACGAGAAACTATTTACAGATTATATTTACAATAACGGTTGCAGCGCTGACCGGTTAGATTCACAGCGCAAGCCCAGTTCGTTCTTCCTTCTCTTTTCTGGAGTGATGGCGCCTACGCGCCTCGTTCAAACAAACAGATACCTCACGCATGTAGCAATATTTTCCTAGCTTTTTACTTAAGCGTTGTACTAATTGATTACGTAGTGCCTCTACGATTGCTGGTATCTCTACTGAATCAAATGCCTTTTCGTAATCTATATAACCACATAGAGAGGCTTATTGTACTCTGCAGATTTCGCGATAACCTGGTTGATGACATGGATGTGATCCATTGTAAAGTATCTCTTCCTGTAGCCAGCCTGTTCCCTTGGTTGACAAAATCCAGTGTTAACCTTATTCTATTGGAGATTATTTTGGTAAATATTTTATATAATACTGGGAGCAAGGGAATGGTCCCATAATTGTTCAATTCTTTAACGTCTCCTTTTTTCGTGGATTAGTATAATGTCTGCATTCTTCCAGTTTTCTGGGACCCTTGCAGTCGATAGACACTTCGTATAAAGAGCCGCCAGTTTTCCAAGCATTATGTCTCCTCCATCTTTGATTAAATCGACTGTTATTGAGGCTACACCTCGCAGACCGGACATGGATGAACAATTCTGGGCTGTCCAGCAGGCTCACGATGTGGCCGTGAGGCTTGGCCTTCCGGTCCCGACGTGGGAGCGGCCCGCTTAGTGATTAATTATCACTACTTGCAGGACCAAATAAAGTTTTCCTTCCTTCCTTCCTTCCTTCCTTCCACCTTATCCTGCCGCTCTTCATCGTTTCATGTGTTGCAGGGCCCTTCTGACCTCATCGCTAGTTATAGGAGAGTTTCTGTATCCTGTTCATTACAGTTTCTAAGTGAACTATCGTGACTCCTCTGGGTACTGTATACAGGTCAGCTTAGAATTTTTCCGCCGCTTTTACTATATCTTCGAGATTGCTGATGATATTATCCTTCTTATCTTTTAGTGCCAACGTCATGGTTTGTCCTATTCCAGGTTTCTTTTTTACTGATTTCAGGCTGCGTTCATTTTTTACGGCTTCTTCAGTCTTTCTCATGTTATAGTTTCGAATATCAGTTATTTTCGCCTTGTTGATCAGTTTTGACAGTTCCGCGAATTGCGTAACGCTGTGCGGCCGCCAGTCCCATACTACCGCGTAGAGCGCAGGACTCTGCGATTCTAGACGTACTGCGCTCACTGCGAACGGTTAGAAAAACACCCACATAAGCACAGCAGAGAAGTGGCTAAGTGAGGTCGTTCGGCCGATAACTGTAGAAGCGTATTCAAAACAAGTAATCGTTCTCCACTTCCGGCGGCCTTTTCTCTACTTCCTTTTTAAATAAAAAGATGTTGATCCATAAATATTCTCATAAACAACGGTTAACTTTTTTATTATTCGCTTTTGCTTGCAGTTTGGTTGTTGCCTTGGCTCTCCCTTAGTAGATAGCTTAATTTCTCAACTCCTTGCGATTTTTGTTTCTAGTTGCCAATTTTGCACGAAAAGTACTATACAGTCAGGGAAAAACAGACGAGGTAACTGGCGACAGTCATCTTGCTTATGGGTTTAAGGGTTATTGCAGGGTTTCATTATACACGCTCTTTCACATTATTTTATTTCCCACCTTATCTAACCCATATCACGTGTATATGGTTCCGGGCATCTGCCAGCGTCGGGGCGAGCCGTAACTCAAGGGAACAATGAAGCAAAGGGATAAGTTCAATGCAATTGACGTTTTCTCCGGCCGCAACTCGTTCCATGAGAGTACAGACCAGCTGAGTAACAGCCGCATCCCTCTCATGGTCCCAAGATCAGCCTAAACAAAGAAGGTTGAACTAACAAAAGCAACAGCTATGCGCGTGACGGTTGAATAGATGGTGAAAACTGAACGCATCTCGAGTTTATCGCGCGGGTGAGGAATCTACGAGAAAACTGTCCTGCACATTACAAGAGATGCCGATAACTACCATCATCTAAAAGGAGTGAAAAAGGCAGCATAATGCTGACCGATGAACAGCTGCGAAGCCTCAACATTGATCTGGCGGCGCTTTAGGAATGTGTGAGGAGTGGTGGCATGGGTGGGGAGGGGGGGGGGGTATGCCACTTGATTTCGGGGGGGGCCCGGGCCCCCCCGGGCCCCCCCCTGGGTACGTGCCTGGCCCAACGACACAAAACGCGTTTCCGCGGGAGAAGACGCTGAAGGCGTCGCGGACGGTTGGATCGAAGTTGTACACAGAAGGCGGCACCGCACGAACGCTACCCAGATGGCGGGAAAGGACGACACCCGCTCGCGAAGCCCGATGCCCCGAGGGGGCCGAAGCATAGTGAACAAAGTTCTCCGAGCAAGTAGGATACCCCGACTACCCAGGGATGATATCAAGATAATTGTTCGACCGAAAGACGGGCTGAATATAAGGAACACGTGCGGAACGAGTCTCGACGAGGCGATACGCAAAGAAGCGGTAGTGGGCGACGACGAGATGATAACGGTCTGTCCCAATCCCATGCAAAACATCGTGGTGATAAGCACACCGGACGAGACAACTGCGACGAAAATCGCTAAGATCAACGTTTTGACGATCAACGGAAAGAGGCACGAGACCAACGCGTATGTTTCGGCGCCCGAGCAAATGGCAAAAGGGATTATCCGCAACATTCCCCTGAAGTATACGCAAGACCAGCTCATGCATGCTCTGGTGAACTCGAGAAACCCCTCTTTAACATACGCCAAGCGGCTCGGCAGTACGACCACCGTGATACTGCTGTATGAGGGAAACAGAGTCCCCACATGGGCTTACTTCAATAACATCATGATAAGAGTATCATTGTATCGGAAACAGATTGACTTTTGTAAAGAGTGCGGCAGGCTCGGCCACCGACCTGACGTATGCCCTAGACCGGAGATCAAACTATGCCCGGCCTGCGGGTCGAAGAACCCGAGCATCGAACACGAGTGCACGCCCAAGTGCCGGATCTGCGGCGAGGCGCACCCCACGGCCGACCGAATGTGCAAGGCAAAATATAAGTTGCCACACATAGTGAAGGAGAGAAGGTGGCGGGCGAGAAGCAGAGAAGAAAGGGAACACACATTGGAAGAAGGAAAGGCCCCTCAGCGGACCATATCACATCGGGGTACAGTATGGCACAGGGAAAAGGCCGAAGTTGCTCGAGATCCGGATCCCTCTCGCCGATAAGAAGACGTACCCGAAGTCGTAACAGATCTAAGAACAGAAGTCGAAGCCGGAGTCGGAGCGGATGCCGAAACCGAAACCGCCCCATGCCAGACGGCGTGCGGGCCACACATGGCGAGATACAGACAGGGCCGCGCAAGGTCTCCTGGTGCGACATAGTCGCGGAAAGAAATACATACTCTGTAAAGAGCACCCCACTTTCTGGCAGCCCGAGGGAAGCCCCCGACTCCCTCCTGGTTTCGAGGATGGAGAAAATGGAGCGAGAGAATAGGGAACTTCGAGAAGAGCTGGGCAGGGCCAGAAAGCAGAACGAACAATCAGCGAGGAAAATCGACAAGCTACAACAGACGCTCAACGAAATCTTGAAGGGCATGAGAGAATCCCCTCATGAGAGGATCTCCTCCTTCACCTCCCGCGAGGCCGCCGAGCGAGGCGATGCGACCGCGACAGGAGGCGAAGTAGGCCAGATGGACATGTGTTGTGGCGAAGAAGAACTGCCAGCGGCGGCGGGCTCCAAGCGCAAGGGCACAAGCGATACGCCACCTACGGAAGACGCTTTGGACCACGCACAAGCACTGAAGAGACCCAGGTCAGGAGCCAGAAAGATAGACGCGATCGAAGAGCTGGTAAACAAACTGACGGACAAGACGGAGCGAATGTTTGACATACTCCTGACAAGGCTGAACGAATCCGACGCGGGACGGAACGCGCAGTACGCAGTGGTCAGCACCCAACTCGCGGCCATGAATAAGCGAATTGAAGATCTGGAACACGGGACGAAGCAGCTGAAGCAACAGCAACATCACCAACATCTGCCTGGAAGGGCCGGGGTACCATCGTCACAAGTGGTAAACGCACCGGCCATCCTCGCCAGCGACAACAACGCCAACATCACCCACACCGGGGCAGGAGGGACGCACGGACGATTGTGTCCCCCCAACACCTCTGCATAACAATCATGGCGGCGTCCCGCAAGTCCGACAACAGACGCATAGTCTGGCAGTGGAATTGCAGGGGCTTCAAAAACAAAAAAGCAACGATGGTACAATACATGAAAACGCTTGCCAATAACAAACTTCCTGTCGTGATTGCCTTGCAAGAACCTTTCGACCGGGCCCAGCTTCCGGGTTATGTTACATGCGGTCCCCCCTACGAATCCATGGGAAGGGACGTCAGGGTGTGCACCCTGGTTAAGCGCGGGACGGCCTTCATCGAACACGAACTCGTGCTCCACGAAGAGTCGGACATAGACCATGTACTGATCGAAGTCGTGCCGAGTATTGGATGTAGGAAAACCGGCCTTTTCGTGCTCAACGTATATAGCTCCCCCTCGCAAAGATACCGCACTCACACTTTCGACGCCCTCTTTCGCGAAGCGATGGCCAAGGCCGCCTCCAGTCCCTTGCTGATATGCGGAGACTTCAATGCGCCGCACACGCAATGGGGATACGGAGCCGACTCGCCGAAAGGGAAGAGGCTAGCCGGACTGATGGACGAACTCGGCCTGACTGTACTCAACGAACCTGCTTCGCACACCAGGATCGGACAGGGAGTGTGCCGCGACACGTCCCCAGACCTCTCCGTCTGGTCAGGCGCGGGCGTGGTCACTTGGTCGAACTCCTTCGAGGACCTGGGGAGTGACCACAGGATCCTGTGCGTGACCATGGGAGAGGATAAAAACGAGGAGGTCGTCTGCCGAAAGGCCAGAATCGTAGACTGGGACAGATTCCGGAAAAATAGAGAGCAAGACAAGAAGGAGGGCCCGATCGAAGACATCAGCGAATGGTGCAGAGTGCTACTCGCGGGCGTAGAGAAAGCCACCGATGAGATCGAATGGACGGACTGGCGACAAGAACCACCCAAAGAAGAGGCAGACAGATCCCGCGGAGCCGTGGGCGACGGCGCTCCCCAACCGTCCAGAGTGGACAGCCGGCTGGCACATCTTGTTGCGGCCAAGAAATACATGCAACGGAGAGCGAGTAGGCAAAAACTCAACAGGAAGATACGCAAGAAGATCGCCGAAATAAACCGGGAGATCCAGACGTATTGCACCCGCCTGTGCGAGCAAGAATGGCAAGAGCTGTGCGACACGATGAACGGGAACATGAGCGTTGGACGCACCTGGAAGATTCTCAGGCACCTGCTCGACCCGGCAAGCACCAGAACGGCGACCCGTACAGAGATGGCCAAGCTGCGACACAAGTACAAGGACGACCCAGAGGCCTTCGCGGAAGAGATCGTGCAGACGCACCTCGCACGCCCTAAAGGGCAGAGTCACCCAGAGTACTGCGGGGCTCCCAACGAGGAGCTGGACGCGGACTTTTCCGTGCAGGAAATTAGAACGGTCCTCCAGCTTCTGAAGACCAACTCGGCGCCCGGTCCTGACAGGATCACCAACAAGATCCTGATGAACCTGAATGACGACGCCATCGAGAAGCTCTGCGAGTACATCAACGCGTGCTGGAAGGAGGGCCGAATTCCGCAAGAGTGGAAGACCGCGGACGTTATACTAATACCAAAGCCGGGCAAACCGCTGGAGGTCCGAAACATGAGGCCGATCTCCCTCACGTCCTGTGTCGGGAAAGTGATGGAGCATGCCTGCCTTAATAGGGTGACGACGCTGCTCGAGAAACAGGATGCCTTCGGCACCCACATCATCGGTTTCCGGAAGGGCCTTTCAACACAGGACGCCATGCTGCAGATCAAGGAACAGGTCGTGAACGCTCCGAGCACGCACGTGCGCGCCCTACTCGGGCTAGACCTCAAGAGCGCCTTCGACACTGTGAAGCACATGGCCATACTGGACAAGATCAGCCGACTCGATCTCGGGGCGAGGTTCCACCGATATGTTAGCAGCTTCCTGAATGGGCGCGAGGCTACAGTCAAGATCGACGGGGCCCCACCACGAACGGTCCGAATGCGTGGTGCGGGAACGCCGCAGGGCTCCGTACTCTCCCCCATGCTTTTCAACCTCGTCATGATCGGCCTGCCGGAGCGTCTTGAGGCGATAGAGGGCATCAATCATACCATATACGCAGATGACGTGACGGTGTGGACCACGGAGAACACGAGCGTCGGCGAAATGCAAGACCGACTGCAGCGGGCCGTCCGGGAGGTGGAGCGGCACCTCGAAGACACGGGACTCGTCTGCTCACCCGACAAGTCGGAGATCCTGCTCCACAGGCCGCGCAAGAAAGGACCCCTTCCGCAGGCCGTGCTAGACGCTCGTCGTTTGGGCGTCCACGTCACGACGAGGGAGGGGACCCGAATACCGACGGTGTCCAAGTTGCGAGTGCTCGGCCTGTGGCTGGAAGAGAACGGTGCCAACCGCGAGCTGGTTGCCCGACTGCAGAAGAAAATGGCCGCCGCCACACACCTCGTGCGGCGGGTCGCGAACAAGAAAAAAGGGATGAGGGAACACAACGTTACGAGGCTGATACAGGCGTACGCGCTGAGCCACATAGCGTACGTCGCCGCATACGCCGACTGGAACAGGACCGAAACCGACAAGCTGAACGTGGCGATCCGCAGGGCGTTCAAGACCGCCCTGGGAGTACCCCAGTACACGCCAACCCACAGGCTCCTCGAGTTGGGCGTACACAACACGCTCGAGGAGATCGCCGAGGCGCAGAGAATCGCGCAGCTGGAGAGGCTGTCGAGCACCGTAACGGGAAGACGAATCCTGGACTTGCTCGGGATTCGATATCACGAGGCGCGTGGAGTGAAAGAAGCACTGCTACCGGAAGTCAGGGACGCCATACAGACGGAAAACATGCCGAAGAATATGCACCCGGTGCATGACGTGCAAATACGTATACGCAGGGCGGTAGTAATCCTCGAGAAGCACGGAAGACAAGAAGGCGTCCTCTTCGTCGATGCAGCGAGGTACCCGCGGCCAGTCGGTGACTCTGATGGCGACGAGGAACGTCGACCACCACCGCCGCTTCAAGGGAATGTGCGAGGCGAGCCGCAGTTACCAGCACCACCACCCCTACTCTTACTACGACAACAACGGCAGCAGCAACAAGGGCAACATCAACACGGCCGACCGACGGCGGCGGCGCCCGCCTTTTCCATGGCCGTCATAGATACAAAGGGAACGATCCGAGTCACGGCATCAGCGAGGCTGCCGTCGGCCGAAGCAGCTGAAGAGATGGCCATAGCCCTCGCGGTACTCCACGGAGGTGCGGAGGATAGCCTGATTATCAGCGACTCCAAATCAGCGATTCGGAATTACATCAAAGGTTGGGTGTCCGCGGATGTGGCGCGTATGCTCAACGCCCGGGCCGGGGACTTCGGATCCGGCACCATTACAAACAAGTCCCTCATGTGGTTCCCCGCGCACGTCGGGGAGCTTGGCAGTAACAGCAACTATGACACCAACATTGCTAACGGCCGAAGACGCCACGACACTCCACCCAACCACAACGAGCGCGCCCACCTCGTCGCGAGGCAGCTTACCCGCCGCGACGTGGTCACCCAGAGGGCAGCCGCTGCCGTTGTTGTGCGGGACCCCAGCGGAGGAGTGACGGCGACGGCGGCTGCCACCCCGTCTGGCGCGGCCGCTGTCGTTACCAATACAACACAAATCGCGGCGGACGGAGCTGGGGATCACGCGGACGCCGACTGCGATGTCAGGGAGTTTCCGGCAACGTACAGAGAGGTGATTGGTCACTATCGGAAAGAAAGAAGAAAATATCCACAACCCCACGGGCGTCTAGACAGGTCCCAGGCGGTCGACCTGAGACGGTTGCAGACGGGCACTTTCACCAACCCCTACCACCTGCACCGCCTATGGCCCGCGCTGCACCCGTCGCCCGGCTGCCCGTGGTGCGAGCACGAACGGGCTGATATGGCCCATGTGCTTTGGGAATGCCAACGCCACGTGGAACAAGGACAAAGAGGCAGGGGGAATACAACAGCGGAACCCTCTGAAGCGGAGCGCCTCGCTGAGAGATGGCAAGCCGCCCTCCTCAGCGAGGCACCCGAAGACCAGGAGTGGGCCGTCCAGCGGGCCAGGGCCGTTGCCGAGGATCTCGAAAGATCTTCCTCGGGCGATGGTCCACTGGCAGCCTAGCCCCCGGCACCAACATCAACAACTGCTGGACAAATAAAGTTTATTCCTATCCTATCCTATCCATGGACCCAAGACGCATCAACGAAAACATCAAGAGGGAGCACTACCAAATGCCGCGCAGAGAGAGAGAGAGAGAATAAACTTTATTCAAGAACCCCGGTCCGGGTTCGCCCGCTTTGTTCTAATTGTCTGCCAAGCCGAGCGTCGTGATGAGCTCGATCATGGCACGTACGTAGTCGGGGGAGGAGTCCGCCAGCCACTCCTCAAGCGTCGTAGGTCTACGGATGGGTGAGAGTTTGGCAAGGCTAGCCTGAATAGCGAGACGGCTCCCCGGACAATCCCACAGAATGTGAGCATTATCCGGGAAGCCGCCACATGCCATGCAAGCAGGTTTACCAGGCGAACCTTGTATGTATATTGACACGTGTACTTATCTTTATCGGGCGACCACGTTTCGCCGCTTAACAACTGTAATCGCACAGCGAGGGACGCGCCTGAAGGTATCCGATGTTTCTGGAAAGTTATCGATGCTTCTACCTGGCTGTCTGTTGTCGCCGAACCTTGTGTTATCTGATTTCATCCCGTAACGCGAATGGTGTAGAACTTTGTGGAAGGCACACGGGTCCGAACGATTAGTCTGGAACATTCGACGACTGCTCTATAAAAGCCGAAGCACTTGACCCGCTGATCAGATTTTCGACGATCGCCGACTGTGTTCGCCGCTATCGTTGTGCTTTAAGTGTAGCCTGTTTTGTGGGCACAGGTTCGCCCAATAAAAGCTAGTTTTGTCTTACACAGTACTGCTACTGTGTTCTTTCTTCACCGTCACTACCACGTGACATCTGGTGGAGGTGCTAGTGCGTTCATGTACCGAACGCCCCCGCAAAGCCGCGATCCAAGCCCGAAGCCCGAGGACAAACCGACACCGCCCAAGACCAGCGTGCTAGCCGCAGACTGCAAGGACTGCCCCCAGAGCACGGACTTCTGCCTGAGGAGACAAAGAAGATCGTGGTCAAGACAACCTCAATGGCTGCCCCAGCGTCTCCCGTTATCTTACAACAACCCCTGGACCCACCGACCTTCCATGGAGCAGCGACTGAAGACCCGGAATCCTGGCTGGAGACCTACGAGCGAATCGCGACATTCAACAACTGGGACTCCGACGACAAGCTGCGGCATGTCTACTTCGCCTTAGAAGACGCCGCCAGAACGTGGTTTGAGAACCGGGAGTCGACCTTAACGACATGGGACCTCTTCCGTAGCGGCTTCCTGCGCACCTTTACGAGCGTCGTGCGCAAGGAAAGGGCCGAAGCCATGCTGGACGCCCGAGTGCAGCTACCGAACGAGAACGTTGCTATCTTCACGGAAGAAATGAAACGTCTCTTCCGCCACGCCGACCCGGATATGCCCGAAGAGAAGAAAGTCCGCCTTCTCATGCGTGGTGTGAAGGAAGAACTTTTCGGCGCAATGGTGCGAAGCCCACCGAAGACCGTAGAAGAGTTCCTTCGCGAGGCAACCAGCATTGAGAAGACACTCGAAATGCGGAACCGGCAATTCAACCGCCGTACGAGCACTACCCACTACGCAGGAATTCAATCACTGGCCACAGACGATCTGCGCGAGACCATCAGGGCCATTGTGCGCGAAGAACTGCGCAAGGTCTTGCCTTCGTCGCAGCCTCAAGTGGCCTCGATCGCCGACATCGTGAAAGAAGAGGTGCACCGATCCCTTGGAGTTCCTGAGGTGGAACCAGAATCACCGCAGCCGGAGGCAATGACCTACGCCGCCGCCGTCGCCCGCCGTCAAGGCCCCCCTGCGCGACCGCGCCAGGGTCCTGCAACGCCGCAATTCCGTCGTCCGCCGCCGCCGCCGCAGCCAGCACGCCAATACGTGGCCCAGCGCACCTACGCGAGGAAGACGGACATTTGGCGTGCTCCTGACCACCGCCCGCTCTGCTACCACTGCGGAGAAGCGGGTCACGTCTACCGACGATGTCCGTACCGGGAGATGGGACTGCGAGGTTTCGCCGTCAACGCGCCGCGTCCACAGCTTGGAGAGCGCCCACGTGACATCGCCGATTACCTCGCCGCTACTCAGTGGAGCCCTCGACGGCCATCCCGTTCGCCGTCACCAGGACGCTACCTGTCGCCGCAGCGACGACCATACACCGGCCCAGCCCGGGGCCGCTCTACGAGCCCATATCCGGAAAACTAAAAGCAGCAACCGGTGGAGGTGCGGTTGCTGTTCGTCGAACTGACGAAGATCCTCCGCCGCCGACGAAGACGACAAAGAAACGATCTCGACGACCTAATGATGACACGCCGCCGACCCGACGAAGTCAGGAAGCCAAGACTACACCGACGAAAGACGGCTTGACGACGCGACGTTCCAGCTTCAGTTCAACACGACGCAGCCGTGGTCCGACGCCAAGACCCAACTGCAACGCCAGACAAAGAACCACCGACCTCGATGTACTTCTAGACGGCCACGCAGTCACTGCCTTAGTCGACACAGGGACCGATTACTCCGTAATGAGTGGACACATTGCCGCCCAGTTGAAGAAGGTTAAGACTGCATGGGAGGGCCCCCAAATTCGGACCGCTGGAGGACACCTCATTACGCCGACTGGAATCTGCACGGCAAGAATAACCGTTCATGCCCGGACTTACCCTGCCACCTTCGTTATCCTCCAACAGTGTTCGCGAGACGTCATTCTCGGTATGGACTTCCTGAACCAACACGGCGCAGTCATCGACCTGAAGTCGAAGTCAATAACACTGTCGGAAGATAAAGCGATACCGCCGGAGAGCCCTCATAGTCACCACGCCTTGAGTGTGCTCGAAGACCAAGTGAGCATCCCGCCCCGCTCCAGCATTGTTATTTCGGTCGGCACCGAAATACCCGCTGACGTAGAAGGTGTCATCGAAGGCAACCAACGTCTCCTGCTAGACCGTGAAATTTGCGTCGCAAGAGGGATCGCTCGACTGCATGGAGGGAAAACTGAAGTGTTGCTGACAAACTTCAGCCAGGAGTTCAAGCACATCAACAAGGGCACGACGATCGCGTACATCGAGGAAATTGTGGAAACCGGTAATGCGTTTGTCCTCTCGGATTCCGCCGCATCTACCCCGACGACCATGGTTCCCGAACCAGACTACGACATTAATCCCAGTCTCCCAGTGATTAAGCAACAGCAGCTCAGAAGTCTGCTCCGACGATACAAAGGCTGCTTTTCGACGACATCGAGGATTCGACAAACACCAGTCGCCAAGCATCGCATAATCACCGAGGAGTACGCTCGACCACTCCGCCAAAGCCCTTACCGAGTTTCGCCGCGAGAACGCGAAGCTATAAGAGAACAAGTCGACGAAATGCTGCGCGACGACATCATCCAGCCGTCGAAGAGCCCGTGGGCATCCCCTGTTGTCTTGGTGAAGAAAAAGGACGGAACCCTACGTTTCTGCGTCGAATATCGTCGTCTGAACAAGATCACGAAGAAGGACGTATCCCCCCTTCCACGGATAGACGACGCATTGGATCGGCTCAGCAACGCTAAGTACTTCTCCTCGATGGACCTCAAGTCTGGCTATTGGCAAATAGAAGTCGACGAAAGAGATCGCGAAAAGACCGCCTTCATCACCCCAGACGGCCTCTACGAGTTCAAGGTTATGCCATTTGGACTGTGCTCGGCGCCTGCAATGTTCCAGCGCGTGATGGACACGGTTTTAGCGGGATTGAAATGGCAGACCTGTCTCGTTTACTTGGATGACGTCGTTGTATTCGCCGGAAATTTCGACGATCACCTTAGGCGGCTTGCCACAGTACTAGAGGCCATCAAGTCATCAGGGCTCACTCTGAAGCCAGAAAAATGCCGCTTCGCTTACGACGAGCTTCTGTTCCTGGGCCACGTCATCAGTAAATCCGGAGTACGCCCCGACCCGCAGAAAACAGCTGCCATCGCAAAGTTCCCGCAGCCCACCGACAAGAAGGCAGTGCGTAGATTCCTTGGCATGTGTGCCTACTACAGGCGCTTTGTCAAGGACTTTTCACGCATCGCCGAGCCGTTGACACGTCTAACTAAATGTGATGTTGAGTTCAAGTGGGAAACGCCGCAGGCCGACGCATTTGAAGAACTCAAACGACGCATGCAGTCGCCGCCGGTACTTGCGCACTTCGACGAGTACGCCGATACAGAAATCCATACTGACGCCAGTAGCCTAGGCCTCGGTGCCGTTCTAGTCCAGAGGAAAAACGGAGTCGAACAGGTGATATCTTACGCTAGCCGGTCGCTGTCAAAAGCGGAAAGCAACTATTCTACGACCGAAAAGGAATGCCTCGCCATCGTTTGGGCTACAGCTAAATTTCGCCCTTATCTTTATGGCAGGCCATTCAAAGTCGTCAGTGACCATCACGCTTTGTGTTGGCTAGCGAGTATAAAGGATCCTTCAGGACGACTGGCGCGGTGGAGCCTCAGACTACAAGAATACGACATCACTGTAACCTACAAGTCCGGACGAAAACACTCCGATGCCGATTGCCTATCACGTGCCCCCATTGACCCGCCGCCGCAAGATGACGAAGATGACGACGCCTTCCTTGGCATGATAAGCGCAGAAGACTTCGCTGAGCAGCAACGGGCAGACCCGGAGCTAAAAGGCCTGGTGGAATATTTGCAAGGGCACACCGACGTTGTCCCCAGGGCATTTAAGCGCGGACTATCTTCCTTCACGCTTCAAAACAATCTCCTCGTGAAGAAGAACTTTTCACCAGTCCGCGCCAACTACCTTCTTGTTGTCCCGTCAGGACTTCGTCCAGAAGTATTGCACGCCCTACATGACGATCCGACCGCTGGACACCTCGGTTTTTCCCGGACACTCTCGAGGATACAACAAAAGTATTATTGGCCGCGCCTGACCGCCGACGTCGCCCATTATGTCAGAACATGCCGAGACTGTCAGCGACGTAAGACACCGCCGACAAGGCCAGCCGGATTACTACAGCCAATCGAGCCTCCTTGCCGACCATTCCAGCAGATCGGGATGGACTTGCTGGGGCCCTTTCCGACGTCAACAACCGGAAATAAGTGGATCGTCGTGGCGACAGACTACCTCACCCGCTTCGCTGAAACTAAAGCACTGCCGAAAGGTAGCGCAGCCGAAGTGGCGAAATTTTTTGTCGAAAACATCCTGCTTCGACATGGCGCCCCAGAAGTCCTCATCACCGACAGAGGAACGGCCTTTACAGCGGAGCTCACCCAAGCCATTCTGAAATACAGTCAGACAAGGCACAGGAGGACCACGGCCTACCACCCGCAGACGAATGGCCTTACGGAGCGGCTGAATAAGACCCTCGCCGACATGCTAGCGATGTACGTCGACGTCGAACACAAGACCTGGGATGCCGTCCTGCCGTACGTAACATTTGCTTACAACACGGCGGTGCAAGAAACAACACAGATCACGCCGTTTAAGCTGGTTTACGGCAGGAACCCGACGACGACGCTCGACGCCATGCTGCCCCACGTCACTGACGAAGAGAATGTTGACGTCGCTAGCTATCTCCAGCGCGCCGAAGAAGCCCGACAGCTCGCCCGCCTACGGATCAAGAACCAACAGAGGACCGACAGCCGACGCTACAACCTCCGACGACGCTTTGTTGAGTACCAGCCCGGCGACCGTGTTTGGGTTTGGACACCGATACGCCGACGAGGACTCAGTGAGAAACTACTCCGACGCTATTTCGGACCCTACAAGGTCATCCGACGTATTGGCGCTCTGGACTATGAGGTCGTGCCAGACGGCATTTCGCATTCACAGCGGCGCCGCGCACGATCTGAAGTGGTCCACGTGGTGCGCCTTAAACCCTTTTACGGACGCTGACGAAATTCCTTATTTTTTTGTTGTTTTCTTTGCTACGGGTGTTTTTATTTCGCTTGTATGTAGCATCGGGTCGATGCTTTTTAAGAGGGGGGTATTGACACGTGTACTTATCTTTATCGGGCGACCACGTTTCGCCGCTTAACAACTGTAATCGCACAGCGAGGGACGCGCCTGAAGGTATCCGATGTTTCTGGAAAGTTATCGATGCTTCTACCTGGCTGTCTGTTGTCGCCGAACCTTGTGTTATCTGATTTCATCCCGTAACGCGAATGGTGTAGAACTTTGTGGAAGGCACACGGGTCCGAACGATTAGTCTGGAACATTCGACGACTGCTCTATAAAAGCCGAAGCACTTGACCCGCTGATCAGATTTTCGACGATCGCCGACTGTGTTCGCCGCTATCGTTGTGCTTTAAGTGTAGCCTGTTTTGTGGGCACAGGTTCGCCCAATAAAAGCTAGTTTTGTCTTACACAGTACTGCTACTGTGTTCTTTCTTCACCGTCACTACCACGTGACAATATATAGTGTTGGAAGTGTGGGGACAAGAGAGAGTGCGTCTGTGCACGCCTCCATAGTACCGCCTCTCTTCGATTCATGTGTGTATCCGCTTGTGGATACTTCATGGAGTTGTTTAGTAAATCATCAAGTTTTTCGCGCCTTTCCGCCCGCGCGAAGGCATATTGCTCATTCAGACTCAGTGGGTCCGGCCACCACAGAGGAGGGCCCGGGAGATTTGCGCGGGATGTGGCATGAGCCACTTCGTTCCCTCTGATCCCTGTGTGACTCGGAATCCACTGAATCCGCACTCTAATGTTAGGGTGTGCGTTGAGGTGCGTTGTTAATGCTGAGTGTAGTGCCGCGGAAACGTTTCTGGCGGCGAGTGCCCTGCATGCAGCCTGGCTATCTGTTCGAATGAGCAGATTTCGTTCGTGTGGATTTGGCATGGTCGCGGCTTCCACGATAGCTGTAAGTTCCGCTTGATGTTGTGACGTAATATTGCAGTGTAGGCCCCATGATAAAGGTGTAGAGTCGGTTGCCACCCCTGTGCAGAAGCCTCGATTATTTGGAGAGGCGTCCGTGTATAGGATCCAGTCGTCGGTGTCGTCCTTGAGGTGTAGTGCTCGACTTTGTCGTCTTTCTGGTTGTGTGTCTGCCCCCATATTTCGAGGTATTGGGTCGACGGTAATATGGTCTAGCGTGTCCCACGGGGGATATTGTTGTTCCCTGTCTGGGCATTGTGGGACATCGTAGCCTAGATCACGCATAAATGCCCGTCCCTGTCTAGATAGCTTCAGGCGACTAAATTGTGCCTCTTGGTGGAGTTGTTTCAGCTCATCCAGTTTAGGCAGCACTGCCGTCTCATCAACTCGGTTGGATGGCGAATATGCAGGGGTGCCTAGAATAACTCTCGTTATCTGCCGGAGCATGGTTTCAAGTTTGTTTTGTTGTGTTTTGGTGACTTGTAAGTATGAGTATTGGTACATTATCCGAGGTATAGCCAGGACCATGGTGAGTCTTCTAAGCTGGTGCTCTTTGATACCTCTCACCCTTTGTGTTGTTCTTGTAAGTAGCCTCTTGACTTCATGGAGCTGCCGAATTGTTTGCCGCACCCAAACGTCGGCCTTACCATTGTCCTGCAGCCAAAAGCCCAGGACCTTGATATACGTTTTTCTCGGGACAATATCTTGGTTCACTTGTAGTGTTATTAGTTTTCGTTCCTCTTCTGCCTGCGGTTCTCTTTGGTTGGTTACCACTATGTGCTCGCACTTTGCACTGGAAAGGGCGAGGCCCCTTTCTTGAAGGTATAGCGCCGTGACATTAATACCTGTTTGCAGTGTCTCTTGAATTTCAGCTGGAGATCCTCTGCTGGCCCAGAGCGTAATGTCGTCCGCATAAATTGTAAAGTGAAGGTCTTCTACACGCCTCAAGAGAGTTGGCAGCTTGCTTAATGCTAGCGAGAATAGTGTGGGTGAAAGAATCGACCCTTGGGGTACACCTCTTGTCAGGTACCTTTTTTCGGACTCTTCTTCGTTTACCTTCACGGTAACTGTGCGGTTTGTAAGAAACCCTTTTACGTAGTTGTAAAGCTTTTGACCTGGTTGTATGGTTTGCAGTCCTTCGAGTACCGCTTCATGGGTAACGTTATCAAATGCTCCTTTGATATCCAACCCCACTACGGCTCTGAGTTGGCTGCTGCTCTGTGCTCTGTATATTTCTTGTATGGCAAGCATCGCATCCTGTGTGCACATGTACTTTCGAAAACCAATGACTCGAGGATCGATAGCAGTGCAATTTTCCTGCTGCCATAGGAGTCGTGTTAGGGCCATTCGTTCCATAATCTTTCCCGGGCATGATGTTAAAGAAATGGGGCGCAGGTGGCTGATGGCGCTTGGGGTCTTATTGTGCTTTGGTATTGGGATCACAGTAGCCATTTTCCAGGTCTCCGGTATGTCACCGCTTTCCCAAGCTTGGTTTATGATAGCCAGAAGCTGTTCCAGTTGTGTGTCTGGCATATTGCGTAGCATCTTGTTTGTGATGCCATCCGCTCCAGGTGTCGTGTGTCTTTTACTTGCATTGATGGCTGCTTTAAGCTCCCCAATTGTAAATGGCTGGTCTGCAGGTACCTCGCCGCAATCTTGTGTGGATGGTAGTTGTCGCTGATCTTTCTGTAAGGTGGCCGAAGGGAAGAAATGGTTGGCTATTTGTTCTGCGAGATCGCGCGCTCCGATTTCCTCCCTTAGTTGGATTGCCTCCAGGTGGTTCTTTCTCCTGGGTTGCCCAAGAAGCACCCGAAAGAGCGACCAGGCTCGGCTTGTGTGCATGTTGTTTCCGGCTTGCTCGCATATCTGCATCCAGTTGTCAGTTACTAGTTTGTCAGCGTATTCTTGCGCCTCCTTGGTGATGATATCTATACGGCATTTTAAGCGCTTGTTCAGCTTGTTCTTTCGCCATTTTCTAAGTAGCTTGTGCCTATTGTCCCATAGATTGAGTAAGTGTCTGTCTATTTGCGGGTGGTCTTCAGTTCTTTGTACTGTCTTGGTTGTGCCCTTGTGCACGGTGCGTAGTGTTTTCGCCCATTCTTCCGGGTTATCAGAACGCGCTCCTTGGAGAAGACTCCTGAAAGCATCCCAGTCTGTGATATTTGTGGCTGTAGTGCGATTTCCTTTAGTCGTGCATTGCTTCTGTGGTACGGGAATGATTATTTCTATGATGCTGTGATCACTACCCAACGTTTCCCCGGTGTTTTTCCACTCCACTTCCTTAGCTGTCCGGCCCCAGGTCAGGTCTGGGTTTGTGTCTCTTTCCACTGAATTTCCCATACGAGTGGGAGTTTCTATGTCATTCAGAAGCGATAGGTGGGCATCACTTACATTTCGTAGGAGCTGCCTTCCATTTGGCGTACTATGATTGTAGCCCCACGCCTCATGGTGGCTGTTAAAGTCGCCTACCCATAGCAAGTCCTTCTTGCCATGCTCTTTGAGCAAGCTCGTCCATGCTTTGCGATAAGCCCCTCCTTTAGGAGTACGGTAGGTGTTAATAATGGTTAAGTCGTATCGTTTGAAGAAGCGGCATTTAACCAATACGCTTTCCTCTGCCCCGTTGTTCATATGACTGAGGTCCTCGTGTAAGGCCGTATGTTGATTCGCCACCAGTGTAACCGTCATTGTAGGATAACTAATCGGATCATCATTGGTTCGCCTTCGGGACCGGTGTGTAATACTTGGATTGTGGTAGGCCGTGTAACCCGGTAGGGAGATCGGTGCATTGGTCTCCTGAAGAGTTATTACGTCCGGCTTATGCGCAGTGTGTGTGAGGTATTGTATTAGAGAGTTTTTTTTACGGCGTATTCCTCTACAATTCCATTGCCATACAGTAACAGCCATTTCGTGTAGTGAGTTACGTTTGCTGTCATTAATCGCCATAATTGCTAGAATGACCTTGTTTATAGGGGTGCGCTTCCTCCCTGGCGGGAAGTCGTTTTCTAAAGGTTCGTTGTAAAGTTTCCACGCTTTGCGTTAGCGCGGCAAGTTGTTGTGTAATAGCAACGAGTTGTTTTTGCATTTCCGCTACTATTCTGTCGCGTTCTGCATCTTCTTTTTTGAAATCTACTTGTTCTTTTCGAATTTCTGCTATCTCATTGAGAATGTAGGCAAGCGTGCTGTCATTGGTTGTTTCGTGGGTTGCGTTTCGCTGTGTTCCTGTAGGCAGCTTTCCTGACCATGATTCTTGTCTTGCATGTGACTGAGTGGGGTTGTGGGGAGGATTAGTTTTGTTTTTGTCGTCAGTACGGCTCTGAGGAGTGGGAGCTGGCGGACTTACCTCTGCCCGTGACCTCCATGCTCCTTTGACTTCTGCACTGCCTTGTTGAGGTTTCTTGTTTGCCTTGTTCTTGGCGTTGTTCGTTGCTGGTGTAGTGCCCTTGTGTGGTTGTCGCCTACTGAGGTCAGGTAGGCTGCCGTAGTTTTCGGAACGCCTCAGGACGTTCTCAGGTGATGGTTCTCTTAGGCAGTCGGAGCGATTCTGTGTCTTCAGCGGTGGGTAGTTGGTGTCGTTTTTAGGTGGTGGCTTATTGCGGTATGCTTGCGGGTGTCGATTGCTCGTGTTTTCTTTCCTTGATGTGTGTTGCTTGCGTTTTTCGGCCGCCAATCGGGCCATGCGGTCTGCTTGTTGTTTCTTTGGACAATCGGGATCTCTTGCCCCATGAGGCCCGCCACAGTTCACGCACTTCATTTCGCACTCGTGCAGTGTTCTGTCCGGTCTTTGGTCCGGTGGGAATTGAAGCCCGCATTGTTCACACCGCACAAAATTCCGCGCGTTGGGGCAGACGTCGGCTCGATGCCCAATGGTGAAGCATGTTGTACACTGGACCGCCTTGGGACGGAATGGTTGTATTTTGGTGACTGATCTTCCAAGAAGGGCTCTCTTGGGTAGCTCTGGTCCCTTGACAGTGATGAGTATAGCTGTTGATCGGCCCAGTCTTCTCGCTGCTAGAAGTTCCCGATCTTCAAGAGTTATGACTTTTGTCAGTTCGTCGTCCGGGACGTCAAGTGGGAGCCCTTTAACTACACCCCTTGCGTTGTCCGGCTCATGCGCCACGTATGCTGTTATTTCGTGTTGTTCCCCTCCGAACTTCAACGTCTTGAGTGCGGCGAGCTTCTGCGTCGCAGATTCCCGCCGGCTTTCCGCAACTACAAGGTTCTGCAGCTGTCTAACTTGGGTAGTGACGTCCCGAGATTCGGTTGTGGTAAGTCCAGCTGCTGCCGTGATGGCAGCGCTCACATGGTAGGGCATGGCTTCTCTTAAGTTGATTTTAGTCCCCAGCCGCAGAATGACGATCTTGGGCTTGGCGTGGCGTATCACGGTTGGAATAGTAATGAATTCTTCCTCACCGTTTTGATCGTGTGGTTCCATGGCTGCCTCGTCGTCCATGACGCTTCAGGCGTCGACGTGCCTAGCCGCCGGCGAGGCTCCGGCGGTTAGGGTTAGCGACTCCTTTACACGTCGCCTTCGGAGGAGCAGCCGTAGAGCTTCGAAAAACCATTCAACTCACCCCAAATTGCGTCCTGAGGTGCCGGTCCACTACGCGTTGCTTTGTGCCGAAAATGGCACCAATGCTGTTGATATTTCTGGTGTTTCAGGTGATTTCAACGGAGCCGTTCCGTCGCGCGTCTTATCGCCTCGAGCCGGCGTTCACTCTCCTCCGCGCAGAGAGGATATTGAGGCAGACTTAGCAGGCGCGAAGTTTTTTTCGCGTCTCGACGCAAATGCGGGATTTCATCAAATCGCATTAGACGAACAGTCATCGAAGATATGCACATTCGCGACTCCCTTCGGCCGCTATCGCTTTCTTCGGCTACCGTTCGGTATAGCTTCGGCTAGCGAAGTGTTTCAAAAAGCCCTTAACGAGGTTTTTGATGGCCTGCCAGGTGTACGCGTGTACGTAGACGATGTGCTAATCTGGGGAGGGACCAGGGCTGAACACGATGAGAGGCTGCGCAGAGTATTAGAAGCAGCTGAAAAGGCAGGTCTTACCTTCAATGCATCCAAGTGTCGCTTTGGCCTGCAAGAAGTACTCTTCCTGGGTGACATCATTAGCGACAAGGGCATTAGGCCAAATCCAGATCTCGTTGACGGTCTTTTAAAAATGCCAAAACCTCAGGACAAATTGGCGGTACAAAGACTGCTGGGAGTCGTTAACTACTTCAGCAAGTACCTACCGTCACTCTCGCAGCGCACGTCTACTTTACGATCCCTCGTCAAACAAGGTGTCATCTTTGATTGGACACCAACCCACGAAAAGGAATGGCAGACTATATGTCGGGACTTAAGCAATGCACCATTGCTTGCTATATTTGATCCGAGTCTGGAGACAAAAGTTACTGCAGATGCCTCTCAGAGTGGTGTTGGTGCGGCGCTTCTGCAACGTCATGGGGACTGCTGGCAGCCGGTCGCCTACGCGTCAAGAGCTTTGACAGAATCGGAGCAAAGATATTCGCAGATTGAAAAAGAGGCGTTGGCTTTAGCTTTCGGTTGCGAAAAGTTCAATCCTTTCCTTTATGGCCGGCCCCTCATCCTCGAGAGCGACCACAGTCCACTGATAAACATATCAAAGAAAGGCATAAGTGATATGCCACCCAGAGTGCAACGATTTTTCTTGAGATTGATGAAATATGACTACACGCTAACATATATTCCTGGCAAACAAATGGCCCTTGCTGATATGCTGTCCCGATCACTTGTTCCAGGACTCAAGGCAGCTCCAGACACGAGTGACGTCGAGATCCATGCCGTCACGGTCGTATCAGCACTCGTAAGTGAAACGACAGCTAGGAAACTTGCACAGGAAACGGCTCTCGATCCACATCTTGGCACTGTGTTAAGAAAGCTTGCGAAGGGACAACCTGTCGACGGCCCCCTGAAACCTGTGGCCGCAGAGCTATCCGTAGTAAATGGCATATTATTGAGAGGAACGAAAGTAGTCATACCGACAAGCATGCGCGGCGACATATTGAAACGGATCCACGCAGGCCACCTGGGCCAGGTTAAGTGCAAAGCTAGAGCAAGGCAAATGGTCTATTGGCCGAACATAAACTCTGACATTCAGTCCCTGATTGAAAGATGTCCAACCTGCAAGACATTTGCTTATAAGCAGCCATCGGAGCCTTTAATCATGCAACCTACGCCTACGCAGCCATGGTACCGTATCGGCGTCGATCTTTTTCAGTAGTCGGGAAGGGATTATTTGTGTGCATACGACTCGATGTCCAATTTCCCTGAGGTAGCGCTACTGCCCGAGACAACAGCCAGTGCCGTTATCGATAGGCTGAGTGAAATATTTTCAAGGTACGGCATCCCAGTCCAGGTTTGTACAGACAACGGCCCACAGTTTAGCAGCCAAGAGTTTATTATTTTTTGCAAAGCGTTAAGACTTCAAACATGTGACATCAAGCCCGCAGTATCCTCAATCAAACGGGCTCGCTGAGAAGGGTGTACAGGTGGTGAAACGTATTCTAAAGAAAACAAAAGCTGCAGGAGAGTGTTTTTGGTTGGGCTTGTTAAATTACAGGGCGAGTCCTGTTGAAGATGGCCGGTCTCCTGTGGAACTGCTGCAAGGAAGGCGGCTACGCACACCATTGCCGGAATTCAATCCGATGTCGGCGACTGTCGTCAAGAAACACCGGCAGAGAAGTCATCATAGGCGCACCTTACCAGACCTCAGTAACAATGACGCGGTACGCTTGAATGGAACATCGTGGGCCAGGAAAGCCAAGGTGGTCGGGTCGGCCGGCCCACGATCCTTCTATGTGCGCACAGAGAACAATACTGTGCTGAGACGCAACCGTCGGCATCTTCTGGCGACGAAGGAATCGTATGAGGTTGGCTCAACAAACGACGAAGATATGACCGACAACCAGACCCCATTTCAAGGTGTGGCGTCAACTACTACTGCAGCCTCGCCCGTGGTAGCTCAACAGCCGTCGCCTCAGCCATTGCGACGCAGTCAACGACAGACGCGGCAGCCAGAGCGTCTGGGTTATGACCAGCAGTTCCAGCAGACGAGCCAGCGGTATTAATTATTACTGTTTGGAAAGAGGATGTATCATATCTGATGAAAGCGCATGTGCTATCTACATGCACGATTGCCACGTGCATATACCCGCCCCTCACTATTACTAACCCTTTCCCGCTTCGTCTATAAATAACGATGCAGAATAAAGGCGGAATAAATAAATGGTGATTTTGCTTCTTGACAACCCAGCTGTCCAGTCTGTTCGTTGCACACGAGAACGAAACACTTTTGCAGCTACGCAGTACTGTCTATTTTATCACACCTTTAGTGGCTTTTTGATGACCGATGCCGGAATTCTACGGCAGGCATCCGTTATCCTTACCTTGAATTAATCTGATGTCCGTCTAATCTGACGTCCGGCACAATCTTTCACATAACCCCAAAGAAAGAAACTGAACGGAGAGAGGTCAGGTGACCTAGCCAGCCAATTTACAGGCTCGTGCCTTCCACTCTATTGCGCATGAAAAGTAGCACCCACCCAGTTTCGTGCTCGGCTGCTGCTGCATGAAGGTGGCCCATCTTGCTGATACAGCAGAAGTGGAAGATGTGACAGCGGGACTTTGCTGAGAAACTCATCCACCACTCCTTCAAGGATTTCGTTCACATAACGCTATCCAGTCAGTGCGTGATTGAAAATGGTACTCATTATTGCACTGGCGTAAATTCCAAACCACATATTGAGCGACCACTGGTACTGGCGCCGATTGTGCTGTACTTAATGTAGATTAGAGTCCCTCCAATAGTGTGCGTGAATGACAATGAATGTATATATGATGGCACCTGCACTGTTCTTTTGCGCAAACTCATCATGCCACAGGTTCTTAGTGTCAAGATGTAAAACTTACCAGACCCATCTTGTCAGTTAAAAATATACACTATAAAATTAACGTCTATGGTTATCACTAAAATGAGTGCTAAAACCCCTTAATGCTTACATTAGGACCAGAATTCAAAAGTGGCTGTAATATCAACGGGTAAGCACTCGGAGGGTTCCTGAAGCACTGTTGAGCACATGAACATAACTTCCAGCCTTCCAGCCGGGATATACACGTGCGATGGGAGACAATGTCACCCTCTTAAAAGTCACTCGTTACAAAGCAATACACAACACGCTTTCTTACAAAACCTTATAACACTAGTAAAATTTGTTAGCCAAGTTTCGATTTATCCTACTTTGAAGCAAGCACATAAAGAGAACATCCCAGTCTTCATCCACGATTAAATCACCAGCATTAAATGGACCCACCCTAAGGGTTATTTGGCAACAGCATGTGTATGTCCATGCTTGTATCGTTTATTGATTGTCCCGCTCTAGTAGAATGGACGACCACCCAGCCTGATCATGCACTTTGTAATGAAGCTTCTTTCTATAAAATCACAAATACCGACCGCACACACAACCTCTGTCACATCTGCACAGAGCACTCGAGCGTTACGCTGCGGAGAAAGGTTACCAGAAAATGGCTGTTGACAGCGCAGCGATATTGCTATGCAAAGGCACATAATACCATATAAACGAACGCTGTTTCCCGCGCGTGCAATGACGCCGCAAAGCACTCATTTAGCGATTTCATTCACTACCGCCCTTAGTCGGCGGACGGCAGACCTGTACCATGTGTCAGGAATGTGCGTTTACATTGCGAGATAAATTATGGATACTCTTTATTCTCTCTAAACAGGTGCGCGCACATGCCGCACTTGGGTCATCTGCCATTTACACATTCTGCCGTGTAGCAGCACCGTAACCAGGTAATGTTACGTTTAAGTGATTGTGAAAAAGGCTCTTACAAGTTTGAAGCAACCTAAGATAAACAGTGTCGTCTAATATGCGTTCTCGGCGCTAGTACACTGTGGCACTGGCTGATCGGTGCGGCGGCGCGCGGGATGCGTCACAAGGAAAATAAGCTCGTAAGGAACCTGGAAATGAAGTATCAGGCAGCCGAAAGCGTAAGTTTGCATAGTAGAGGCACATCGAATGGAAAAGTGAAGTACTTACGATAGCTTACGCTAGCACAAGCCCCAAAAAATAAATGCTCCACATCTTTGTCCAGTTGCTTGAGCGTAGCTCCTCTTTGAGCTTGCCATTCTGCCGCCAAAACCAAAGACGGATGTGACATCACGGACGCGAGAAACAAAGAATGAATGCGACATCCCGGACGTGACGTTTGAGTGAACCTAACGCCTGCGTTCCGTCGACCGGGTGAACGCAGACACTTTCAGAGACAGGACACCTTGAAGACGCGCTTGGCAAGTACCGTTCTGTCTGTCACAATGATTCATTTTCTACTAAAACAGCGCGTCAAAAGCTGTTATAGCTTTATTATTAGGCGAAAACATGTTTTGTTTAACTATGAGAACCATAGAGTTAGAGAACAACTCTAGAGGAAAAGCTGGGCCGGAAAAGTGGGAACCTCTAGGGCGCCGCCCTGTTGCTACTGGTCAATGTGGCCAGCGCAATTACTATTGAAAGCGCTGAAAACAAGTACAAGTCACCTTATGCTTTGTCATCTAAAAACGCATACCCGATAGCTTTATGAAGGTGGTACGTTAATATTAAGTTTACAAAAACCGATCGCTAAGTCCTTGACTTATGTAAATCACGATGTAGTACGCATTCATGCAATAAAGGATGACGCGAATTTCGGTTTCGAATCTGTTTTTTGGAAGCGTAGTAGTTTCGTACAGTTTAGGTTCGAAATGCGATCGCGCGTCGACATCGGACGCTATGGCACACTCGTGCCTTATGTGCCACCGAAGCCCCGAAGTGCTCTGGCATATACCTTCACATGTAAGTAAACGAATGTATCTCCTTGTTGAGAATATCACGCGAGTAGGCAGCTCTTGTGGTGCATCACAATCGTTTGAGAAGCGTCACAGTAGTGCATTTTTCTGCATGCGGAGCGGTGTTTTTATGTGCACGTTTCCCTTCAGTAGGAAATTGCTGGACAGGCGGACCAGCGCACCGGAATTGTACAGGCGAAGCCACAAGCAACTCAAAGAATCTGTTTAAGTGTTGCACTTTGAACAATCATGCTTCTACAAAGGCCACAGCAGAAAAACGGGCTGATGCCGAGTATTTCTGTGCCACGAAGTAATCAAGAGGCGAGTGCCTAATGCGGACGAAATCGAGTGCATCGAGACTTGGAACGACAGAAAGCTGAGCTAGTTGGTAAGGATTCATTATGCAAAACAGAGGTTAGGCGTGCAGACAGGACACAAGAGTAGAGAAGTGGGCGGAGCTCGTGTTCTTTGCTTGTAAATACTCTACTCTTGTGTCCTGTCCGCACGCCTCCGTTGTGCATAACTAGTGCATCAACCCACATATTAATAGCGTAGGCGTTTTATTAACTGTGCAATATTTTCAACCCTTCCTTGCATGCCATTTCATGTGGAATATCTTTTCTGGTCCCAAATTTGTGCAGCGAATCTATTTGCATGATCGACTCCGGGCCTGTGGGACCGTTCACTTGCACTTGATGCTGAGTCTTTTACATGTATCCATAAACTACAGGTATGCACATCAGATCCTTGCGAGCATTTTCAAAATTCAATTATTTTAGACAACAGGCACATATGCAATACTGACATAATCTCAAATACCACTAAGCAGCTGGGACACATTTTTGTTGACCATACTCGCAGGTAGAATAAGTAGATCATGTGGACAGCTCCAACTCATTTTCCTTAAATCAGTGCGTACAAGAGGTATGCAAAAATAATTTTTTTCTGGCGCACCGATTATTTTGCTGTATAAGCAAGAAAACCCACCACGTTAGTGTAACATATCTTGTACATCACACTAATATGGGCTTTAGTTTACCATGTGAGATGAGTTACTTTTATGACTCATTCAGTCAAATCACACTGCAAGCTGCATTCATCAATCTTCAATTGAATTTTGCAAATGTTTAATGAAACATGTTTCCCTTTTATGCAGATATGCAATGGCAAGCCCTTCCGTGTGTTCCAAAGGTAAAATTTAAGCTCTAAATAAAAGAAGACATTTCTCGTCAGAAACAAGCAAAAATGGTGAATGCAGAGTATCGGAAGCCCAAGGTACAAAAATTATGAGAAGTGTCGAATGATTTTAAGGAAAGAGTCGTATTTGAAAATGCAAGACTCTTTAGTGGAGGTCAAACAAGTCAATATAGGTAGAATACTCTGCAAAATTATGCGAGTGAGGGGATATCAAACAATGGGTCAGGAAATGCGGTGTTTTTCTGCAAAACAAAAGCTGATTGTCATTACATAAGTCACTTTAGCATCGTGAGACTGCTGCTTGATAAATTCAGAAATAAACCAAAAAACAAGACACGCAAAAATAAAAACAATTTAATGATGCTCTCTCCACACTGGGTTAAATAAAAAAACATCACATCTAATGTGGACATATCAGACGCCTTGTGAAACACTAAAGGAAAAATTCAGTTTCGAGCTATGGCACTTGCCGCATAGATGTGGGGGCCTTGCACTAATAGTGACAGTTACCACTGCATTTAGAAATCGAAAGCATTCATGCAGACAAGGATGATTCTTTACATTTTTGGCTACCACTTCAAATGCCTCCACCAAGTGTTACAATGCTGCACGCAGCCATACTAAGGATCTCGCAGCAACACCTGCAGGTAAAAAGCAGAAGCAGTCAAAGTGCTGGTGTGTACTGGACACTATGTTTGAAAACGTTTAGGCAAGAAGACTGCAAGAAGCAGACATAACAACTGCATTTATTTCCATAATTCCCCATTTGAATGGCCTTTTCTTTTTGCTTAGACAATGCCTACGCCTAGCCACAGCAGCTCCCTCATACAGACCCCGCAAGCCAAGAGGCCGTGGAGGCAAATGCAGACAAGAGGCAAGAAGCAATAGCACTGGTATCGACATTCATCTAATTTCTTTTTTTTATCTTTCGTTTAGGCAGCCAGCACACCTCGAACAGCCACCTTGACTGCGGGTGTGTCACCCTAGTCACCAAGGAAACATTTGAGGGAAAGCGACAGGCAATGTGAACAGCCACTTCTCCATGTAAACGATACTATTTCTCTCGGATGACTCCTACGCCTCGCCACGCCAGCACACTTGTGCACAAAGATGCCGCGGAGGCACGTGCAGGTCAGAGGCAAGAAGCAGTGGCACTGGTGTCGACATTCACCCAATTTCTTTTTCTTACACTGAAGCAGCCAGCACACCTCGAACAGCCACCTTGACTGCGGGTGTGTCAGTAGATTCCTGTTGTACATATGCTCATAATAAACTTCAGTAAACTTGAACTTGGTAATAAACTTGAAGGCAAATGGGGCATTGATGCATTGCTTTTTTTGAACATTTATTGCACACATACAATATATTTTATACTTTGCAGTGCTACAGAGCGTATTTTGAAGCTTCCCCCTATATTTTTGCACCTTTAATTACGTATGTGTTGTATGGCCCTCAATGCAGTTCATGTTGTAGCAGCTGCTTTGTCTGTGTATCGCACAGTGGCTTAAGCTCGTGATATCCAAATACTTCTCTCACATATACAAAATAAAGTTCTATGTAGTCCTCGGTGTTACAACAAAAAATGAAAGTAAACAATCCGATCGTGGAATTGTGTTAATTACAGTGATTCCTATGACAGCCACTGACACGTTGACGACTTGAACTGGTCAAGTCGTCCATAGCCTTCTCTATTTTTCAAAAATAAAGGAGGCTATGATCCGTCATGGCAAGGAATTGTATGTATAAATAAAAAAAGGGGGGGGGGGGGGTATATGTGTGTGTTTGTAGTGGGGGGTATAGGATTAGGGCGGTACAAAAAAATGTACCAACACCGTCCTCCAGACCTATTCCGTTAAGGTACCGTAACAAAGCGTATTATGCATTAAGTTCATACAACCAACCCTGATATTACTACACACGCCAGGCGACGCGAGCTACATTTGCCATGACGCATTCGCGACTGCACCGGATGCCCTCCATATTATTCTCGTTAATCGTGCTCACTGCACCGAGGCAAAAGAAAGATCATGGCCGCAGCTGCCTTTGAAGTATTGAAGTGCCTTTAAACATTGCGAGGCACTGCTGCGCGTGCCAGGGGAGCTGTCCGTGCGAACACTCCCTGGCACACACCTGCCTCGGCGGCCCCAACCTACATACCGTTCTGCTTCGAGCTTTGATCCCCCCCCCCCCCACTGTCCTTTGAGTGCCCTGGAGTTCCTGCGCCGCCTGCTTCATTATAATCTCAGGTGCTCTCCTGAGACTTCCGTTTGTCGGTTACATGTGCCCTACAGCTGGATCAGTACTTATAATAACAAAAAAACCCGATCTATCATCGCGACGATAGATCGCGAAAGCGGGTTTTGCAACATACCGCGCCCGTGCGAAGAGGATTACGGAACGCCAACGAGGAACCTGACCAAAGCTTCGAGCTCGTAACCTCGTCGAGTGACACTCCTGCAACAGGCGTGACCGCTGAAAACCGCATACCGCCGGGAACTTCAACAGGATCATCCCTCGGTTGCATAACTGCCACCTGTACGGCCAACATGGACCACACCCACACCTTCCCGCAACACAGAATAAAGAACCAACTTATAAAGCCCAAACACACGGCGGCACGCACACATCACAACACCACAAGCGAGACGCCATGCTGCTACGGTTGCCGGATTAAAACTGACTACTGTCACCAAGTTTAGCAAGCGTCTCAGGAGCTGGCAACCTCGGCGCGTAGCAACATGGCCGCGCTCTAGCAGTTACCGATTTCAATGCATGGGCCCATAGAGTTAGTAGAACAACTCTAGAGGAAAAGCTGGGCCGGAAAAGTGGGAACCTCTAGGGCGCCGCCCTGTTGCTACTGGTCAATGTGACCAGCGCAATTACTATTGAAAGAGCTGAGAACAAGTACAGGTCACCTTATGCTTTGTCATCTAAAAACGCATACCTGATGGCTTTATGAAGGTGGTACGTTAATATTAAGTTTACAGAAAGCGATCGCTAAGTCCGTGACTTATGGAAATCACGATGTATGCATTCGTGCAATAAAGGATGACGCGAATTTCGGTTTCAAATCTGTTTTTTGGATGCGTAGTAGTTTCGTTTAGGTTTGACATGCCACCGAAGCCCCGAAGTAGTCTGGCATATACCTTCACATGTAAGTAAACGAATGTATCTCCTTGTTGAGAATATCACGCGAGTAGGCAGCTCTTGTGGTACATCACAATCGTTTGAGAAGCGTCACACTAGAGCATTTTTCTGCATGCGCAGCGGTGTTTTTATTTGCAGGTTTCCCTTCAGTAGGAAATTGCTGGACAGGCGGACCAGCGCACCGGAATTGTACTGGCGAAGCCACAAGCAACTCAAAGAATATGTTTAATTGTTGCACTTTGAACAATCATGCTTCTACAAAGGCCACAGCCGAAAAACAGCCTGATGCCGAGTATTTCCGTGCCACGAAGTAATCAAGAGGCGAGTGCCTAATGCGGACGAAATCGAGTGCATCGAGACTTAGAACGACAGAAAGCTGAGCTAGTTGGTAAGAATTCATTACGCAAGACAGGTGAGGCTTGCAGACAGGACACAAGAGTAGAGAAGTGGGCGGCGCTCGTGTTGTTTGCTTGTAAATACTCTACTCTTGGGTCCTGTCTGCACGCCTCACCTGCGTTTTGCATAACGAGTGCATCAACCCACATATTAATAGCTTAGGCGTTTTATTAACTGTACAATATTTTCAACACTTCCTTGCATGCCATTTCATGTGGAATATCTTTTCTGGTCCCAAATTTGTGCAGCGAATCTATTTGCATGATCGACTCCGGGCCTGTGGGACCGTTCACTTGCACTTGATGCTGAGTCTTTTACATGTATCCATAAACTACAGGTATGCACATCAGATCCTTGCGAGCATTTTCAAAATTCAATTATTTTAGACAACAGGCACATATGCAATACTGACATAATCTCAAATACCACTAAGCAGCTGGGACACATTTTTGTTGACCATACTCGCAGGTAGAATAAGTAGATCATGTGGACAGCTCCAACTCATTTTCCTTAAATCAGTGTGTACAAGAGGTATGCAAAAATAATTTTTTTCTGGCGCACCGATTATTTTGCTGTATAAGCAAGAGAACCCACCACGTTAGTGTAACGTATCTTGTGCATCACACTAATATGTGCTTTAATTTACCAAGTGAGATGAGTTACTTTTATGGCTCATTCAGTCATATCACACTGCAAGCTGCATTCATCAATCTTCAATTGGATTTTGCAAATGTTTAATGAAACATGTTTCCCTTTTATGCAGATATGCAATGGCAAGCCCTTCCATGTGTTCCAAAAGTAAAATTTAAGCTCTAAATTAAAGAAGATATTTCTAGTCAGAAACAAGCAAAAATGGTGACTGCAGAGTATCCGAAGCCCAAGGTACAGAAATTATGAGAAGTGTCGAATGATTTTAAGGAAAGAGTCGTATTTGAAAATGCAAGACTCTTTAGTGGAGGTCAAGCAAGTCAATATAGGTAGAATACTCTGCAAAATTATGCGAGTGAGGGGATGTCAAACAATGGGTCAGGAAATGCATTGTTTCTCTGCAAAACAAAAGCTGATTGCCATTACATAAGTCACTTCAGCATCATGATAAATTCAGAAATAAACCAAAAAACAAGACACGCAAAAATAAAAAAACCATTTAATGATATTCCAGCAGAACTTTTTGTTGGGCTAGTTGTGCATATTACTGAAGTACTATAGCGCCAAACAGACGACACAAGAAGAAGAGACACGCACATAAGCGATTGTCCGTGTCTCTTCTTGTGTCGTCTGTTTGGCGCTATAGTAGTTCAGCCATTTAATGATGCTCTCTCCACACTGGGATAAATAAAAACTAACACATCACATCTAATGTGGACATATCAGATGCCTTGTGAAACAGTAAAGGAACAATTCAGTTTCGAGCTATGGCACTTGCCGCATAGATGTGGGGGGGGCCTTGCACCAATAGTGATAGTTACCACTGCATTTAGAAATTGAAAGCATTCGTGCAGACAAGGATGATTCTTCATATTTTTGGCTACCACTTCAAATGCTTCAGAAGAACTTCACTTTGGCCTAGTTGGTATTTACTGCATATCATACTGACCGCAAATAAGATGGTTCAGAAGAACTTCACTTTAACTTCACCGCCCGTGCTGTTTATGTGTTTTCTCCCTCTGTCCCAGTCTTATTTGCGGTCAATATGATATGCACTTCAAATGCCTCCACCAAGTGTTACAATGCTGCACGCAGCCATACCAAGGATCACGCAGCAACACCTGCAGGTGAAAAGAAGAAGCAGTCAAAGTGCTGGTGTGTTCTGGACACTATGTTTGAAAACTTTTAGGCAAGAAGAGTGCAAGAAGCAGACATAACAACTGCATTTATTTCCATAATTCCCCATTTAAATGGCCTTTTCTTTTTGCTTAGACAATGCCTACGCCTAGCCACAGCAGCTCCCTCATACAGACTCCGCAAGCCAAGAGGCCGTGGAGGCAAATGCAGGTAAGAGGCAATGAGCAATAGCACTGGTATCGACATTCATCTAATTTCTTTTTATTTTCGTTTAGGCAGCCAGCACACCTCGAACAGCCACCTTGACTGCGGGTGTGTCACCCTAGTCGCCAAGGAAACATTTGAGGGAAAGTGACAGGCAATGTGAACAGCCACTTCTCCATGTAAACAATACTCTTTCTCTCGGATGACTCCTACGCCTCGCCACGCCAGCGCACTTGTGCACAAAGATGCCGCAGAGGCACGTGCAGGTCAGAGGCAAGAAGCAGTGGCACTGGTGTCGACATTTACCCAATTTCTTTATCTTACACTGAGGCAGCCAGCACACCTCGAACAGCCACCTTGACTGCGGGTGTGTTAGTAGATACCTGTTGTACATATGCTCATAATAAACTTCAGTAAACTTGAACTTCATAAGAAACTTGAAGGCAAATGGGACATTGATGCATTGTATTTTTGAACATTTATTGTACACATACAATATATGTTATACTTTGCACTGCTATAGAGCGTATTTTGAAGCTTCCCCCTATATTTTGCACCTTTAATTACGTATGTGTTGTGTGGCCCTCAATGCAGTTCATGTTGTAGCAGCTGCTTTGTCTGTGTATCGCACATTGGCTTAAGCTCATGATATCCACATACTTGTCTCACATATACAAAATAAAGTTCTATGTAGTCCTCAGTGTTACAATGAAAAATGAAAGCAAACAATCCGATCGTGAAATTGTGTTTATTACAGTGATTCCTGCGACAGTTACTGACAAGTTGACAACTTGAACTGGTCAATCGGTCCATAGCCTCCTCTATTTTTCAAAAACAAAGGAGGCTATGATCCGTCATGGCAAGGAAATGTATGTATACATAAAAAAGGGGGTATGTGTGTGTTTGTAGTGGGGGTATAGGATTAAGGCGGTACGAAAAAATGTACCAACACCGTCCTCTAGACCCATTCCGTTAAGGTACCGTAACAAAGCGTATTATGCATAAAGTTCATACAACCAACTGTGATATTACTACAGACGCCAGGCGACGCGAGCTACATTTGTCATGATGCATTCGCGACTGCACCGGATGCCCTCCACATTATTCTTGTTAATCGTGCTCACTGCGCCGAGGCAAAAGAAAGATCATGGGCGCAGGTGCCTTTAAAGTATCTCGACCTTGCGAGGCACGGCTGCGCGTGCCAGGGGAGCTGTCCGTGCGAACAGTCCCTGGCACACACCTGCCTCGGCGGCCTCAACCTACGTACCGTTCTGCTTCGAGCTTTGATCCCCCCACTGTCCCTCGGGTGCCCTGGAGTTCCTGCGCCGCCTGCTCTACTATCATCTCAGGTGCTCTCCTGAGACTTCCGTTTGTCGCTTACATGTGCCCTACAGCTGGATCATTACTTATAATAATAAAAAACCTGATCTATCGTCACGACGATAGATCGCGAAAGCGGCTTTTGCAACATAGCGCGCCCGTGCGAAGAGAATTACGGAACGCCAACGAGGAATCTGACCACAGCTTCGAGCTCGTAACGTCGTCGAGCGACACTCCTGCAACAGGCGTGACCGCTGAAAACCGCATACCGCCGGAAACTTGAACAGGATCATCCCTCGGTTGCATAACTGCCAGCTGTACGGCCAACATGGACCACACCCACACCATTTCGCAACATAGAATAAGGAACCGACTTGTAAAGCCCAAACACACGGCTGCACGCACACATCACGACACTACAAGCGAGACGCCATGCTGCTACGCTGCTACGGTTGCCGGATTAAAACTGACTACTGTCACCAAGTCTAGCAAGCGTCTCAGAAGCTGGCAACCTCGGCGCGTAGCAACATGGCGGCGCTCTTGCAGTTCCCGATTTTAATGCATGGGGCCTATGGGTAGCTTGTCCTCTAGAGTCAGTATAGTAACTCTATGCATGGGCCCTATGGGTAGCTTGTCCTCTAGAGTCAGTATAGTAACTCTATGGCAAGTACCGTTCCGTCTGTCACAATGATTCATTTTCTACTGCAACAGCACGTAAAAAGCTGCTTTAGCTTTATTATTACGTGAAAACTTGTTTTGTTTAACTATGAAAACTTGTTATTGTGTGTACGACTACACGTTACGTAAAATGTATCAGCGGGCCGCTAAAGTTGGAGGACAGGCGACAAGGTTCGCGCTCGCTTTGAAATAGTTGGTCGTCTGTTCTGGCTTTTCTTCGCTTGATCATGCATCGCGGGTGAGTAAAGATGTAACATGCGTGAATGGAAACATTTTATGAAGATTTTACTTTGAGAACGCGTTATTTGCGTAACCATATCAACGTTTTAGACGAAGCCCCTTACAACACTAGCCAACACATGACGGCACGGTGCCCCCTTGGTATGGTGCCTATCTAGACACCTTACTGCCGGTGCGCGTTTGGGCTGGCTCAGACACGCTCTGCGGCTGTTTGCTCCGTGTGTTTTCCGAGCCGTGTTATGTTCAACGTGGTCATTCTGGCGAAAAACAGTGAATGTTTTGAAAAAAATTGGAGGACGCTTAAGCTTCGCCTTCAAGAGTGGGACGCGACAGCGTTCCCGTCGACCCGCCATGGGGTATAAGACAATGCGCTACGGCACAGTAATCACTTACGATGCGCCCCGCATCGGACTTAGCGCCCACCTATCACGCGGTGAGCGTCGAGCAACGCAGCGTTCGGCGCGGCAACGAAACGTGCGCCTGAACGAACGAAACGAACCAAAGAACTCGGTGTCTCGGAGGGGAAACGATCTACGCCAGCCAAACGTCGTGATCGGCACGGGCAGAGAGATAGATAGTAATCTAAACCGGGAGCACGGCGAAGCGTCGTCAGGGGAGAGGGAGTCCCGCGACGCGCCTGGCAGCGGTCCCAATGCGCGCGCGGCGCGCCTCCTGTCGGGGCAGCGCCGTACATTGAGAGGAGGGGGTCTTCTGTGTTTGCCGCAAGATGGCTCTGCGTGTGCGGAAAGCGCAGAAGAAATGCAGCGGAAACGCACTTCGCAACTCGTGTAATTGTGACTTCTGTACGTTACATGTTCATAATTACCGATATACACCGCAGTATAACTTTCCACGGCTCGTTTCGAAGGCAACACCGCATTCACTAGAGGCGCGTTTGCACCGCTTGAAAGCATCGAACTCGTGGCTGAGTGGTAGCGTCTCCGTCTCACACTCCGGAGACCCGGGTTCGATTCCCACCGGGCCAATCTTGGAAGTTGCTTTTTATTTATGAAGCGCCTGCCGTGATTTATCGCTCACGGTCAACGCCGCCGACGCCGACACCCGACGCCGACACCGACGCCGACGACACCGGCTTTTCTGCGACACGAGCTCCTTAACGCTATCGCGTTAAAAGAAGGCGTCTCTCTGCATGTCTGCACCACAGGGCGCACGATGCAGGAAGACGGACTCCCATTGCTACGCTCCCTGCTGCCACAGTGGTTATGCGGGAACATTGATGCAGCAGAAGCAGTGATTCTGAAAACACTGCCAAACCACTCTCCTTGCACTATAGCACCCAGTGAGGGCCGCCCAATTTCCTATAGCGCTGGTTATGTGGCGAGAAAATGTATTTTAAAGACAGGCTGCGAAGCCTGACTGAACTTGCTACTGATGGCAGCAGGAAATTTGAGGCTTGCAGAGTTTACCCATATGAAAGACAACGGTGGTTTGTTATATCCTGCCTCCCCTCTCTACCAGTTTGCGGTCAACTTGGAGAAAGACTTCACAACTTGTTTTAGTCTTCTTGAGTTGCACACTTTTACATGTTGTTAATGAAAGCAAGGCGGCAGCATCAACTTGGCTGCCCTGATCACTGCGAATACTGCGAATCTACGACAGCAGAACTCACTGCTTTCTAAATAACAACCAGGCTACATTTCTTCACAAAGATCGTGAATAAGTGTAATGAAAGAAGGCGCCAAGCATCAAAATATATATTAAGCTCAGTCGATGTACCTATAGAACTCCATGCTACAAGGTGTTTTTGTTGTGTTTAAACAGCAATAGTTACTTATACTGTGATTAGATACTCGGTGTCTAGGGAAGGTGCACTTTAGAGTTCCTTTATAGCTGTGCCATTTTCATTGTGCAAGAAAGCACTTACCTGGCTTTCTTCAAGAGTCGCTCTGACACTATGTGCCGAAGATGCGGCGGATGGCGCATTTCTTAGGAGCTCAAATTTCGGGGAACATATTAAGTTTGTATCTGCCGCAATTGTAGTCAACAATAAATTCCGGGGTTTAATGCGCAAGGCGCACTACCATCTAATTATTAAGCATGCAGTAAAGGGGGAGGGGGGACTTGAATAATTCTGACCACGTGGGGTTTTATAACCAGGAACAACACAGATATTTTTGCATTTTGCCACCATGAAAATGCAGCCAACGAGACCGGTATTTCATTCAACGCCGTCGTGCTTAGCAGCGCAAGGTCGAAGTCGCTACGCACTTTCGTGTCATTCGGGATAAGCACGCGACTTAAATGGAGTAAATGTAGCTGCATAGAAGCAAAGCAGGCTCAGATATACTGGCTTTCAAGCAGTAGATGAGCAAAAATAAGCTGGCACAGGCGATGCCACGAGCATAATCAAAGCGCCGGACTTCGCTAGCAGACGAAGTTGTCAATGCTACAGTATCGATGTGGCCTTCAAAAACTTCCTTTACACAATACTTTGTTAAATACAATCCTTGTCTGTCATAATGAAAGAATCATGTCCGTAAGAAACGCTTAGAAACACGGACCGCCTCAAAAATAGCGATTATGAGAGCAGCCGATCTGCTAGAAAAGGTCGCAGTGGCGACACCTGGTGGCGTCAACGAAAAGGGGCACGCGCGCTCCTTCCCGGTCGTGTCACTAGGATTATTCTAGTACACTATAGTCATTCCCATCATAGAGTTTGTAGGAAACTCTATGATTTCCATGACGGAAGGGAGAGGTGACGCCAACGGCGGATGGAAGCCGCTCCTCCATTTCAAGCCGGGCGTAGGTGGCGCTGTTGGCCGTAATGCGATGCATGGTACGCGCCGCTGGCCTTGAGCATACGCAAGGACACGGGCCTGCCGTGCACACAACGCGTCGGCCTTTCAGTTATGTTGCAAGCAATGAGTTAGCTCATTAAACGCTAGTCGAACGTGACTACGGCTGACAGAATGCAATTTGAAGCCGTGGTGGTAGGGCGCCCGATTGTTGCGCCCAAGGATGAGGGATGGCATCCCGGTCGCGGCGGCTGCTTTTCGATGGAGGCGAAAACCAGGGCGCCCGTTTGCTGTGCGATGTTGGTACACGTCAAAGAACCCCAGGTGGTCGAAATTTACAGAGTCCTTCATGCCTCCACTACGGCATCTCTCATAGCCTGAGCCACTTTGGCACGTGAAACCCCCCAAAAAAACCATAAAATCGAGTGCTTGCCGATCTGCAATACATCTGCTGCGTAACGCATCAGCGTATCTAAAGCGTTATTCGCGAATCCTTTCAGTTTCAGGAATTTAAGGGCCCGAATGAGACCCGTGTGGTCAAGATAGTGCATGGCGACACTAGGAGACACATACCAAAAGAATTAGGATTGAAATATGTTTCGGGTCCGTGCGACTGCATTTTTTTAATAACGTTGTTTATTGCCTCAAGGCATAAAGGAATATGTAAAAAGGAAATTAAAAGGGGTATCAAATGTGAGAAAGAAAGGTTGGCTGTTCTTTGGCCGGTGTCTTCCACTCGATCCTTAAGTTTCAGTCATATGAACTGAAACTAAAACTCTTAAAAAATGTGAATGGGGTTCAGAACAGGTAATACAAAGCATAGCAAAAATTTACTGCACATCGTAGTAAAGCACTGCACATCATACATTCAGGGTAATTCAAAATACAAGATATCACATTTACATAGGCTTCTGTGTAATTTGAAAGAAAAACATTAAACATTGAACACCCACTAAGAAATGGGGAGGCAAGGATATCACTTTCCACTAAATAAAACATTAAGACGTTCGACCTTGAAGAAATATGCAATTTAGAGCACCCTCCTAAGTTTAGAGCACCCTCCCTGCTGCCTCGACGACACATATATATAGTCGGACGTGCAGCCAGGGGCGAAGCAGTGACGCTGCCTCGCGTTTTTTGCGTTGGAATTCATATGTGCTGCGAAGTCCGGCACTCACATTAGCATGTTAGCAGCGAAACACATATCGCCATAAACGAGAGAACACTCTGGCAGTCGCGAAGAAACAGGCACGCTGTCGCGCCCATCGCTACTAGATAAATAATCTAGTTACGTTGGTCGCGCCGGCCAGACACCGCGGGAAGCTGCAAACGCGCGCAACTGCGTGACAGCATCGCCAAGCTGGCCGCAGCGCCACCGCGGCCTTTGCGGCAGCGCATGGACGAGAGGATCGCGCTTTCTCGGCGGATATGCCGGCGCTGGGGTCACCTCCCCCTTCTAACCACCATAGCACGGTGCCTATAGTGTACTAGAATAATGTCCTAGTGACGCTACCGGGCAGCAGCGCGCGTGCCCCTTTTCGTTGACGCCACCAGGTGTCGCCACTGCGACCTTTTCTAGCAGATCGGCTGCTCTCATAATCGCTACTTTTGAGGCGGTCCGTGTTTCTAAGCGTTTCTTGCGGACATGATTCTTTCATTATGACAGACAAGGATTGTATTTAACAAAGTATTGTGTAAAGGAAGTTTTTCAAGGCCACATCGATACTGTAGCATTGACAACTTCGTCTGCTAGCGAAGTCCGGCGCTTTGATTACGCTCGTTTCATCGCAGCTGTGCCAGCTGGCAATTCACCGAGCTTATTTTTGCTCATCTACTGCTTGAAAGCCAGTATATCTGAGCCTTCTTTGCTTCTATGCAGCTATATTTACTCCATTTAACTCGCGTGCTTATCACGAATGACACGAAAGTGCGTAGCGACTTCGGCGTTGTGCTGCTAACGGTCTCGTTGGCTGCATTTTCATGGTGGCAGAATGGAAAAATATCCGTGTTGCCGGTTATAAAACCCCACGTGGTCAGAATTGCTCAAGTGCCCCCCCCCTCCTCCTTTACTGTATGCTTAATAATTAGATGGTAGTAATTTATTTTTGACAGTACAATTGCGCAGATGCAAACTTAAAATGTTCCCTGAAATTTGAGCTCCTAAGAAATGCGCCGTCCGCCGCATCTTCGGTACATACTGTCAGAGCGACTCCATCTTGAAGAAAGCCAGGTTAGTGCTTTTATGCGAAGCATATTATTAGTAGAGCCAGCGCCTCCTGGTAGAGCTCAACCCAGCTCCTCAGGCGCGGCGGTGTCGCCTTCAATACCACGTGACACCGTGACGTACGTCACGACAGAGGAGAAACGGGGCTCCAACTCCCGCCGTCGTTCGCGGCGTCGCGGCGGTATATAAGCAGCTACGCATGCCTCTGCTAGACACGCATGCCATGGTGGTGGTGGTGGTGGTGGTGATGTTGAAGCAGGCGGGGTTAGCCTGGCATACATAGCCGGCAATTGTTCCGCCTGATCCTCCTTCGAGTTGAGATCAGGGATGTGTCACCAGCTGTCGATGAGCCCCGTGTCTCGCAGGAAGGCTATCAGCAGTCGTTGCGCTCTCTTCCTGAACGCCGCGGGCCCTCCGGGGAAAACAACGTCGGTCCTGTGCGTGAGACCGCTTTTTTGTAGCTTGTCGACCATCGCTTTTCTTTCTGTGTCAAACTGCGGGCATAGCCAAATGAAATGTTCGATATCGCCAATGTCACCACAGAAAGCACAGAGTGGGGAAGCGCGAAGCCCAGTCTTGAATAACCAAGCTGGTGTGTACGCGGAGTCGGTCCTGATGCGGTATAAAAGCGTCGCTTGTTCGCGTGTAAATCCATGAGTCACACAGGGTTCGTGTGGATTCTTGTGCATCTCTCTAAAGTGAAGGCGGATTGCACCCTTAGAGTTTTGAAAAGGTTTTGGAGCTTTCACTTTTGGGACACATGTAAGCGCTAGGCGTGCAAGGGCGTCAGCTTCGTCGTTTCCATCAATTCCTACGTGTGATGGAATCCACTGAAACCTTATGCTAAATCCTTTGCTCGTTAGGTCGTCAATCAGTGCCAGAGACTGCCTTGTAAATTTCTCTGGAGGTAGGCCCCGATGTAATCTCTGTAATGCTGACTTGGAATCCGTCAGCACCACGACATCACGTGCAGAGAAGGCCCGTAGTTTCCGCAAAGCCGCGGTGATTGCGGCGCTTTCTACTGTTGTAGAGGAAACCACGCGATCCAGTCGGCCAGACCATGACACATCAAGGGATGGTATGCAGAATGCCGCTGCACAGCTATCTGTTTGTGCGCACACCGAACCGTCTGTGTATACTTGTAGGTGGCTTTGAAACACAGTGCTCAAGTGGTTCAGCACAAGAAACTTGGTTTCGGCAGTTGAAATGGTGCGTTTCGTCGGTAGGTGGGGTACATTAAGGCTGCAGGTAACGTCCGGAAAAGACCATGGCGGGTCAAGGCGGCTTTGTTTAGGCCATTGCAATCCTAAAAATCGGAAGGTGTTCAGCGCCGCATGAAAATGTGAGCGAGTTCTTGCTCTTAGCCGTCGGAGAAGCGCCGTGCCTGCGCGTGACTCGCCCAGCCTTAATAGCTGCGTCAGCAAGGCCTGAGATGCCAAGAGGCGGAGTGGGAGAGACTCTGCCTCATTAGTGACTTTCTTGTTTGAAGCCGCCGTTGGAACTCCCATCGCCAAGCGAAGTCCCTTTCTGTGCACTGCCTCCAAGTGCTCGAATTGACTCGCTGACGGTGATATCAGAGGGAGCTGATAGAGAATGCGGCTTGTTATCAGTGCAGCGTTCAGTTTAAGCATGGATATAGGATTGTTTCCCCAACGTACACCTGCCAATCGACGAAGTGCGTTGATTCTTTGCACTGATGCAGCCACAACATTTTCGACCGCACCATGCCAAAGTAGCTTGTTGTCGATGGTGACGCCCAGAAATCGAACATGAGTTGCACAAAGAATTGAATGCCCTCTGATATTCAGTGTCAGACGTGTTGACTTGCGTCTCACTCCCGGGAAAAGCATGAAGGCAGATTTTTCTGCTGATAAAGACAGTCCAAGCGTCGATAAGTGGCGATCGATAGTGGAGATTGCGGCCTGGGCTATCCGGGCCAAACGTTTATGTTGGTACCCCGAGATCCAAATGCAGATGTCATCTGCGTAGATGGACATTTTAACTGCCGTCCGACCTACTTTCAGGGCATCTGGGAGGCTGGCCATGGCAACGTTAAAAAGCAAGGGAGACAGGACACTTCCTTGTGGGACGCCGAGGGAAATTCGTCGTTTGTCACTCATTACACTTCCGAGCTTAACTTGGACACATCGGTCACTGAGAAATTCATGGACGAATCGAAGAGCATTTCCAGAGACGCCCACGGCTCGGAGTCCGTTGATGATGCCTGTGTGAAGCACACAGTCGTATGCCTTGGCAACGTCCATAAATAATATGGCGAGTGTGGAAAGGCCGTCTACACGATGGTGCTCGATATGGCTTAGTAGATCCAAGACACTGTCCTGGGCACTCAACCGTGGACGAAATCCGGTCATACATGATGGCAGTCTATTTCCTTGCTCAAGATACCATGTTAACCTCGTAGATATTAGTCTTTCCATCAACTTTGATACGCATGATGTGAGCGATACTGACCGATATGAGGTGAGGTTTGCAGGGTCCTTTCCGGACTTGAGCACTGGCACCACCCATGCTGTCATGCCATGCTACAGATGCCTCTGCTAGACACTCACGAGGTGAGATGCCTCCTGGAGACAGAGCTGCTCGTTGGAATGAGAAGCGAAGGTTGCGGCGTGCTACAGAGACTGTTTCTAGGTGGCTTTGCTACGGCGCAGCGACCACGCGCCCCGCATCGGACGCGGTGAGCGTTGAGCAACGCAGCGTTCGGCGCGACAACGAAATGTGCGCCTGAGCAAGCGCCGCACGCCTGAGTCGACGACACCGGCTTTTCTGCGACACGAGCTCCTTAACGCTGTCGCGTTAAAATAAAGGCTAGTATGCTTCGCATCCTGGGCTTAACCTTAGCTAAGCCACAGCCAGTTTTTTTTGTTTATTCACAAAGAAAATGGCACAGCTATAAAGGAACTCTAAAGTGCACCTTCCCTAGACACCGAGTATCTAATCACCAGTATAAGTAACTATTACTGTTAAAACACAACAGAAGCACCTCAATTAATTGTAGCATGGAGTTCTAGGTACATCGACTGAGCTTAATATATTTTGATGCCTGGCGCCTTCTTTCATTACTTATTCACGATCTTTGTGAAGAAATGTAGCCTGGTTGTTGTGTAGAAAGTAGTGAGTTCTGCTTTCATAGATTCGCAGTGATCACGGCAGCCAAGTTCATGCTGCCGCCTTGCTTTAATATCGATCTAAAACACTCTCTGCGTGCAACTCAAGAAGACTAAAACAAGCTCTGAAGTCTTTCTTCAAGTTGACCACAAACTGGTTCAGAGGGGAGGCAGGATATAACAAAACACCGTTGTCTTTCATATGGGTAAACTCTGCAAGCCTCAATTCCTGCTGCCTCTTTGGTGATCAGTATCGAGTTCAGGCAGGCTTCGCAGCCCGTCTTTAAAATACACTTTCTCGCCACATAACCAGCGATATAAAAAAATTGGGCGGCTGTCACTGGATGCTATAGTGCAAGGAGAATGGTCTGGCAGTGCTTTCAGAATCACTGCTTCTGCTGCATCAATATTCCCGGATAACCACTGTGGCAGCCCAGAGCGTAGCAATGGGAGTCCGTCTTTATTTTTGGCGTCGTGCCTCCTGTGGTGCAGTACATGCAGAGAGACGCCTTCTTTTTCAAAACATCCACTGTTTTTTGCCAGAATGACTACGTTGAACGTAACATGGCTCGGAAAACACACGGAGCAAACAGCCGCAGAGCGTCTCTGAGCCAGCCCGAACGCGCACCGGCAGCTAGAAAAAGGCGCAGCAGCGCCACCGGCGCCGGCTACTGACGTTTGCTTCAACTTGCCTCTCCCTCTTGCTCGCGCCACTAGGACATTATCCCCCTTAAGAAACTCGCATAAACGGTGGCGCCAGACGTAGAGTTTTACGCCAGATTACCCTCTAGGTGTTATAGTGAGAAACTCTATGGTGCCCACCATGCCCACTACGTGGGATTGGCCATGAATCGGGCGGCAGTGGGTCAAAAAAGAATAAATACGTAAATAGGATTTTTTTGTACTGAAATTGAGATATTAAATGAATTCTAATAGTTAATAATAATTTTCATGCTACAGTTTCTTGAAATTAGTAGTTAATATTTTTGGTTTCTTGTTTTCATAGGGTTTCAAAATGAATTCTAATGTGAAACTCTATGCTTGTTGTGGAAAATAAAACAGTAAAATTATCACGAAGTCACAATATACCGGCATTCCCATGCATAGCACAGCGCAACAGCGCCAGATTTCCCTCCAAGTTATATGTTTATCTATGGTTATATTGTGAGAAACTCTGTGGCCGCCCCAGCCAACGTTCTTTGCCTCAACCGCTAGCCCCACTCAACCGTATTCTAAATTTCTAGTACTATAATAGTAGTAGTTAGTAGAAGTCACTAGTATACATAGTGACAGTACAGTGTACTAGCTGTAGTGATAGTACACTCTAGTATTAGCAAAGATGGCGGCGGCCACAAATACTCCTTGGTTAAGCTTGCTGTCAAAATTCCCTGCTGAAAGAGCTGAAAAAGTGAGTTTGACTTGTTTCTTCTTGAATGAACTCAAATTACACTGAATACTATAAACTACTGAGTGTCTACGAGCCTAGCGCCGTAGGCGTTTTCGCTGGAGCTGTCGTAGGCCAGCTGATGGCGAGTCGCCGTGTGTTGTGCAGTAGAGTTAGTTCATCTTGTGACAAGGGTGCAACAGTAGAAGTGGACTGGGCGCGAGCCCCACAATGCGTGCTCCTCGGCAGTATTTTGATGCTGGGCGGTTGTTGGCTTCTGTGTGATTGAGAAAATATCCAAGGTGACCGTTGCACTTGAAAGCGATTGGAAATAAGCAGTGTCGCCCAGCTTGCGCGCGCATAGTCGCCCGGCACTCAACTTGTGTTGTATTGCTCTGCTTGGGCTTCGCATCATGGCTGTCATTGTTGTGCAGTGACGGGAAATTGTCTGATATCAGAGCTCTTGCATATCGTTATGACGAGCAGACGCAGTGATCTTTAATTTGCGCGAGTATGTAATTCAGTGCCGAATAAATAGCCACGAGACGTAGAAATGAGAGGGGTTGTGTAGCCACCGGTTTTCAATACCATTGCGCCACGGACGCAAGCTTCGACAAGCGGCGTAGAACGCCCGTATGAATTTCTCGCGGTCAAGCCAGCGTCTTCAGACGCTTGGCGCGTTTCTGTATGGCCACCTCAACAGGTTGAGCCGCTGCAATTAGTGGCGATTGTGAGTGTTCGCAGAGTATTCTGCACTTAGAAAACAAGTAGATGGCTTGGAAATTTACGACAATGAAAAGGGACAAAGCGTAATATACAACGCCACAAGAATGTCTCAGTCCACAACTACCAAGATCAGACAAACCCATTGTGGCTGAACGATCCCAGTGCCAGAGTTCCGTCTAGTAATTATTGTATGAAACTCTATGTTGTATGCATAGAGTTTCACACTATGACAGCTTGAGGTGAATCTGTCGCTACCGTCTATAGGAGTTCCTAAGTGGCGCTATGCCGTAATGGGAATGACAGTATATGTGACTGCGAGGCTTGTGTTGGCTGATGTTGTGAGAGGCTTTGTCTAAAAACGTGGATATGGCTGCACAAATAATGGGTTCTTAAAGTGAAATCCTTATAAAAGGTTTTCATTCACCCATATTACATCTTCCAATGAAGTTTATTCACCTACGATGCATAACCAAGCGAAGAAAAGCAAGAACAGACGAAAAACTGTTCCAGAGCGAATGTGAATTTTGCTGTCTGTCCTGCAACTTCAGCGGCCTGCTGGCACTTGCTGTAATTGTACATCCAATAACAACTCCTCTCAATTAAACAAAGCATGTTTTTGTGTTATAATAAAGCTAAAAGAGCTTTTTGCATGCTATTTCAGTAGGAAGTGAATCATTCTGACGGACAGAATGGTGCTAGCCAGATGCATCTTCAAGGCGTCTTGGCCCTCTGAAAATGGTGCCAATCTGATGTCACGGTATGCCATCATTTCCATGCATACCACAGTGCAGCAGCGCCAGGTTTCCCTCCAGGCAATGTAGTGAGAAACTGTGTATGCACATAAGCTTGAATGTGGCAGTGCTTGTGCCGAGTGCACTGTGCCTGTCCACACCAACAAGCGGGCACCATACAGGCACTGGAGTTTGCGGATCCCATTGGCTCAGCGCGACAGCACGAAAGAGGTGAGGCGGCTGGTGCAGCGAAGCACACGACAGTCCGCATCACCAGAGCGGGGCTTGGACAGTGGTGGCGCGTGGCACAGTGATAGGACTATAGGTCCGTTCGATTTATCTGCACTACCTGAACTAGTTCATGTAGTGCCACACTCGGCCATTCGTTTTGGGAGTGCAACGTGGCGCCCTCTGAACTACGGCGTTCGTTTTAAACAAGTGCAGGCGTTGTGCAGGGCTAGTTCAGGCAGACCCTGCACCGTGTTGAGAGGTGGTGCCGGTCGTGCACAAGCGCTACAGCCATGGCAGCAGACGACGGCAGCATTTGCGTTGCAATAGACGGCGTGGCAACGAAGCTGACGCCGATCGTCAATGAAGATGGGAACCGTGTTTGGCGATAGGCGTGTTTGGGAACCATGCGATAGGTGGAAAAGTCTTTTAAATTCAAAATCAAAGTAGCGACTCACGACTTCTTCACAGTACTTAGGGATTCTATTGCGTTGCAACCTAGTTAGCTTCAGCGCTAGAATTGTGACAACATCGTCGAAATCCTCGTCTTCACTGTCCGAGTCCATCAGCTCAATAACTGTTTGAACGATGGCTGCAGATGATGCGCCGCAATTCATAGCGGTTTCCACCATATATCAACCAGCCTGTACACCCTTCAATACACTTTAGCCTAACCGCGGGCAGGCTGGATCAATCCATGAACAAAAGTCGACGTGCAGCTGGCGAAGCGCCAAAACCAGCAGAAGGCCTGCACTACCTGCACCTCAGCATTCGTTTCAGTTTGGCGCTAGTGTCGCGCAATGCCTGCACTGCTGAACTGGCGCTGCATGAGTGTGACACTTTTTCTGAACTGCCAGGAACTAGTTCACGCAGTGCAAGGTAAATCGAACGGACCTTATGTGGTGGAACTGTGGCGACGCATACGCTAACGGCGGAAAAGCACCGCAGTGCCTGTGTGTGCGTTTGTGGAATTGTTTTTTCCTGTTTAATTCTTGGCTAGGGCATATTCGATTTGCCCCCTCCCCCTGATGCCAAGGGCCCAGCCACATTTCACTATCAGAGGGTTGCCACATTTGTGGTTGCCCCTCAGCAGACGTGTTCTGCCCTGTGTTAGTGTGCAAAGGTATCTTGTTTTATTGCATGTGGTTCTGCCTCTACAAGAAAACTCTTATTAAATGCTTCACTGATTGTGCTGTGTGAACGTACAATATAGTGAGCTTTGTGGTGTAGGTGTGAGCTTCCCCTAAATATGTCAATCGATCTCTGAGTATACGCTTGCTTGTCAGGAAGCATTAGCAGTGCATGGTGTGGTTCATGCGCTTGATAGAACAGGTCAAGAAACAAGCACAACAATGTCAGCATTGAAGGGTGGGTTCCTACGATGTGTTTACGGAGCTGAATGTGTGAACAGGCATCTGCAATTCCAGCCGTACAGGTATTGTGTGCCTACATTGAACTCCGTCAGGCTTCAGCATGAATGAATGCCTGCATTATCTTCTTCCAAAATGGAGAAGGGTAGCTTTTACAGTGGAGGAAAGATGAGTTTTAGCTCTGCTTTTAGTCAGCCCAACTCAAAACTCATGCACCCTACTGTGTAAGCAGCCATGAGTTTGCAAAGCTTATGCTGTCAGCGGGAAGTAGCCCTCGCTTCACCACTGAGTCGAATAAATGAGCGGTGTGTTGACGCATTGTTGTGGCCTTTTTGTAATCAAGTTGTCTGCGAGCAGCTGTGTCTGGTGCATGGCCCTTTAAGAATGTGAAATCAATGTAGTCCGCTGGGCGTGAAATGTCAACGGAGTGCGATGCTGAGCTGCAGTCTATTCAAAATATTGCAATCGCAACCATTCAAGCACGTAACTTTGAGAGTTCAATCACATTCCTAATCACAGAAGGTGAAACTTCTTTATGGTGACAATGTCGTCGTTCGAAAACGTAAAAAAGTTAGTCTTATTAGCTAGCATGCCATTTTTCAGTGCCATTTTCTAGTCCAGAATCGTCTGATCGACGAGGGAACGAATAGCAATAAGCCACATGCCCAGCTTGATCGTCGCAGTCAGGCCTGCACATTGCCATGAATGCTGGGAAAACCATTGACATGCGATTGTGCTTTTACATCAGCCTGTGGAATACCGTGGTGATATGCTGTTCATCTTACCATTGTAAAGGGTACCTTTGTGCATTTAGGAAAGAGTTGCAGCAGGAATACGGGCTGTTGTTGAAGTCCAACAGCGTTCAATATACTGTTCGCCCATAAATTCAGATGCTTGTTCACACATTTGGCTATGTAAGCATGTCATAGAAAACCGCCCTCGAATTCTGACATCCAATGCTGACATCCAATGCTGACATAGTTGTGCTGGTTTCTTGACCTGCTAGAACAAGCTTGGGAACCACACCATGCACCGCTAATGTATCCTGTCACACAAGCCCATACTTGGAGATCTATTTACGTATTCAGGCGAAGCTCACACCTATGCCACCCAGTTCGTTATATGGCAAGTTCACACAGCACATGCATTGAAACATTTAATCGTAGTTTTCGTGTCCAGGCAGAACCACATATGACAAGCAAGATACCTTTGCACAGCGACTCCGGCAGAACACGTCTGCTGAGAAACGACTATGAATGGGGCAACCTGCGCTGAGGCACTGCAGCCGAGCTTCAGTGCACACACCCTATGCTGTCGGGCGGCAAATTGAAGAGAATGCATAACTTGCACAATAACAAAATGTTTGCGCACGTGCTCACAGAAATGACACGGTCAGGGATGGAGATCATGGCATTTGGATGGTACTGCTACAAAGTGCAATGGCATACGGCATTGCAGACGAAAACAAAGCTTCTTTAAAAAAATGCATTTAATGCTCAATCGATTGTGTGAGTGCAGGAGCGTGAATCTACGTGGCACTCTTTATAAATAGGCCCAAAAGAGCGACGGAATATGCAATGGCTGGAGTTCTATTTAAGTTTACTAATACTGGAATGGTTGCATTATAAAAAACTAGCAACCTCGTTTTGAATTTATTCTATGCCCAAACCGGAGGTACCCTTGGTGAGGGGACCAGAGTGTTAAGCAAAGTCTGGGCGAACAAAGGCCATACAGAATAACTTGCTCATTTTGGAATGATGCAAGGCTCAACACAAATAGCCAAATGTTCTGGGTGCTTTAGCACAATCTTCCATAATGTGCTCTTTCCAGGGCAAAGTTAGGCTGACATGTAAGCACGACAAAGTAATACTGAATGATTTATAGAAACAGCAAAGTTCTTTTTATATATTTTAAACACCTTTATGTTTTATTTTAATTCTTTTGCATTGTTGACAAGTGCCTTCAGATAGCTTGGGGGACGCAGTTTGGGATACTGGCCAGTCTGTCACAGCTCTTGCCTCATGTGGTGCCTGATAATTCACTGCTTTTCTTTCTTTTATTTTTTTTTGCATTGGCGGTCTGCATTGCTGCCCACCATTTTTCTTGTGCACATTTTTCTTGTGCACAGCTGATAGCCTGTGCTGTCATGCTCCTTTAGTCTTCCTTGACTGCACTGTTTCTTAATCTGTCAATGTTTAACCTACTAGCCCACTTCTACCTTCTTGTCCAGATATCATGTTGATGATTGTGTGTCTACAAACATGCCACAAAACCACCTGAAACAAAATCCCATGTTCCAGGCTGCCTTGCCAGCAGACAACAAACTACCAAATAATAAACAACACACGTGTAAAAATACATTCTCTGCACAATGCACTATAATCACAATGAAAATGAAATGTATGATTAAAATGGCTCTGATTTCAAATGCAGGGCATTTCATTCATTTAAACCAGGATGTGGCAGAGAGTGACATTGTTTTATTTCTTTGATATTCGCTAGTAAGAAAGACTATATGCTGAGGCTAGCTGTATGAGGCTCAGGTTCACACTTGTCTGAGCACCCTTGGCTGCATCGGGTGGATGTGCATTATGATGTGAATGTGTAAGGTTTAGTTTTACTGTATTTGATATCATGTGTCAGTGGGAAAAGGCTTGAAATGTGGCTCCTTTGCCATGGTCATCACTTGAACACAGTTTTTGTAATAAATTATTTTTCTTGTAGCAAAGCTTATGCCTTCTTTCATTAACACATCAGTTTTCGTCACCTGTGCATTTAATTCACCACAGGCTATACTTTCATACCCAGCTAGTGCAGTGTATGGACAGAGGATTGCAAAATATGAAGCGTAAAATATGCTTCACCTTATATAAGTCGGTGATGAAACTGAGTAAGATGCTGCACAATTTTGGTGCCGAACTTTGTGTCGGAGCACAGATGAGATTTCTGACTGTCATACTTCGGAGGCATTGGCACTCGGAGAGCCCAACATGCAGCAACGTACATGATTTTGGCTGTGGTGCCATTGTAATGGCAGAGCTATGCGACAGAAATGTGTGTTAAGCTTTAAGGTTGTGTGGGGGCTCAAGAAGCAGTTGCGCTTTAGCACAATTGTTGACTTTTGGCATTGACTTCAAAGGGTGCACTACTCAACAGGGGTGCCCGCTGTTGTTGCACCCTTCGCACACCTATGCGTATACCACTCTGCAAGCATTCTCTCGGTGGCTCTTGTGTCTCAGTGGAGACATCTGTTTTAGTGTCTGGTAATGATATAGGGCTAGATATGTCTCCATGCAGATTACGGTGATGTGAGAACTCTGTGATAATGTAATTGCTTAAAACTCATCAGCCTTGTTCACAATGCTGCAAGCAAATATATTTACTACTTTTACAGACTTATCAGTTCAAAATTAATGAGAAAACATTGCTGCAGAAGACAAAATGGGAATATGAGCACAGCATTTCAAGTTCATCCCTGGTTGGCTGCACCCCTCTGTAGTGCTCTGTTGTATCTCTGCCAGTACCTGGACTGTATAGTGAGCAGCCTGTGTGGCCAGCAGCGGGGGCCATCGTTCCACCACTGTTCCCAGGTGTGGTCACTTACCGAATTCTGGCAGTCCACCAGTGCCTGGAGGGACTTTTTCGGCCGGCTTGACCCTGATGAGGTAAGGCCGGTGATGGTAGGCATTGGGTTTGACGTGGGGACTGTGGCAGTTGCAATCCCTCAAGAGCTCCTTGCAGTTATTAAATGCCTCCTGACTAACTGCCGGCATTAATTTTTTCTGTTTTCTTCCTGGTGGCCCCACAAGCACTGATGCTTTTTGGCTCTGAATTTACTCTGCAAAGTAATGACATAGCGCTGCTTGGCTTTTGTCCATTCCTAAATGTTGTGTCTTGAGTTCTCGTGCTTTACTGTATTTGATAAATGTTCTTGTTGAAAAGTTTCTGTTTCCACGAACTTACTGTACCAAGAGAAATATGTCAATTGCACGCGTCATCTAATACTTTCAACTCATCCTGGCATCCGTTTCTGGCTTGCTTGCATGTGTGCATGATAAACTCGCATTTGCCTTTCGAACTCAGTTACTGTAGTCACCTGTGCACAGCGCTGCAAATTAGGGACAAGACGCAAAGCTTTGTGCTGTGGATTATTTTCATTGCACAGTTGGAGCGTGCCTTTCCAATCTGCAGCCATTGGTGACATCCTGAGCGTGTTTTGCATCCCACTCCCGAGCACTTCTAAAGCACAGAAATATTTGGATAGATGCAAAAACTACCTGGGCACGCTATTTTGCCTGACACAATTTCTTGTGGCCCTCATGCACATGCTGATTTGCTTTATTCTAAGCATCCTCAATTGTAACGTGCACCCGTTTGCCATGACCTAAAAAAGAAAGTTCTTTACAGTACCGTGCACCTCATTCTTCCATACAGAAGTACAACTTTCTCTCATTTGGAAAAAGAAAGATTAACTCACAATACACTTAAGTTGCAATAAACCAGAAAAGTCGCAGTTTTGCCCGAAGTATCGATTGCAATAGCAAATTCGTAGAAAGCCAAATGAAAAGTAAGGATGGTTGTTTTATAGGCCATATAAGCTTTTAAACATTTGCTTATTAACTAAATTAACAAGCACTGTATCACGTGCGTGCAAGCAAACATGAACACGTCTTGTGCAGTCACTGCGGAAACTCTTTATCAGCGCTAGCAGGTGCGAGCTAATCATGGAGCGAATTGACCTTTGTGTGGCCTCTCACTTCAACACGAACTAAGCAACGAGAGCAAAGTGCGGTGCACCTAGTTGCGTAGACACCACGGTGGAAGGAGTGAGAGGTGACATATTCTTGGATTGTAGCGCGAAGACTAGAAGACGGGACGAGCACTATTCTTGGCGCTCGTCCCGTCTTCTTCTGGTCTGTGAGTCACTTCGCACTACAATCCAAGAATATGTTACCATAGCAACTCACCCAACTTTCTATCCTTCTGCAAGGGAGAGGTGATCCGATGGCTGCACAGCCACCTGGCGTGACTTTTTAAAGTAGGCCCCCAGAACAGGTGCTGCCCCTCGCTGTGGCAAGGGGCAGCACCTGTTCTGGGGGCCTACTTTTTCACTCACTTTTCTGGCACTTCTATGGGGGCCCTTAACGCTTTATTTCAAAGCATATATGCTGTTCGCCTGCTTGAAATGACTCTATATGGTTGGAGGAACATCCCTTTATATTTCTACCAACATTCCGAGCTTTATCCATGAATACTTTGTTTAGCGCAAAACAACAGATACAAGAAAGACAACCAGGACAAGGCGCTACTCTCAACTGACATCATTTTATTGCGTCACTCCTTTATAGACAGCTGAAACTAGAGGAACATGCGCAGTCAGCACCATGTGGTGGAACCACCAACATCCGATTGCAAGAGCGCGCTCATGCGACAGAATCCAAAAAACCTTATACAGTAAAAGCTCGTTAATTCGAACCGCAAGGGGAAGCCGCTTCAGTTCGAATTAACGAAAGTTCGAACTAACGAAAGTGAAGGAGAGCAACAGTACACTGCGATTTGGAAGCAGTAGGGAATGTCAGAAATTTGGCGTTTCAGAAAGTGATGGCGTGTGCCGCGGGCACACGCCACCTTCAAGTCGAAGCTCTGGGTCCGACTGTGCCACACCACCGATGTCCACCGAAACGAACGTTAGCCGAGGCTTAACACCATCACAATGAATCGCGACGGCCGATACCTCCTAAGCTGAAAACAGTGGTACACAACCGATGAAGACTGCCGAGACAAAGACGCCGAACATGTGAAGGTGGCGAAGGCCCTGATTCGTTGGTTCTTGATTGCAAGCGCAGTTGCGACGTACTTGATTCGCTGTGTTTTGGCGCTTGCCGTGCCATCTCCGCACAACATTAGCAGCTGTACAAGATTTGCAAAGCCTCCGAGAATCGCAACAGGCAAGAAGTCTCGGAGGTTACGTAGAACGGAGAGGCGGCAGCCGCCACTGCCTTCTGGCTGACCCCGCGTCGGTTAGATTTTTTTCCGATTTTGCCTTTTCTCGCCGTTCTCTCCGTTTAGGAGGCAATACAGCCTTGTGTGTAGGCAGTAGGCGCGTTTCTCTGGCCGTGTGCCAGGCGAGCGTAGTTCGAATTATCCGTGAGGGAACCTTCTCGCGTTCGAATAAACGGAATTTTTATACATAGACTTCTGTGGAGCTTGGCTGGACCAAATCGTACAGTTCGAATTATCCATAAATTCGAATTATTGAAGTTCGAATTAACGAGCTTTCGCTGTATAGCACTGTACAAGGTTAAGGAAGGCACACTAATGCACTGTGACCCCAGTGAGGGAATGAAGAATGCTTCCAATAACTCTCGGGCGGTGGTGTCACGGCTCTTTTTCAATATCGTGGTATCACGAAACATGGGTTTGCACTGGCATATTTTACAATGCTGAGCCAAATGTGAACCTGTGCCTATAGGTATCGATCGCTCATGTTCTCTAAGGCGCTCGTTAACACAGCAGCCTGACTGCCCTACATACACTTTGCCACATGACAAGGCAATCTTATAAACCACACCGACGCTGCAATCTACAAACTTCGCGTGGCTCTTTTCACAACCTGGTTTTTTACTTGCTTTAGAAATACGGCTGCACAACATTGACAGTTTCTGAGGAGTAGAAAACTCTACCGGAATTTGGTATCTAGTGGTGACATTCTTTAGATTGTGAGCCACTCTATGGCAATATAGCACAACTTCAGGCCTCTTCTTTTGTGTAATACAGTTACTTTTGTGCCGCTTCCCTTTCAGTTTCTGACGCAATACCTCCGAGACTGACGTCACTACCAGTGCTGCTAGTTACCAAAGTGTGGTGGTGACGTCAGTCTCGGAGGTATTGCTTCAGAAACTGAAAGGGAAGCGGCACAAATGTGAGCAGCTGAGTGCAGCAGCCAGCCTCGTGTCTTGTGGTTTACAAAAGCAGCCTCCTATTTATGTTATTCCTATTAGTTATTCCGGTCGACAATTTTCACTTTTTCAATTAGTGCATTTAGAATATTTGGCATATTTTCTCTTGCATATATGTTGTGAATAGAAGTGCATTGGTCATTGTTCACGCATTGCAGTGACAAACCTGATTTATTTCACTCTAATATTGTTTTCATCGAACATTGTCCCTGATCAATATTCCATGAACAAGAAGCAAGCGAAAAATGACGCCATAGAAATAAAATTTTCTTACGTAGCTTCATGTTGCAGATGGGCACCTTATCAAGTGTAACTTTTAGAAAACAGTGTTAGAAACAGCAGTTCTCCTGGCTAAAACAACTACAGGTTTAAAGAGAAGCGACTCCTTATTTTGTTGTTTTCTTTGCTACGAGTGCTTTTCTTTATTACTTTTGTTTGTTTGCAGCATCGGGTCTATGTTTTTAAGAAGGGGGTATTGACACATGTACTTATCTTTATCGGGCGACCACGTTTCGCCGCCTAACAAATGTTATCGCACAGCGCGGCATGCGCCTGCATGTATCCGAAGTTTCTGAAAAGTTATCGATGCTTCTATCCGCTGCCTGTTGTTGCCGAACCTTGTGTTATCAGATTTCATCGTGTGACGTGAATGGTGTAGACCTTTGTGGAAGGCACACGGGTCCCAACGATTAGCCTGGATGATTCGGCGACTGCTGTATAAAAGCTAACGGGCTTGACCCACTGATCAGATTTTGACGATCGCCGACTGTGTTCGCCGTTGTCGCCGTTCTTTAAATGTAGCCTGTTATTGTGGTCGACGAAAGAGATCGACGAAAAGACCGCCTTGATCACCCTGGACGGCCTCTACCAGTTAAAGGTTATACCATTTGTACTGTGCTTGGCGCCTGCAACGTTCCAGCGCGTGATGGACACGGTTGCCGCTTCGCTTACGGCGAGCTTCTGTTTCTAGGCCACGTCATCAGCAAATATGGAGTCCGCCCCGACTCGCAGAAGACAGCTGCCATCGCAAAGTTCCCGCAGCCAACCGACAAGAAGGCAGTGCGTAGATTCCTTGGCATGTGTGCCTACTACAGGCGCTTTGTCAAGGACTTTTCACGCATCGCGGAGCTGCTAACCCATCTAACCAAATGTGATGTCGAGTTCAAGTGGGAAACGCCGCAGGCCGACGCATTTCAAGAACTCAAACGATGCATGCAGTCGCCGCCGGTACTTGCACACTTCGACAAGAATGCCGATACCAAAATCCACACTGACGCCAGTAGCCTAGGCCTCGGTGCCGTCCTAGTCCAGAGGAAAGACAGACATGAACAGGTGATATCTTATGCCAGCTGGTCGCTGTCAAAAGTGGAAGGCAATTATTCTACGACTGAAAAGGAATGCCTCGCCATCATTTGGGCTACAGCAAAATTCCGCCCTTACCTATATGGGAGGCCATTCAAAGTGGTTAGCGACCATCACGCGTTGTGTTGGCTAGTTAACTTGAAGGGCCCTTCAGGACGACTGGCACGGTGGAGCCTCAGACTACAAGAATACGACATAACTGTAACCTACAAGTCCAGACAAAAACACTCAGATGCCGATTGCCTATCACGCGCCCCCATTGACCCGCCGCTGCAAGACGACGAGAATGACGACACCTTCCTTGGAATGATAAGCGCGGGAGACTTCGCTGAACAGCAACGGGCAGGCCTGGAGCTAAAAGGCCTCGTCAAATATTTGGAAGGGCACACCGACGTTGTCCTTAGGGCATTTAAGCGCGGGTTATCTTCCTTCGCACTTCAAAACAATGTACCCTTGAAGAAAAACTTCTCACCAGTCCGCGCCAACTACCTTCTTGTTTCGTCAGCGCTGCGTCCAGAAGTACCGCACGCCCTATAAGACGATCCGACCGCTGGGCACCTCTGTTTCTCCCAGACGCTCTCGAGGATACAAGAATGGTATTACTGGCTGCGCCTAACTGCCGATGGCGCCTGTTACGTCAAGACATGTCGAGACTGTCAGCGACGCAAGACACGACCTACAAGGCCAGCGGGATCAAGCCTCCTTACCGACCTTTTCAGCAGATCGGGATGGACTTATTGGGACCGTATCCGACATCAACGTCCGGAAATAAATGGATCGTCGTGGCGACGGACTATATCACCCGCTTCGCTGAAATTAAAGCTCTATCGAAAGTAGTGCAGTCAAAGTGGCGAAATTTTTCGGCGAGAACATCCTGCTGCGACATGGTGCTCCAGAAGTCCTCATCACCGATAGAGGAACGGCTTTTACAGCAGAGCTGACCCAAGCCATTCTGCAATACAGCCAGACAAGCCACAGGAGGAGAACTGCCTACCATCCTCAGACAAATGGTCTCACGGAGCGCCTGAACAAGACCCTCGCCAACATTCTAGCAATGTACGTCGGCATCGAGCACAAGACGTGGGATGCGGTCCTGCTGTACGTAACATTTGCTTACAACACGATGGTGCAAGAAACAACACAGATCATGCCATTTAAGCTGGTTTACGGCCGGAATTCGACGACGACGCTCGACGCCATGCTGCCGCACGTCACTGACGAGGAAAATCTAGAAGTTGCTACCTATCTCCAGCGTGCCGAAGAAGCTCGACAGCTCGCCCGCCTACGGATAAAGAACCAGCAGTGTACCGACAGGTGACAGTGTACCGACAGGTGACACTACAACCTCTGACGACGCTTCATCGAGTACCAGCCCGGCGACTGTGTTTGGGTATGGACCCCGATACGCCGACGAGGACTGAGTGAGAAACTATTGCGACGCTATTTCGGCCCCTACAAGGTCATCCGACGTATTGGCGCGAGGGACTATGAGGTCGTGCCAGGCGGCATTCGCATTCACAGCGGCGCCGCGCACGATCTGAAGCGGTCCACATGGTGCACCTTAAGCCCGAGTGCTTTTCTTTATTACTTTCGTTTGTTTGCAGCATTGGGTCTATGTTTTTAAGAAGGGGGTATTGGCACATATACTTATCTTTATCGGGCGACCACGTTTCGCCGCCTAACAAATGTTATCACACAGCGCGGGATGTGCCTGCATGTATCCGAAGTTTCTGGAAAGTTATCGATGCTTCTATCTGCTGTCTGTTGTCGCCGAATCTTGTGTTATCAGATTTCATCGCGTGATGCGAATGGTGTAGAACTTTGTGGAAGGCCCGCGGGTCCCAATGATTAGTCTAGAACATTCAATGACTGCTGTATACAGTCGAAACCAGCAATAACGATATCGCCGGGGAAAGCAAAACATTTAGCTTTTGCGGGAATTTCGTTAGTGCGAAATTGAGGCAGAAAAGACAGGGAAGGAAATTGGCTTGCAAAAAAAAAAAAATTTATTGCCAAAGTTAGTCAGCCTACTTTATCGAGCCTTGCCTTGCAACAATTTTACTGCTCTCGACTCGCACTGCAAGAAGTGGTCCATTGCCACGTCGTCATCATACTCACCGAAAAATGATCGAATTACATCGAAGGCATTCAACACATCCCGTGGGTTCGCAGTCCTCTCTTGATTTGATGCCTGGTGGTCGACGGCGTCGTCTGCACCTTGGCAAACGCTACTTATGTGATGACCTCATCAGTCATCTCTTCATGGACGACAACACCTTCATCCACACGAACGAACTCATCGATGCTGAGGCCATCCGGAACACCATCTGTCACGGCAGAAAGTTCATCCCATGCGTGGGCCAGCGATGGCGGCACTGCGCTGTCAGCACTGTCAACTAGTGCACCTTCAGGCGAATCTTCTTGCGTTGCCACTGGATCAGCGCATGATGCTTTCCAAGTGGCAATAAAGCCGGCATGATTAAAACAATTAGCTATCACGGCTGGCGACGTCGCAACCCATGCGGCGGCCATCACCTCAAGCACCATGAACATGTCCACTACGGTGGAACGCTTCAACTGGAGGTTCAGCAGCAGACGCTGAATCAGCCTCTTCTTGTAGGTGCACTTGACGCTACGAATGACGCCTTGATCAAGCGGCTGCAGCACGGAAGTGCAGTTCGGTGGAAAAAAAAACCAAGCGCACATTTCCTAGTTCCACGTCATCGACATGATGGGCACTGCAATTGTCCAAAAAAAGGCAGACTGATCTGCCTGCCTTCCGCATGTCCGTATCGAAGGCCTCGAGCCAGCTGCCAAATATGGCCCGGGTCATCCATGCCTTCAGGTTCGTGGTGTACTGTACGGGCAGCCGATGATTTCCCTTGAAGCAGCGGGGCTTCTTACTTCTGCCGATTACAAGCAGTGGCCGTTTATCTGTGCCGTCCATTTGGTACACAACAAAATTGTTACACGCCGCTTGCTGTGTTTCCCCCCGCAGCATTTCTGGCCTTTTAAGTCCAGGGTCTTCGATGGCAGCATCTCGTAGAATAAGGCCGTCTCATCTGCGTTGTAAATGTCCGAGGGCTTGTACTGGTCCAATACTTCTTTGTTGGTCAGCAGCCACGACGACGTTGTCAAAGGGTTGACGGCTGCTGCCTCCCCGGAAATGACTTTGGCCACTATGCCGTGGCGGGCTTTGAAACGGCTCAACCAGCCAGGGCTAGCCTTAAAATCAGTGTGCCCGAGAATGCATGCGAAGTCCAGCGCTTTCTGCTGAAGAACTCTGCCAGACAGCGCCACTTTGTTGGCACGCTGTTCACAAAACCATGCAAACACCGCCTTGTCAACGTCTGGAAAAGCCGCAGCGCTCACCGTTTTGTTTTTCGCACTCACACCATTTCCAAGCGCGCCGAGAATGGAGGCCTTGTTTTTCAGAATCGTCGACATCTAACTGCACTCAATTCCAAATTCTTCGGCGATATCCATTTTCTTCCTGCCCTTTTCAGCTTGGGCAATAATTGCAGCCTTATCCTGCAGTGTCATAAATTTCCTCTTTTTGGCTGCAGGCGGCATCTTAGCAGGCTGTCAAAGCAAATGGTCCGATTGGCACAGAGACACACAATTGACGCACTCTAGCACCAACGACACTGAGCACACGACCATGTACAGCAGTACACAAAGCCCACTGATACTAAAGCGTCATCCGGGTTATCGGAGCCTTCACATGGAGTTATGGGTTATCGGAGCCTTCATACAGAGAATCATACCTTATCCATAAGTTCAAGACATTGCAACCAATAGGCATAAACGTTTCAAAGGGAGCTTTTAAATCTATTCGCTATGCTAAACCTCAAGCTATAGGCAACAACACTTAGTTTGATTTCTTGGCGTATCCCCCCCCCTTTTCCTTTTTCTTCCCTTTTTTTTTTTCAGCCGGCGTGTCAGACGCCCTTGACATGCCGGCTAACGCGCGTGTGTTGACAGACGGGTGAGGGGAGGGGGGTCCTGGCTTTGACCTTGTCCACAGCGTTCCTTTACTAATTCGACACGCTAACACACTTTCCCTCGTTTCCGCGCCACCCGCCTCACACCCCCTCCCCTTTAGAAGAACCCACCTATATATACTGTGGCGAGGAAAGCATATGTCGCCTTGAAGAAGACAAGTCCACTTGTCGAAACGTTGGCTCCTGCATTCACCTTGTTCGCGTTTTGCTCGTCGTCTTGAATTGCCATCTCCCGCATTCCCCGTCTTTTCTCTGGATATCTGCCTCGGTATGTCACACAAATGCAATAACAGAAAATATGAACACTTGCAATAATCATAAAATAAAATCTTTTAGGTGGTGCAGTTTCTGGCGCTGCTTTTTTGATCACAGAGGCAATCGTGGTGCATGAGGTTGCGTTTCCGAAATTGCTTTTGAGTTTTGCTGCTCAGGTAAGCACTCACGAGGCGAGACTGGGGGTAGAGATGAAGACTTGATGTTTGAGCTTCCTAGAACACTGATGCTGGTCAGGCGACTCTGAAGGTGAAGAACAGGATCCAAAAGAATCCGAAGATTCACTGACGTGCTCTTCAGGCACAACTGGGTGCGAAGACTTACCGTATTTACACGATTGTAAGTCGACCCCTTTCTTTAAATTTGAAAGTCTGAAGTTAAGGGGTCGACTTACAATCGAAACCAAAACATGGCGCCGCCAAAAAAAACGATACCAACGGGAGCTACAATGTAGTTACAATTTTATGGTTCCTCTATGGCCCTACCCGTATCTTTTCGCTATCCCGCGTGTTTGTTCGCTTTTCGGAAGGGTTTTTCAACATTTTTGAGAGTTTTACAGTGCATGCAACAATGATGGGTGAGGGGGTGTCGATAGTTGATGGAAGCGCCGCTGTTCCCATTTGCGGCGGCACCCTCAGAACGGCGGCGCTTGCGGGGAGCATCGGTAGTTCATGGAAGAGCAGACAGCGCTTGCGGGTTTCTCTTTTCTGTTAAAAGGCTAGACGCGTTCCACTTGACTGCCGGCTACGTGCTACTTCTATGCTTCCCCAGTAGTCATGAGTGCTCCAGGCCCACTAATCGTTCGGGACTCGTTCACAGCAGCGTTCAAGAGGGCTGCCATCCTTTACGCCGGAAACAAATCGCTGCGCAGCGGGCCGCAATTTCGATGTTTCTAAACGGGTGGTGCGAGAGTGGCGACTGCAGCGAAGCGAAATTTTCACCTGTGACGGCAAGTGAGAAATTTCCCACGTGCCGAAGTCTGGACGCTTTCCGGAGCTGTATGCTAAGCTCGCGGCGTACGTCGCTGAAATGCGTGATCGGTCCCTGCCAGTGAAGTGCGACGTGGTCATGAAACAAGCCCGGACCTTCGCCTTAATTTTAAGGTTCTGCTCCGCTGTGAGTACAACGAGTGGCTGGCGGCAGAAGACTGCGAAATTACGCTAACCGGACCTGTCAAAAGAGCCTCCCTGACGGCTGCGTGTGGTTAGGTGCATTTGGCGTGGGCTGCTGTTCTGCAAGATGTTTGCCAAATTTGAAATTTCGCTGGACCACGACGCGCTGTGGGACCGCAGCAACGATGACGATGGCAGCACTAGTGAAGACGAGTAGTCCAGTGACCATGTCAGCTACTAATAAATTTTCGTTATCGAATGCGCCCTCGGGTATGCACTCTTATTTTTTTTTTTTTCGGTCACGCGATATGGGGGGGTCGACTTACATTCGAGTCGACTTACAATCGTGTAAATACGGTATGAAGAACTGCATGTGAGCACCAAGGCTCAGAGACATGAGCATTAGGTGTTTCAGAGGAAGCATGGCGACTGGGCCCATGAGTCATTTGTTGTGAAGCTGCCTGCATGGAACCATTGGGTTCAGTTATGCACCTATCAGGCAAAGCAAGGAGTTCATTTTTGCTGGGTACCATAGCCAGACGTTGAACTGGTACCTGAACAGAATCCTCAGATCCTGGGAAATGCTAAGCAGTCAACACTGCTAGCAGAGCATTTTGACTGGGCACGTCAGTGAGCAAAAGTGATCGTCCTGGATTTTCTTGCCTTACGGCCAAACATTGAACATTCATTCGAGGTACTTTACGAGCTGTGTAAAAAACCTGCAATAAATCATGTCCACTCTCGCATTTACACAACTGCCACCACGCCACGCCAACGCATATAGGCCTAAACATACTAAAACAGGCAGGCCCAGGTAGTGACACCTGGTGTCATACTGCATAAGCGAAAAATGCAGAGGCTGACCCACTTGTCACAGAGTAAGAACGCACTCGTGAATGAGAAGAACTGCACTGAAATGCAGAATTCACTGAAAGGATATCTGAAGTAACTGCTGTATCTGGCTGTTGTACAAAAATTTTGCAAGAGGGGTACCGTATTTACTCGCGTATAACCCGCCCTTGCATATAACCCGCACCCCTAGCTTTGAACCCCATGAAATAAAAAAAAATATCCTCGCGTATAACCCGCACACTTACCTGAAAAAATGAGGACTAGGAAGTTACAACTGAGCAAACAGTCACCATTTTAGTTTTCAAAACAAATATATTTGAAAACGACTGCCGCAACGTTGTCAGTGCTGTCGTTCAATTGTCAATCGTCGCCACTCTCACTGCTGCCGTCTGAGGCTTCATCGCCGCTCTCAAAGACGTAATCATCTTCGGTACCATCTAGGCTGTTGCTTATGGCACACTTCTTGAAACTCTTGCGTACCATGTCGGCCGGGATCATCCCCCATGCATCTACGATCCACTGGCACAGCAGTGCAATATCTGGCCTTCGCACGCGTCCCGTCGGCGTAAGGGCGTAAAGGCCATCGGCCATCCACTGGGCATATAGCCGCTTCACGTGAGCCTTGAAAGGCTTATTGATGCACACGTCGAGTGGTTGGAGCATGGAAGTCATGCCGCCAGGTATTACGACAAGGTCTGTGCCGTTGTCAGCGAGGCGAGCTTTCACCGCGTCAGTGCAGTGGCCTCGGAACGAATCCAGCACCAGCATCGAACGGCGTGCCAACAAGGCACCTGGTCTTTTTTCCCAGATTGCTTGAATCCAGTCAATGACGAGGTCACTGTTCATCCACGAGTTATCTTCCACTCGCACAACAATTCCTGGGGGAAGTGGTGTACTCGGTAGAGTCTTGCGCTTGAATATTACATACGGGCGCAGTTTGGTGCCGTCGGCCAAAGCACACAACATCACTGTGCAGCGCAGCTTGGTGTTGCCGCCAGTCAGCACACTAACAGATTTTGCGCCCTTTTTTTCCAGGGTCGTGTCCATAGGCATCTCGAAATATACTGGCGTTTGGTCAGCATTTCCCAGCTGAGATAGCAAGTAGTTGCGCTCTTTCCTCAGTCCGATGACGTAACGTTGAAAGTTGAGCAGCTTCTCCTCGTAAGCGTCGGGAAGCCGCTGGCACATGGTAGTTCGCCGCCGCATCGAAAATCCATGCCTGGCCATAAAGCGCTGCAGCCATCCGCGGCTCGCATGAAACTCGCGTGGAATGTGCATTTCCCGGGCCAGCTTCAGGGCTTGCATCTGCGCCATCTCTGTAGACACAGCGTGGCCACGACTCCTCTGCTCCTCGATGAATTTTGCAAGCTGCGTCTCGAGGTGAGGGTACGCGCCAGTCTTCGGGCCGCGAAACGCTCGCCTGTCCTTGTTCGCAGCTTCGAGAGAGTCTTTTTTCTTCCGCCAGTCGCGAATGCAAGATTCGTCGACATCGTTCTTTCTCGCAGCAGCTCTGTTGCCGATTTGTTCAGCAGTGGCGACGATCCTGAGTTTCTCCTTCGCCGTGAATGATTGCCGCCGAGACACACTCATGATGCCTAGACAAGGCTGGTGAACTGTGCAAACTGGGCGTACAAGAAACGGCACCTTACTCAAGGCCCATCAACGTCTGAACAAAGCGTATGCAAAGCATGCGAAACGCGTGGCTGGCGTGGGACTAAACAGACTATGGATGTGGATCTGGCTGTGACCTGCGTTGGCCTCTTGTTGGCTGGATGGATGGATCATAGTGGCTTAGCCCTTTGTAACGGTGGTGGCTTGCGCCCCCTAGCCTAGGATTCCCCCCTTTTTTTTCCCCCGTAATTTTGTTCGTATTGTGAACTGTAATTTGTCCCTCTTTTATAGACTCACTCGTCCCTAGCCCCTTTTGCACCAATCTTCCAACCTACTCTTTGTCACCACTACCCTTCTCTCATCCACACGTCCGTCCTCCCCTGCAAATCCCAGGGCACCCTCTATATCTATCGCCGCGTCTTCGGCAATGTCCGGACGAAGTGTTCTGCACCGCAAAACGATATGCTCCATGGTCTCCGCTTCCACGTGGTCTTCTTTCAGTCCATACTGGCCTTCGGTGGTCAAAAGGTTGGTGCAATATTAATATGCACTGCAACACACGTTGATGTCGATGGGGATGCGGACTCTGCACGGCAGGCCGCGCGTTGCCGTGAAGCCGACCCGCCGAGCCCCCCTTCTCCGGAATATTCGCGTATTACCCGCACCCCCACTTTTTAAACACATTTTTTCAATTTTTGGTGCGGGTTATATGCGAGTAAATACGGTATATGCCTTAGCATGCGTGCAACTATAGAAACATCTGGTTGGAATGCACTTAACACGCAAATTGACCCGTGATGTACAGTTGAACCTGGGTTTTCTGTGGAGCTTACCGTCGCGACACTTTAACTGGGTCTTTAGCTGTTCCAACACTCTACACTGGTTCACTCTCGCTGGTGGTGAAGTCGAACGGGTGTTGGCCTGTGGAGCACTGTCAAAATCTGCTGCACCATATAAGTTCAGTGAAGTGGGAGGACAACGCAACGAGCTATGGAACGAAGAATGATAGGTGTAACGTTAAGGGATAAGAAAAGGGCAGATTGGGTGAGAGAACAAACGCGAGTTAATGATATCTTAGTTGAAATCAAGAAAAAAAAATGGGCGTGGGCAGGACACGTAATGTGGAGGGAAGATAACCGATGGTCATTAAGAGTTACCGAATGGATTCCAAGAGAAGGGAAGCGTAGCAGAGGGCGGCAGAAAATTAGGTGGGCGGATGAGATTAAGAAGTTTGCAGGGACAACATGGCCACAATTAGTACATGACCGGCCCCGCAGGGGCGTCTGCGTCAGCAGGCGTTTGGTGTGTTGCGACACCACGTACCCGAGTACACGAGGGTTGGACCCTCCCGTGTGTAGCCGTGCGCGGCTTAGCCGTGTCCGGGGAAAAGGGGATCCTGGAGGTAGAGCCAATGCCGGGTGTTTGGACCTTTACGGCCCCCCGGCGGCGGCAACACACCTCTTTGGTCTCGGCTTCACGTAGACAGCACCCCCGGACTGACTCACCCGGGGGAAATCGGTAGTTGCCTTTTCCTGTCCCCCTCTCCACTCTTCGTCTTTCTCTCTCACTTTGAATCTTTCCTGTCTTCTACTCACTTCAATTTTCTTCTCATTTTCCAGGCAGCAAGGGTTAACTGTGTGTATCTGCCCAGCCTTGGGTACATATACAGTCAAACCTCGATATATCGAACACGGATATATCGAATTATTGCGTATATCGAACACTTTCTATATCACGTGGAAAATCGCATGCATTTTTAATGTTTTATTTCGAATGGGGCCGGATGTAAAATGGATATATCGAACTCCGCCGCCCCAGACCAAGTGCGCTCTGTTGACAGGAGGCGAGCTTTCCCGCAACACTCTCGAAGATAGCGGCGGCGCGATGGGCGTTCCAGACTGCTGCGTACGACAGCTCCCACATCGGTTGCGCCGAGGGCGCCATTTGAACGTAGCAGCGTACACACGCGGCGGCTTGGAGCCAGCCACGGCCGGTCTCGCGCGCGCTTCGCGCGCTTCTCTAAAGCGCGCGCTCCCCTGCCGTAAGCCAGCCCGGCCGCCTCAATCACACGTGCCCGCGCCCCCGCCGTGCGCGCGTGTTCGAGGCGGCCGTGGAGCCAGTTGGAGCTTGTCGGTGCTGAGCCACACAGCATGTGCATTGAGGACTTCGTTGGCGGTGACGACAGCACCGGAACAGTGGCGGAGTCAACAGACGTGGAGATCGCGGCAGAAGTGACTGCTGAGCGGCCAAACGAAGACGCTGCCGAGGCTGATCCAGCAAGCGCTGATGTTGCCCTGTTCCCGACTGCAACTGAGGCTGTAGCTGCTTTGGCCCTTGTACGCCGCAACTGCGGCGCAATAGAAGGCACTGGATCGTCTCTTGTGGACCGTTTGGACTATGTTGAGGACGCCGTGGTCAAGCACGCGGTTGCCAATATGAAGCAGGCTACGCTGCTTCAGTACTTTCAGCGAACGAAATAAATACTTTGTTTGAAGCTTCATGCGAGTATCGCGCCACGATTGGTTCATTGATTGATTTGTGCTAGTTTTTGACGTGTTTTCTACGTGATTTTATATATCGAATTCTGGCTATATCGAACTATTTTGCGATCACCGCGCTGTTCGATATATCGAGGTTCGACTGTATTAGGTTATAGCGGCGTTGTATAGCTGACGTCTACAGGTATGTTCGTAACCTCGTAGCGTCCCCTTGTTGGGCTCGGTGGTGGGTGGCTACCATCGCCGCTGAATATTCTAAGAATACATGGCAAATGCATTCCCCCCCTTGCAGATCGTCCTTACAAAAGAGGGCGCACCGAAGCAATCTTCGATTTCACTTTGAAAACCAACGCAGAAACGTTCCCACGCTACCATGTGATCTACAGTGAAGGATCTCTGCCAATGAGAAAACTATCCCCATTCCTAATAGCAAAATGCCTAACAGAAAAAATCGAAAAACAATGCAAAGCTTCAAAGATGTCAAGTGGGGAACTCCTCCTTGAACTCAAAACCAAAGATCAAGTTGAAAAGCTCGCTGATCTCACCTGTGTCGGAGACATCAAAGTCACAATCTCAGAACACCGTTCGCTTAACACAAGCAGAGGCGTAATATCAGAAGAAGATTTCCTAAACCTGAGCGATGAAGAACTCCTGGGAGGTTTCCAAGAACAAAATGTAATCAAGGTTCAAAGAATAACTCTCCGAAGAATCGACGAACAAATCCCGACGAAACACGTTATACTTACCTTTGGTACCAGTATTGTACCTACTACATTTGATGCAGGCTATCTTAAGATCAACGTAAGACCCTACATCCCGACCCCGAGGCGGTGTTTCAAGTGCCAGAGATTTGGACATGCATCGCAATCATGCAGAGGTAAATCGACATGTGCAAAGTGTAGTGCCAATGACCATCAATCGGAGAACTGCAACGCTGCTCCACACTGTACAAACTGCAAAGGAGAGCATCCAGCATATTCAAGATCTTGCCCCTGCTGGAAGAAAGAGAAAGAAATAATTGCAATCACAGTGAAAGAGAAGATTTCCTTTTATGAAGCAAGAAAGAAATGAGCACACCTACCTCTAACAACCTACGCCAGTGCGGTGCGGCAGGGGACAGCACCGCAGTGGTCTCAGGAGTCTACAGGGACCGCAGTCAGTGGCCCAGTAGTAACTCCATCCGTCCCCTTGGTGGCAGCAGCCAGTGCTGCTCCATCATCATCATCATCATAGACGAGCCTGCATACCCCGGTCCCACAGGTCCCCAGGCTAAATCGAACTCCCAGGCCTGAGACGCGCGTCTCAGTGCCCGGTTCTCGATCATCCAGCGCCTCGGAGAAGGTTATGGATGTCGACACCAAAACTCCGGCGTCATCGACGCCAAAACATCAGCGCTCTCTGGAGCGCACTAAGAAAGACAAGCTCACAATAACTACTCGAACAAAGGGACCGGTAACCTGAATGGTTACCGTTCTTCCAATAGTACATTCCCACTAACAAATGTCACCTACAGTTACTTAGCACATATATGTAAATTACCATTCTCAATTCTGCCACTATGGCTTTTATCGTGCATTGGAATTGTATAGGACTGATTCGCAATTTAGGTGACATAAAAGACATAAATAACTTTTCGCCAGTCGCATTTTGCCTACAGGAAACAAACTTGGGCCCTAAACACACTCAATTCCTTAAAGGCTTCACCGTTGTCCGAAAGGACCGCGATTGTTCCCACCGGTTGTCAGGTGGAGTGGCTATAGTCATGCAGGGCGGCACTCCTACCCGAAATGTCTCATTAAATACATCTTTAGAGGCTGTAGCTGTCACCATTCTATCCTACAAAACAATCACCATTTGCTCACTATATATTCCACCCCACACACATTTTACTATCAAAGACTTAGAAAATCTAACAGATCAGTTACCGGAGCCATTTGTCTTGGTAGGAGATTTTAACGCTCATTGTACTCTTTGGGGCAGTGTCAAAACTGACCAAAGAGGGCAACTCGTTGAAGATTTCATTCTGTCAAACGATATCTGTCTTTTAAACTCAGGTGCGCCGACTTATTTCTCACCGACTTCCCGCACTTTTAGTTGTTTAGATTTAGCTTTTTGTTCACCCTCTCTTTTCACTGATTTTAAATGGGAAGCTCTCGACACATTATATGGTAGCGACCACTTACCCGCACTCATCAAACACCTATCATCACCACAAACCCTACTAACTAGACCACGCCGATGGAAATTACAGCTCGCTGACTGGCAGGTTTTTATGCAGAACGTGAAACTGAAAAATGTCTTTTCGCCAGAGCTCAGTATTGATGAACTTAAAAAAAAATCACTGAAGTCATAATCACAGAGGCAGAAAAGGCGATACCGCAGTCTTCCGGTATTGTGCGCAAAAAGCTAAATCCTTGGTGGACAAGCGAATGTACTAAAGCCAAAAAAGAACAAAATAAGGCCTGGGGAATCCTACGAAGGTACCCCACTTATAAAAATCTTCTAAATTTCAAACAGGCCAAAGCCAAAGCGCGATATATTCGAAGAAATGCAGAAAAATTATCATGGCAAAAATACATATCTTCAATCAATAGTACAGTCACATCAAAACGAATGTGGGACCTGGTGAGGAAATTTAGAGGAGAGTACTCATCATACACTATACCACTACTTACATGTCCAGGCACACAAACAACAGTACAGGACCAGGCCAACTTATTAGGTGAACACTTTCATGACATATCCAGCTCAGCAAACTATTCAAGTACATTTTTAAGATATAAAGAATCGGCTGAGAAAGAGAGGCTGCCTACCACTGGGGCTTCAGCTGAAATGTACAATAAACCCTTCACAATACATGAATTGAACAGAGTTCTCTCTGCTGGTAAAAAAACGGCAACAGGTCTTGACCGTGTGCACTACACGATGCTGGCACACCTATCCCAAGCATCGGTAGGGGCACTTCTTAAATTTTTCAATGAAATATGGGAGTCTGGGGTAATGCCCACAGATTGGAAAAAAGCGGTAGTAGTTCCTTTTCTAAAACCTGGTAAACCCGCTACATCCCCTAGCAGCTATAGACCCATTGCACTAACAAGTTGTCTAGCCAAATCTTATGAGAGCATTATAAACATAAGACTCACATTCATCCTAGAAACAAGAAACCTAATAGACAAACACCAGTGCGGATACAAAAAGGGCTGCTCCACCACTGACCATCTCGTGCGACTAGAGCATGAAATACGTGATGCGTTTCTTCACAAGCAATATTGCCTTGCTGTTTTCTTTGATTTTGAAAAGGCGTATGATACCACATGGCGATATGGAATTCTGAGAGACCTGGCTGACATGGGAATTCGCGGAAGGATGCTAAATTCTCTATGCGATTTCATGTCAAATCGAACATTTCAAGTACGTCTTGGCACAATACTCTCGCGTACATTCACACAAGAAAATGGCGTTCCACAAGGTTGCATTCTTAGCACGACGCTCTTCATAGTCAAAATGAACTCTGTAAATAAAGTCATCCCACCATCAGTTATGCACTCAATACATGTCGACGATTTGCAAATAGCTTGCCGCGCCTCAAACCTACCCACCTGCGAACGACAACTACAAATAACAATAAATAATCTTACACAATGGGCTGATAAAAATGGTTTCCGGTTCTCAACACACAAAACTGTTACAGTTCTCTTTTCGCAGAAGCGAGGGTTACACTGCACTCCAGGTCTCACTTTACATGGTACAACGCTGCCCGTCAAAGAACACTATAAATTTCTAGGCGTAACGTTTGACACTAAACTGAAGTTCCTGTCCCACATTAACGCAACTAAAATTAAAGCAAATAAAGCGCTAAATATCCTTAAGGTTTTATCACGTAAGCACTGGGGATCTGACCGAACATGTCTATTACGTATATACCGGTCCCTTGTACGTAGCATCCTCGACTACGGTAGTGTAGTTTATGGAGCAGCTAGGCAGTCCTACATTAAGTGACTTGATCCGGTTCACAATCTTGGCCTACGACTGGCGAGCGGTGCCTACAGGACATCGCCTGTACAAAGTTTATGCGTTGACGCTAATGAGCCTTCATTTCAGCACCGCAGAGCACAACTTACACTTTGCTATGTACTAAGAATTCAGTCATCACCGCAACATATATGCTACAACATCGTAACACAGTGCCAATCACGAATACACTACACAAATAAACCGAACATGATTCGGCCACTCATCTTAAGACACAAACAATATTTTCAGACCTATGATGCTCCTCCCGAAGCCCTGCAGGTTGCCGAAAGGCCAGCAAGATTGCCCCCGTGGTGCAATTTTACACAGCTGTGTGACTGGACGTTAACACATATAAAGAAGAAAGACATTCCACAAGAGCATATAATACAAGAGTTCCGAGCTATCCAAGAAAAATAAAAAAATTACACAGAATTTTACACTGACGGCTCTAAAACACAAGAATACGTAGGTGTCGGAATCGTAACAAAAAATTGGGAAAATAACATTCGCATAAATAATTTTTCTTCAGTCTTTACCGCCGAAGTTTATGCGATATGGATGGCAGTTAAGAAAATTACTTCCGACAAGCAGAAGAATGCTATCATTTATACTGACTCGTTAAGTGCCCTAAGAGCCCTCAACTTAAACTCCGCGTCTGAACCCCTGCTTGGCGATATCTTAAACATAGTATTTAACAAGAAATACGAAGGAACCATACGATTCTGCTGGGTCCCAAGCCATGTTGGGATAGCAGGGAATGAAGCTGCAGATAGAAGCGCATCCATGGCAGCGCACAAAAGCATCACACACATAACACATTTATACAAAGACAGCATCAGAGCGGTTCGTAAGGCCCTTGCATCAAAATGGCAGCAAGACTGGAACTCATTCGTAAATAACAAGTTACATATAACTAAACCCCTGCTTCGCGAGTGGAAATCATGCACTCACCAAGAACGGTTCTATGAGGTAATGTTATGTCGACTTTGAATTGGACACACGCATCTAACACACAACGTTTTACTTCGAAACGAAAGTCCACCAACATGCGAGAAATGTCACGAAACGCTCACAGTATCCCACATCATTATATCATGCCCACACACTGAAACACAGAGACAGAAACATTTCAAAAATCTGTATCACTTACATATACCTCTGCACCCTGCCTTAATATTGGGCGATGACCCACTAGTGCCATTCACTAACCTGTTCCAGTTTTTAGGTGAAACCGATTATCTACATTGACTTTAAGGTAATACAGCTATAACTACCTTAACATTAGATCTTATACTGTCCTGTGACTGGCGCAGCATGGCCTTAGTCGCCTTTGCGCCATTAAACCTGAATTAACTAACTAGTACATGACCGGGGTAGGTGGAGAAGTATGGGAGAGGCCTTTGCCCTGCAGTGGGCGTAACCAGGCTGCTGCTGCTGCTGCTGATGATGATGATGATGAAGTGGGATGATATTCTGTCCAGCAGAAACCAGGGGTGAAGATGTGGCTTGGACACAAGGCAGTCACCCCATTGATCACTAGCTTGAGTGCCTTAATAGCATCGAGTCCAAGAAGTGACGAACTGAGTTCCGTCATGTGAAAGTTCACTGAAGCTGACTTGTCTTGAAACTTGACGGTTGTGGAAAAAAAAACCAAATTCTTTACCACTGGCTCCGAGTAGCACTAGATGAATAAACGTGATTGAAGCAGGTGGATATGTGACAAGTGCCTCTTGTAGTCCTGAAGATTCATCAGCGGCACAACCGCTTCGGTGTCAACCATCAACTGCAGAGTCACATTGTTTACCTATACGGGAACGCTCATAAGCAGTAGGGCACTAACAACGTCTTCAATGTGTAGAATGGTCACTGTCTTTATAGTGGTATGGTCTTGTGTTTCCAGCTCGGTGACTGGTCCATATGTACTTTGCGATAAACGGCACAGTTGGAAGAAATGCCCCTTTCTTCCACATATCTGGCAGAATTTGTGGCGTGCAGGACAATCCGGAAAATTCGTCCAGTGCTGTGGCGAGCTGCAGTGGAAGCAGCCACTGGGCCGAGCTGACAGCACGGAGGCAGAGTGAAGGAAGAAGGCCCAGTTGCCTCCTTCCCTGAGGGGGAGGTCGACCTCCTCACTCTCGGTGTCCGCCATCTCAGCTTGGTCGGGGGAGGAACGCACAGGGGCGTGGCTAGTCGCGTCCGCCATCTTGTGGCTGGTGACGCTGTGAAACGGCATCTACTTGTAGGACGCTGAGCTGCTAGATTATTTTATCGGTGCACTCCTCTTCCTGAGTAATTTCCATTGCTTTCTTGACGGTAAAGCACTGGCCGAGTTGGATGAAGCGGCGGCGAAGCTGATGCGACTGCAAGTCGCAAAGGGTCTGGTCTTGAAGCATGAGGTTGGTAGTGGTGCCAAACTTGCATGATTGGTGAGCCGTTGAACATATTGAATGAATTTCGTGGTCGGCTCTGCAGGACTTTGTACTCTGCGTTTGAAGTGGACGGCAACTGCAAAATTTGTCTTCTTCACGAAAGTGCTTGTCGAGCACTTGAAGCGCTGCTTCGAATACGTCAATTGCCTTGGAGTCCTCTGTCCCTTCGTCAGCTCCGGTCTGCGTCTTGCCCTCGATGAGGTCACCACCAGGGTGTCAAGAAGGAGCGCTTTCTTGTGGTTGAGCGTAGTGGTCTTGGCGGCGGCATCAATGTATGCCTGCGGAATACGTCACCATTTGAGCGAAGGAATAGCCGGTATGCTGAGACATGACAAGAAGGGTGGGGGAGAATCGCCGCGTTCATGTTGAAGTAGTAGCAGGCAGGACCGAGAGGTGTGGACAGCTGTAAGAAAGACGCCACAGTAGCGTTGAAGGTTAAGCAGATGACGTAGCAGTTGAGTAAAAAAAAAAGCAGAAAGTGTCGAAATGTTCCTTAAAAGGAGGGCAGCAGAAGTGGACGATGTGGTAAAGAAGCAAGTTGAAAGCCATAACTCACATGTAGGCGTGATGTATCTGGATTATCTTCGCCAATGTTATGTCACGAATGGTGATGGATGCGTTGCTCAGGTGCAACACTAGTGGTGTCGGATCCAGGGTCCGCAGCAGCAGAATGGCAGAAATGGCAATTCTTGTGGGCAGTATAGCAGCAGTTGAATAGCAGCCCGCATGGAAGGTTAATCCTTGTTGCCAATGTTATGTTGGTGTGGCCGCCATGATCGCCACACCGGGCACACAGGGGTGGCAGCCTGAAGAGAGACGCACACACAGATGGCGACCGAGGCTGAAAAAGGGACTTCATTGAAAGTGCAGCACCTTAAATAGGCTCAGCATCGCTGTCACAGCGCCCTCTGAGGGCAAGTTTCGGTCTCGAAACTGAAACCCCGATGTAGCAGTATCTTACTTGCCCTCCCTGCAATAATCCCTTCTTTGGATTGGCAGTATGTTTAAATAAATAAAATAAATAAATACCATGATTTACTTTCATGTACTTCTGTTAATACACAAAGCAATTGGCAGCTGTTGTCAATAACTCACTCCTTAGAAAGCGCTTAAGACATGATGCAAAAATCTAAACTTGGCCGGTAAGATGCATCCAGCAAAACAGCTCTTGCGAGCGTACAATATCAGAGGCTGCAAGTCGCAGAGCACACAACTCGGCATTGATAAGTCATGGGCAAAGATAGGACCTGTCATCAAATCAGATTTATTTCGCTAACAGAAACACCGGAAGAATTTGAGGGATTGATGCGGCCTCTTAAGACTCCCTACAACGGCATTGTGTGTTAAAAAAGTAGACAATAGCTCATTCCAGGACAAAAAAAAAACTTGTTATCTATACAGAGGATGTGTCGCAGTGATGATTTTACACATATGCAACATTATTACGCATCGAAAAAAAAACTGCGCCCGTATTAGGGTTTCACCGGCGGTGGCAACACACCTCTTTGGCCTCTGTTCTATAAGCGCACATGCATACATATACAGTATACACGCACTTGTTTCATATAAAGTGTCACGTGGTTAGTACCGCGGGGCACGGGCACGCAGGGACGGACCGACACATACCGCCACTTGCTTAGACGAAAAGGGAATCATCATCATCATCATCATCAGCCTGGTCACGCCCACTGCAGGGCAAAGGCCTCTCCCATATTTCTCCAACAACCCCGGTCATGTACTAATTGTGGCCATGCCGTCCCTGCAAACTTCTTAATCTCATCCGCCCACCTAACTTTCTGCCGCCCCCTGCTACGCTTCCCTTCCCTTGGAATCCAGTCCGTAACCCTTAATGACCATCGGTTATCTTCCCTCCTCATTACATGTCCTGCCCATGCCCATTTCTTTTTCTTGATTTCAACTAAGATGTCATTAACTCGCATTTGTTCCCTCACCCAATCTGCTCTTTTCTTATCCCTGAACGTTACACCTATCATTCTTCTTTCCATAGCTCGTTGCGTCGTCCTCAATTTGAGTAGAACCCTTTTCGTAAGCCTCCAGGTTTCTGCCCCGTAGGTGAGTACTGGTAAGACACAGCTATTATACACTTTTCTCTTGAGGGATAAAGGCAACCTGCTGTTCATGATCTGAGAATGCCTGCCAAACGCACCCAACCCATTCTTATTCTTCTGATTATTTCCGTCTCATGATCCGGATCCGCAGTCACTACCTGCCCTAAGTAGATGTATTCCCTTACGATTTCCAGTGCCTCACTGCCTTTTGTAAATTGCTGTTCTCTTCCAAGACTGTTAAACATAACTTTAGTTTTCTGCAGATTAATTTTTAGACCCACTCTTCTGCTTTGCCTCTCGAGGTCAGTGAGCATGCATTGCAGTTGGTCCCCTGAGTTACTAAGCAAGGCAATATCATCAGCGAATCGCAAGTTACTAAGGTATTCTCCATTGACTTTTATCCCCATTTCTTCCCAATCCAGGTCTCTGAATATCTGCTGTAAACACGCTGTGAATAGCATTGGAGAGATCGTATCTCCCTGCCTGACGCCTTTCTTTATTGGGATTTTGTTGCTTTCTTTATGGAGGACTACGGTGGCTGTGGAGCCGCTATAGATATCTTTCAGTATTTTTACATACGGCTCGTCTACACCCTGATTCCGTAATGCCTGCATGACTGCTGAGGTTTCGACAGAATCAAATGCTTTCTCGTAATCAATGAAAGCTATATATAAGGGTTGGTTATATTCCGCACATTTCTCTATAACCTGATTGATAGTGTGAATATGGTCTATTGTTGAGTAGCCTTTACGGAATCCTGCCTGGTCCTTTGGTTGACAGAAGTCTAAGGTGTTCCTGATTCTATTTGCGATTACCTTAGTAAATACTTTGTAGGCAACAGACAGCAAGCTTATCGGTCTATAATTTTTCAAGTCTGTGGCGTCCCCTTTCTTATGGATTAGGATTATGTTAGCGTTTTTCCAAGATTCCGGTACGCTCGACGTTATGAGGCATTGCGTATACAGGGTGGCCAGTTTCTGTAGAACAATCTGCCCACCATCCTTCAACAAATCTGCTGTTACCTGATCCTCCCCAGCTGCCTTCCCCCTTTGCATATCTCCCAATGCTTTCTTTACTTCTTCCGGCGTTACCTGTGGGATTTCGAATTCGTCTAGACTATTTTCTCTTGCATTATCGTCGTGGGTGCCACTGGTACTGTATAAATCTCTGTAGAACTCCTCAGCCACTTGAACTATCTCATCCATATTAGTAATGATATTGCTGGCTTTGTCTCTTAACGCATACATCTGATTCTTGACAATTCCCAGTTTCTTCTTCACTGTTTTTAGGCTTCTTCCGTTCCTGAGAGCATGTTCAATTCTATCCATATGATACTTCCTTATGTCAGCTGTCTTACGCTTGTTGATTAACTTCGAAAGTTCTGCCAGTTCTATTCTAGCTGTAGGGTTAAAGGCTTTCATACATTGGCGTTTCTTGATCAGATCTGTCGTCTCCTGCGATAGTTTACTGGTATCCTGCCTAACGGAGTTACCACCGACTTCCATTGCACACTCCTTAATGATGCCCACAAGATTGTCGTTCATTGCTTCAACACTACGGTCCTCTTCTTGAGTTAAAGCCGAATACCTGTTCTGTAGCTTGATCTGGAATTCCTCTATTTTCCCTCTTACCGCTAACTCATTGATCGGCTTCTTATGTAACAGTTTCTTCCGTTCCCTTCTCAGGTCTAGGCTAATTCGAGTTCTTACCATCCTGTGGTCACTGCAGTGCACCTTGCCGAGCACGTCCACATCTTGTATGATGCCAGGGTTAGCGCAGAGTATGAGGTCTATTTCATTTCTAGTCTCGCCGTTCGGGCTCCTCCACGTTCACGTTCGGCTATCTCGCTTGCGGAAGAAGGTATTCATTATCCTCATATTATTCTGTTCCGCAAACTCTACTAATAACTCTCCCCTGATATTCCTAGTGCCTATGCCATATTCCCCCACGGCCTTGTCTCCAGCCTGCTTCTTGCCTACCTTGGCATTAAAGTCGCCCATTAGTATAGTGTATTTAGTTTTCACTCTACCCATCGCCGATTCCACGTTTTCATAGAAGCTTTCGACTTCCTGGTCATCATGACTGGATGTAGGGGCGTAGGCCTGTACAATCTTCATTTTGTACCTCTTATCAAGTTTCACAACAAGACCTGCCACCCTCTCGTTAATGCTATAGAATTCCTGTATGTTACCAGCTATATTCTTATTAATCAGGAATCCGACGCCTAGTTCTCTTCTCTCCGCTAAGCCCCGGTAGCACAGGACGTGCCTGCTTTTTAGCACTGTATATGCTTCTTTTGGCCTCCTAACTTCACTGAGCCCTATGACATCCCATTTACTGCCCTCTAATTCCTCCAATAGCACTGCTAGACTCACCTCACTAGATAACGTTCTAGCGTTAAACGTTGCCAGGTTCATATTCCAATGGCGGCCTGTCCGGAGCCAGTGATTCTTAGCACCCGGACAGGCCGCCATTGGAATATGAACCTGATAGGAATATGAAAAGGGAATGAGCCTCCTTTATTGGGCCCGAACATATATAGACACACACACAGGTCACAGGGGCCGCCACACTGTGGTGGTAGCCTAACAAACAGGGCTGAACTGTGGCGACCTCTACATCTCCCCCCTTGAAGCATCGAAGGTTAGACCGGAGGGACTCAGGAAGCTGAACGTGTCAAAAGTTTCACAATTTGAAACGGCGCAGTGGAACAACAGGCCGGCCGTAACGTGTTCATGTCACACCGTCACTGCGGTCTCTGGCTGCAGGGGACTGTTGCACAGACTGTCCGAGGGGGACCGTTGATTCCACGATGTTGGCAGGCTGAGGTTCCTGACAGCAAACTTGCTGCAGTGGTGGTGGTTCCTCTCCTGAGGTTGTAAGCCCTAAAGGCACTAGGTATGCCGGTTGCGCTGTAGGGTGCCACCTCACTCCGTTTCAACCACGTAGCTTCTTGGTCTTTTCTCCGGACTGAGGACCATAGCCTGCACTTGATCAGGTCGCACCCAGACACGCTGACCTGTTTGGAGTGGCAGTAAGTCTCGAGCTCCACGATGCCTGTTGTAGTTGTCGGCCTGCTTCTGCTTGTAAGCCACATCCTTGGCGACTAGGTCTTCTGTTGGCAGCCAGTTGGGACATAGCTGGGAGTCTTGCTTTGGGACTCTGGTTCTGAGTTGATGTCCCATCAACAGCTGGGCTGGACTAAAGCCATCGAGTCCTGGAGTATCCTGATAGCTGAGCAGAGCCAGATGAGGATCCTTTGACTTTCGAAACAGGTCCTTGATTGTACGCACCATCCTCTCCGCCTCTCTGTTCGATTGAGCTTAGTGTGGACTGCTGGTCCCATGGTTAAAGCCGTATGACGCTGCAAATGCCGCAAACTCTTGTGACGAGAACGGTGGGCCGTCGTCTGACCTGACTTCTTGAAGGATTCCATGGCTGGCAAAGATGGATTTGAGATAGTCAATGACTGCCTGAGCTGTCATGCTCCTCAGGGTCACCACCTCAGGGAACCTTGCGTAATAGTCCACCACCAAGATGAACGTTTGGCCATTGAGGTGGAACAAGTCCATTCCAAGGAATTCCCAGGGATGTCCAGGTAGGGCCGGGGAGAGCAGGCGCTCGGCGAAGTTCACGCAGGAGGAAGCGCACTGTTCACAGTTGGCGACGAGAGAGGCGATGTCTGTTGAGATACCGGGCCACCAAACTGACTCCCGAGCTAGGGCTTTGGTCCTGTTGATGCCCTGATGACCTTCGTGCAACAGCGTCGAGACCGCCGGCCGAAGGGATGATAGGATGACTATCAGGGCGCCTTTCAGCAGAACACCGTCGCAGACAGAGAGCTCGTCTGCCACAGAGGCGTACTTTGAGAGGAGGTGCAGTGGTATCTTGGTCTTTTGTGGCCAACCATGCTGACAGTAGGAGGCGAAGGCCTTGCACTCCCCATTGGACTCTTGTGCCTGTCGCACGTCTTTAGGGCTGAGTGGCAACACTTCCGACATGCAGCCAACTACCTGTGCTGCAAAAAGTTCAATAGTGTCTAGAGGAGTGTGTGGCTTGTAGGTGATGCGCGACAACATATCAACTGTGGCTAGCAGCTTTCTTGGCACGTGCAGCATACGGAACTGGTATCGCATGGTCTTCAGCCATAGTCTCTGCATACGAGATGGCAACATGTCCAGTTCCATCTTGCCGAGAAGTGAAACGAGTGGCAGGTGGTCACTCTCGACGACGAAGGGAATGCCACGGACGAACTTGTGAACCTTTGGATAGCCCACGTCGTTGCCAAAGCTTCTTTTTCAGTCTGGCTGTAACGCTGCTTGGTCTTGGTCATTGACCTCAAAGTGAATGCGACTGGGCGGCGTTCTCCTGAGGGTTGCGTCTGTAGCAAAACTGCGTCGAGTCCGAATGAGCTTGCGTCTGCAGACACCGTAGTGGCGTACGACGGGTGGTACTTGGCCATGCACCTGTCTGACGTCAAGAGTTCCTTGATTTTCTCAAATGTTGCCTTTCGCTCGTGCTGCCACACCCAACTCGCAGACTTGTTCAGTAAGGCTCTGATGGGCGCCGTGACGTTCGAGATGTGTGGCAACAAGCTGGCAAGATGATTCACCATTCCGAGCAGTCTTCTAACGCCGGCGATGTCCGTTGGAACTTCCATGGCTTTGACTGCTTCGACCTTGCCCGGATCTGGCCTGATGCCCTGTGCTGAAGCGATGACTCTGAGGAAGGAGACCTCGAGTACCCCAAAACGACACTTGTCCTGGTTCAGTGTGATACCTGCTTTTGCAAGGCGAGATAGCACCTGGCTCAGTCTGGCGTCATGTTCCTGGCGGCTGCGTCCAAAAACCAAAATACCATCTATCATATTGGCGACTCCTTCTTGGCCCTCCAGGATTCTTGCCATCTGCTTTTAGAAGTACTCTGCTGCGGAAGTACTCTGGGCAATGCCTTTTCCCTGTTGGTGTCTTTGGATTGACGGGCTTGTGTCCAAGCGTCCTGGAGTGTCAACTTCGCGTTCCAGCACAGCTGGTCTGAGGGACAGGAGTCGCGAAGGCCAACGACGAACCGGTTGCGTACGAGCCTTTTCTCGACAGCAGCTGACGAATAGTTACAGCGGTGTCCTGCGCTGTAACGGTCGCCATCCTGCGCAGTTCAGCGTAGTACGTGTCGACGCTTTCGTCGGGTAGTTGAACACATCTGTGGAACCGTGACGACTGGTATAGCTTGTTTGCTGGGTGCACGAAATGCTCAGTGAAGCGGCTGGCAACGGCTTGGTATGAAGCAAGCGACTGGGCATCATGCGAAAAGGTCTAGAGAAGCGGGCGGGCCTCCGGACCCATGCAGTACAGTAGCGAGCGTACCTGCATGTCTTCCGACGCTTGCATCAGTCCTGAAACCGCTGCATAGGTCTGACCTGTGGCGACCTCTACATAAAGCAATAAACATGCAGAGCAGGCTAGCGAAGCACAAAAACAAGATATACATAAAGAACTTGATTTATGTGCACAAACTTGAGAGAAACTTAGCCAGAGAGGGCTCCAACACTTCGTCTAATAAATTAAAATTAAAAATAAATTCCGATCACAGATCGTTCATGGGAAAAATGAATATTTAAACCAATTATTACATATTTGGTACGGTGTTAATGTTTGATCATGTCGTTGTCTTGTGTTATAACCTGAGGAGACTCGAATAACTGTAGATGCATCGACCTTAGCCTGTCCCGCTAGTATTTGATATAAATTAGAACAAGGTGAAAGCGGGAGCCAACGTTTTGACAAGTGGACTTATCTTTTTCCACTTATCAAAACGTTGGCTCCCGCTTTCACGTTGCTCTCGTTTTGCTCATTGTCCTGAATTTCCATCTCCCGCCTTCCCCCGGTTTTCCTTAGTATTTGATATAGGAATACAGTAAAAGCTCGTTAATTCGAACCGCAAGGGGAAGCCGCTTCAGTTGGAATTAACGAAAGTTCGAACTAACGAAAGTGAAGGAGAGCAACAATACAGTGCGATTTGGAAGCAGTAGGGCATGTCAGAAATTTGGCGTGTCAAAAAGTGATCAAGTCGAAGCTCTGGGTCCAACTGTGCCACACCACCGATGTCCACCGAAACGAACGTTAGCCGAGGCTTAACACCATCACAATGAATCGCGACGGCCGATACCTCCTAAGCTGAATACAGAGGTGCACAACCAATGAAGACTGCCGAGACAAAAACGCTGAACATGTGAAGGTGGCGAAGGCCCTGATTCGCTGGTTCTTGATTGCAAGCGCAGCTGCGACGTACTTGATTCGCTGTGTTTTAGCGCTTGCCGTGCCATCGCCGCACAACATTAGCAGCTGTACAAGATTTGCAAAGCCTCCGAGATTCGCAACGGCCAAGAAGTCTCGCGGGTTACGTAGAACGGTGAGGCGGCAGCCGCCGCTGCCTTCTGGCTGACCCCGCGTCGGTTAGATTCTTTTCCGACTTTGCCTTCTCTCGCCGTTCTCTCCGTTTTGGAGGCAATACAGCCTTGTGTGTAGGCAGTAGGCGCGTTTCTCTGGCCGTGTGCGAGGCGAGCATAGTTCGAATTATCCATGAGGGAACCTTCTCGCGTTCGAATTAACGGACTTTTTTATACATAGACTTCTGTGGAGCTTGGCCGGACCAAATCGTACAGTTCGAATTATCCATAAATTCGAATTATTGAAGTTCGAATTAACGAGCTTTCACTGTATTAAACTTGAATGATGGTTTCTCGTGGCTAAAGATTTTAGGTTAGCTCTGGCTAACAAGTATGTTACAGATGTGCGGTCACAACCATTGTATATTAAGGGAACTGCTCTTTTCTGAATCATTTCCGTCTTTTTAATATTGGTTTTTGTAACAGATTTATATGCAAGAAGACAGACTGTAGGGGTGGATACTTCCAGAGCCCTGCAAAGGAAAAATAGTTTGAATTGTGTGTTTGCTGTGACTTGGTCGATGTGTTTATTCCATCTAAAATCACTTGTTATGGGGAGACCTACGTATTTATACTCTGTTACTTCAGTAAGAAAATTGTTTTTGATGCCATAATAATAAAGAAAAGTTTTTTTTTGTAATTTTCCTTGCTACTGTTTTTTCAATATTGAGGGACAGTTGCCAATTTTCACACCATGACGCAACCCCTTGAAATGCTTGATTTTAGAGCAACTGGTCAGATGTGCTTTTAACCTCAGAGTATAAAGCACAGTCATGCACGTATAGTTTAATTTAAATTGGGATGTCGTCAGCAATGTCGTTTGTAAAAGTGAGGAAAAAAGGGATCCTAGTGTCGTCCTATGCCCTGTGGGACATAGGATGACACTGAAGCTTTACCTGAGCAATGCTGGTGAAAAGATACAAATTGTTGGCGGTCAGTAATGTACGATGAAATCCAGGATGTTAGCTTAGAGTCTTGTAGTGCTAAGTTTAACTTGTAAAGCAATTCCTTGTGAGAAACCATATCAAAGGCTTTATGAAAGTCTAAAAAAATTGTCAGTTTGATTTCCAATATTTATAGAAACTGCAATATCATGTATAGTTTCTATTAATTGAGTTAGTGTAGAAAAGCTCCTGTCAAGCCCATGTTGCTCTTTGGTGAAGAAGTTGTGTCCCTCGAGAAATATTGAAATGTGCTTATGTATAATGTGCTCCATCAATTTGCAAGCGGTTGAGATTAATGATATGGGGCAACAATTTTTTACACAGCATTTGCTGCCGTTTTTGTATAGGGGTATCACGTTAGCTATTTTCCAGTCTCTTGGAACCTCTCCCTCCTGTAACAATTTAGAAAACAATATCTGAAGGTACTTTGCCACCCACTGAGCATACCGCTTTAAAAATTGATTCGGGATGTCATCGGGACCCCGCAATTTTTGATATCAATATTTATTAGCATATTAAATGTGCCCTGTTCACTAATGACCATATCAGGTATGGGCGGAAGGAAGGAGCTGAAGTTGGGCATGAAATCATTGTCTCTAGTGCAAACAGATTGAAAACGATCATTAGATGCGTTTGTTATATTTGAGCGGTCTTGGGTAATGCAGCCCTCGATATCGAAAGCCCTGCAGTTGTGTGATGAAGGAGAAAGCAAATGCCAAAATGTTTCTGGGAATGCCGAAATAAAATGCAGCAATAGTACCCCATGGTAATTCTGTTTATCTTTTGCAACTTGGTCTTGGAGTTGAATGGTTAAGGTGGATATTTCTTGTATTTGGAAATTCGTTAGACAGCCTTTTTTTCTTTTTTTTAGTCTTTTCAATTTTCTTCTGAGCTGTAGTGTAGATCGAGTTATATTTGGTTTTCTTTACAATACTGGGCACAATATGATCAATACATTCTTTAATAATTTCATTTCATCTCTTTATTTCATTTTTATTTCCTTAAAGACCCACTAGGGGGTATACGTAAGGGGTGGTTTGTACATAAAAATACATTTGGATGCATTCGTTTTAACGACAGAGGTGATTTGTTAAGTTTGCAATGAAAGTTGATGAGCAGGTGATGTAAACAATAGAGCTGGGAAGATTGTTCCAGTCTTTGGCTGCACAGGGGAAAAAAGAGGCGGAAAAAGTGACAGTTCCGGTGCAAAAACAGGACACTTGATGTGGATGGCCGGGGCGGTGTGAAATGTATGTCGGGGGGGACGATGTAAGGTGCTAAGTTGAGTGAAAAATGAAAAATTTTATGGAAAAGGCAAAGGGTGGCGATACGACAGTGGACAGAGTGGTGATAACCTGAATTGTGCGTTTATGGATGAAACACTGATGTCGACAAATTCGGCTTCGCCCTGCCATCTGCTAGCCGCCTGGATAGCTCAGATGGTAGAGCGGCTGCCCCGGAAAGGCGGTGGTCCCGGGTTCGAGTCCCGGACGAGGACGAATTTTTCTACAAGTATGAGGCTTTTCTTTCGAGGAACCCGTATGGGTTTCCTTTGTAGCAATTGCTACGAACGGGTGGATGTCTGATTTTCCCTTTATTCAAACAGTGATATCGTATGAGTATAAGGAATGACTGAATCAGGTGGTGCGATTTTGCACAGACTCAAGATCGTTTATGAGATATGTTTGGGGCGGGTTCCATACGGCAGAGGCACATTTGAGTTTCGATCTGATGAGTGACTGGCGCGCGAGAAATTTTACGCAGTGGTGTGCATGACGTGGGTGATGTTTTAGGAAGCCCAGTATTTTGTTAGTGGATGAAATGACGTTAGTTATGTGCGTATTCCAAGTGAGATCGCTAGACAGTGTGACACCTAAATATTTGAATGATGATGCTGACTCTACAGGGGCATTAGCGATATTATATGAAAAAAGTAAGAGGTTTTTACAGCGGGAAAAGGAAGCGAGCTTACATTTTTTCAGGTTAAGTGATAGAAGCCACTTCTTACACCATTTTTGAATGTGGTTAAGGTCTTGCTGTCGGGTTACTTGGTCGTGGGTGTTATTTACTGTTCCGTAGATTACGCAGCCATCAGCACATTCGGATTTTGCAAGATACACTAAGGGGTAAGTCGTTAATATATATTAGGGATATAGAAGGGGGCTGAGGATTGAACCTTGAGGTACACCTGATGTTACTTTGAGACAGCTGAAAGATTTGTTATTGACATGCACGAGTTGAGAACCGTTAGTTAGGAATGCTTCGATCCATTTTAGTATGTTAGGGTCCAAGTTTAACTGGGGTAATTTTATCATAAGTCTTTGGTAGGGGACTGTGTCGAATTCCTTTGCATAATCTAGAAAGATGGTGTCAGTTTGTAAGTTGTTGTCCAGGTTAGCATGAAGGTCGTGTAGGAAGATTACTAGTTGTGTTTCGCAAGAGAATCCTGTCGGAAAGCCATGCTGGCTGGGGTGAAAGAAGTTATCTTGAAAGCTTACAATCTGAGAGTAAATTACATGTTTCATGATTTTGCACAGGACGCTTGTTAGGAAAATGGGGCACTAGTTCAGTGGATAGTTTTTATAACCTGTTTGTAGATCGGAACAATCTTGCTTATTTTCCAGTCATCTGGTAGGTTGCCGGTGGAGAGTGACTGTGCATAAATCAAACAAGAATGGGGTGATGGTATCATGAATGTTTTATAACACTTTAAAATTAATTTCATCGATGCCACGTGACAAAGACAGTTTCATATTTTGAATTATAAACGAAATACCACCTGTACAAAAGAAATGGAACACATACTAGATGTCAATAGTGAGGTGGCGGGAAAAGAAGATACGCTGAATTCTTTGGGGAATACGCACGAAAACGCAGTGTTAAAGGCAATGGCGCATTGCTTATCTGTGAGTACGTGCCCTAATTTATTAGTAAGGCTGATGGTGCAAGCGGAGTGAGGGTTTACAACTTGCCAGAATTTTCGCTGATCTGCTAGCATACTTGGTATATCTCGGTTCAAAAAGTGTACTTTGTGTTACAAATTGCACTTGTATATTCTTTTTCTGCTTTGTTGTATTTCACCCGAGCTTTCATTGCAACGAACAAGAAGTTCTTTCTATTCGCTAATCTCTTCAGTTTGTTTGCGAACCAGGGTTTCTTTAGCTTCGCATGTAATGATACTTTGGTAATATCCTTTAAATGGTCCTAGAGATCGTTTATATTAGCGTCACTGGTTGAAAAACGTATAAAAATGATAGGACACCATGTCTATTATTGAAACATCACCTGCTCGTGGAAAGTTTGGAAAATGAGTGTTTAATTTGCGTTCACAGATACACCAGAGATTGTTAGTAGTACCATCTGGTGATCAGAGATGCCGGGATAAATTTTGCATTTAGCATTAGAAGCAGCAATACCAATCAACAGCAGGAATACCAGTCATCAACAATCTGTAGTAGGTCGAAGGCAAATACCAGGTCAATAATTGCTTCGCCTGCTCTGTTGCATTGCTTCTGAACTGTCAACGTGTTCCAGTCAGTGCTTGGTATGTTGAAATCGCTGAATAAAATAATCCAGTCACCTTGTTTTACATGAATGCTCACATATTTTTTTCAATTCAACAAGATCAGCAAGTTCAGAGGGGGGTGGCCTGTAAACAACACCATTAATAAACTTAATATTTCCGTGATAAGCTCTACATAAAGGGGACTCGATGTTAGGTATACCAGGCATTTTAATAATGTTCAAGGAATGTTTAAAAAGAATGCAAACTCCACCTCCTCCAGCTCCGCACTCTTTCCTGAATACATTGAAGCCCACCGGTACGAATTCACTGTCGAAGACAGAATCATTCAATCATTTTTCGTTTAGTAATGCAATATTGGGATTGTGAGAAAGTATGTTACCTTCCAGTTCAGTGGTTTTGTTTAATACACTTCTGCATTTTATGTTTAGAATTCGTAATGATGGGCAAGGTTGTGTTATTGGTCATATATGAGACTGTTTATTTATTAGATAATGTTGGCTTTTCTCGTCATTCCACGCATAAAGATTCTTTAAAACTGATGGTAGCGCTATAAAGGACGAACACACGGTGAAAAGACGACACGTTTGGGGTCCGTATTCTAAACGAAAATGTTTGGGGTCCCTATTCTAAAACTCTCTAGTAAGTTGGCCGGAGTGAAGTGCCGGCTGTGGAACAACAGAAATAGGAGGATGGTATAGAGGATGATTAGAGCTTGTAGCCTTGGGCATAGGCTCACGCTCGGTTCTCCACTTGGGCGAGCCAAGTTTCACCGGAGTCCTACAGACACCCCCCCCCACTGAGGCCCTTACGATCAGAATGAACTGGAAAGATGAGGAATGGTTATAAAACATTTATTTGGAATTGCAACACACATAAAATATTATGTAGCAGTGGTTTTTACTTTCATGTGTAACATTGACAAGGGAAGCATTACAGTCGCCAAGCTTTATATGCTGCGTGCTGACCTGCAATTTCAACAAGTGGAGCTTAGCCCGCGAACTGTCAGCCTCCACGTCTAAATAATTGGTGGCGTCATCTAACTATGTATCTCACTAACTAACTGCAGATCACTAATTAAATTATATTTGCTACCTCTTTTTTGATGGCTCTGATGGTAAAATATATGGATTTTGATGTTTTCCCTGTTCAGAAGATACACTCTTGAACGTTGGCCTTTGCAGGAAGCATTAGTTTAGTCCTGAAGAAATCAAGCTTCGCAATGACTGCAAAAATGAAAATGAAACAATGACTTTCTCCTCACAATGGCCTAACTTTGATCCCCGGCTTTCCGGGGGTATAGGTGGGATCAGTTCTTGAATGCAACAGCAGGGGTCCTCGGCCTCCATTATCGTCAAAAACCTGCATGGCCATAATCCTGCATTTTAAACAATGACGGAACAGGTCCGACTGAGCAAAGGTATGTGCTCCCCACCGTGCGCATCCCTATAATCTCAAGTTCTCTCAAGCCACCTTTGTGTGTAAGGCATAGGCTTGACGGCCAACTCACCTTTCCTCACCTTGTGCGGCTAGGCTTTAGTGGTACTAGGACAAGCAGAAAACATGACAGCACACTGTAGAATGACAAGTACAACAGCGTTTATTGTTCCAGAGGATTCACTTGGTAGCAGGCTAGTTAGGACGACGATGTTTGCCGAGGTCGATCGTGAGGCAAACAATGGGAGGGCACGGCAAAAGATTGGAATGAGGTGTTTACCTGGGGTCCTTCCTTCATCGTGGTTCACAGTCTTCTCCCCTTACCAGCGTTTGCTGGCTGCGCCAATTGTGACCGTCCCACTTTGTGTTCTTTGCTCCGTCCAATGGGCACATGGGGTTCTGCAGCCACGTGACCGTTACGTTTGCAACCAGTGTGAGAGAGGCTTGTGCCACTGCAAGACAAACCCTCTGGCTCCCCACACGGGAAGAGGGGGTGCTTGCTTTCCTCAAATTACCTGGTGCACACAAGGTGCACAGTGTGTTGTTTCTGGCCAAGGCGTACGTACACACTTCACAGCATATGCATCTTCAGGGGCATTCCAAAGTCCATGTCTGCTGTGGCAATTGTGGCCATGTCTTCGACTTGGGGCTTGTATGGCTTCGCTTGAAGCAATGGCTCACAAAGATCAATCAATGCTGATTCAAGCGCCTACTGCTGGTCTTGTGCAAACAGGGCGAAGGAGCTCTCGTTTGGACCTACAACTTGTCCATGTCGATGACGCGATCACATACTCTAGTGCTGCACTGCCACTGCATCTTTGTGGGACACACTTGTCTTTCCCTCTTCTTGCTCATTTGGTTCACTATGTTTATTTCCTTCTGTTTAGGATAATCCTTGGAATTCGTCTCATGTGGGAACATTTTATTTATTTCTCTGCATAAAGATATGTCATGGCTGCCTGCACAAGCCAGAGTTATGGCCCAGCTTTAAACACTTGCAACATTGCAGTGGTCGGGGCACATAAGGACACAATGGGTGTCTTGCGTAGCCCACCTCGACGTGATCAGGTAGTGTGTCTCCTTGAACAAAAGCCTGGGGCCTGTCAAGCAACTGAAAGGATCGAAATTGATTACCCTCGCTGTTGAATGCAGAATCCTGTGAAATTCTTCATTGCTGATGTCAATGACATCAGAAATGGTGCCTTCCCTAGTGCAACCACTGTGCTCTATATGTCCTAATACGCACACAGCTTTCAGTTATTCAGCTTGTGCTTCCACTGTAACTATGTTTTTATTGGTGTTGGGGAGCACTTGATTAATTCCTTTAGGAGCCACATTAGCAAGGCTTATCATGAGAAGCCAGCAAACACTGACACCAAGGACAACATAGGGGAAATTACTTGTGCTTAATAAATTAAAAAAAAGAAAGGATAAATTATTGGAAATTAAAGTGGATGAAAAACACAGTGATGCGAAGGTTGTGGGTTCGGTTCCCACCTGCGGCAAGTTGTTTTTTCATCCACTTTAATTTCCAAGAATTTATTGTTTCTTTATTTTCATTTATTAAGCACAAGTAATTTCCCCTATATTGTCCTTGGTGTCAGTGTTTGCTGGGTTCTCATGAAATGACTAATAAAAAATCGGGCCCCTTGGGTTGGGTAACCCCTTTTCTTCTCGTTGATTACCAAGGCAGGCATACAGAATTTAAATTCCTTGAGACGTTGAGAAGCACATTGGCAATAGTGTAAGTTGGAGTAGGCAGTCTGGTAAGGCCTTGCTCACTCACATCTTTAGTTGTCCTGCGGTATTTCCTCTTAAGCCGCTTGCCTTCCACGATGGTGTAGACACTCGTGTCCTTAATTCAAAATTTTGGTTTATACAACCCAACTGCCACAGTACAGCCAAGCTCCATAGAACTCAATTTATAAAAAAAGCCATTTCATCAGCACGCAAATCAGGTCCACTATGGATAACTTGAACTGTGTACCGTGCTGACCGGCTCCTGGCTCGTGCTGCTGGTCACTTTCCCATATAAGTGACAGGTGGCATGATGTTCTTATCACCATCGTCATCAATTCATGCCCCACCAACAGCTCTCTCGAATCTCAAATGCTGTGCTTTTGCAGACTGCATGTAGCAGAAAAGGTTAAGGGAGCCGGTAATCATGTTATAGTCACCACATTCTTAAGTTGATATTTGCAAAAGCTGGTGTTATGGGGCATAATGATAATGTTAGATGTCTAGATTTTTTGTTTGTTTTGTTCCCTTTATATGTGCTTGTATGCACGTTTTGGCTATGCCGCACTCTCTGCACATGACAGTCTGACTTAAAGCAGGAAGCCAAATTGACATTGACACCGATGTGGCCCGTCAGGTAGACGAAAGAATGAGACGAAAGGAGTCTGAGAGGACGACCTCTCGCTATTAAAGTTCCGATTCTCAGTGAACTGCGACAATATATATATATTCCCTGACCTTTATTAACAGTTGCACTTGAAGAAACTTTGTGTGACCTCAAAGAATTGTTCACTGAAGCGGCGGCCTTATATGAGTAGTTACAAGACCTCATGGTAGCAGACGACAAGCGGATTCAGTTAAACACGTTAGGAAGATATAAGTGTTTTGTGTGTATTAGGTCACACAAAAACACATCAAAGAAAAACGCCATGTAGCACCTTCTGAAAGCTTTAATACACATAGATGCAGTCAAGAAATGATTTCCTGACGAAAGGTCATTTGAGAAGATAAGATATTTTCACGCTGCACGACACAGCCGAAGGAAGAGAAAGTATAGGTGTGTACGAGGAGCTGGCTGCTGCCCGTTAGCCTTACATCACTGTCCTGTCTCATGCTCTGAGCTAACCATCTATCATCTTGTAAATAAACCCATCTCATCCATAGCAATGTTGGTGGAGGTGCTGGGTAGATCACACTGGAGGACCGAGCTATTTTACCCCTTCGACGCAGCAAACGGTTGGCCGTGCTACCACCGGGAGACGCTGACATGAGTGATTCAGGCAAAGACGATGTTTGCGAGGAAACCACGGAAGAAAGCATTTGCCCAAGGCAAGCTGGCTACTGGACACCTCATCGAGAAGCAAGCGCATTCTCAGGCAAAGCGAATGAGAATGTCGAAGACTGGTTAAGACACTACCAGAGGGTGAGCCACCACAATGAATGGAGCGCGTCTATGTAGCTTTTTAACATTGTTTTTTTCCTTGCTGGAACTGCCCTGATTTGGTTCGACAATAACGAGGGCTTGCTCACAAATTGGGACAGCTTTGTCAAAGAGATAATGAAATGCTTTGGTGATTCACTTTTGAAAAAGAAAAGGGCTGAGCCGACACTTTCACGGTGAGCGCAGTTACTAGGAGAGACGTGCGCTACCTACACTGAGGAAGTCCTGAAGCTTTGCAGAATTGTGGCTGAGAGTATGTCGGACGAGGGCAAGGTTGGACACCTATTCAAGGGAATTGCCAAAGATGTATATAATTCTTTTATCTCTAAGAATGACCTCACTACCCCTTCCGACTTAAGGCATCACTGTCCTACGATTGAGGCTCTTAAAACATGCCGCATTCTTCCCAAGTTTGGTCAGCAGGACGACATGACCAATGTTGCAAGTGTGGACGTATCTGCCTCTGATGACCTTGCGGCTTTAGTACGAGTTATCAGAGATCAGCTGGCTCATCTTCAAGGCCCAGATGCTAACCGCATATGCCACCAGTGCATATGCATATGCCACCAGTGCCAGCGTGCAGCGGTGGCATAGAGGTAGAACACCTGCCTCACGTGCAAGAGGTCCGTGGTTCAAATCCCGGTGCCGCACAATTTTCCACCAGAATAAAAAAAAAATCCGTGTGTTGATAAAATTGCATAAACAGGCCTGGAGTGTGGCCTGATCCCGGTGATCAGAACCAGTAACGCACTCTCTCACCAGAGCAGAATTGGCCACCCTGAGGTAGTACTTGGCCACAACTTCCTATATGAACACAACAATCAAATGCCGGTCCTCAGTCCCCAGCAGCTGTGAAGCAACTGACCACGGCGGCGGTCAGACCTGTGACGCAGCAGAGGGTGCTAAGAATGAATCCCTGGCTTCGGACAGGCCGCCATTGGAATATGAACCTGGCAATGTTTAACGCTAGAATGTTATCTAGTGAGGCGAGTCTAGCAGTGCTATTGGAAGAATTAGAGGGCAGTAAATGGGGTTTAATAGGGCTCAGTGAAGTTAGGAGGCCAAAAGAAGCATATACAGTGCTAAAAAGCGGGCACGTCCTGCGCTACCGGGGCTTAGCGGAGAGACGAGAACTAGGAGTCGGATTCCTGATTAATAAGAATATAGCTGGTAACATACAGGAATGCTATAGCATTAACGAGAGGGTGGCAGGTCTTGTTGTGAAACCTAATAAGAGCAACAAAATGAAGGTTGTACAGGTGTAGACCTGTACAACCTACATCCAGTCATGACGACCAGGAAGTCGAAAGCTTCCATGAAGACGTGGAATCGGCGATGGGTAGAGTGAAAACAAAATACACTATACTGATGGGCGACTTCAATGCCAAGGTAGGCAAGAAGCAGGCTGGAGACAAGGCCGTGGGGGAATATGGCATAGGCACTAGGAATATCAGGGGAGAGTTATTAGTAGAGTTTGCGGAACAGAATAATATGAGGATAATGAATACCTTCTTCCGCAAGCGAGATAGCCGAACGTGAACGTGGAGGAGCCCGAACGGCGAGACTAGAAATGAAATAGACCTCATACTCTGCGCTAACCCTGGCATCATACAAGATGTGGACGTGCTCGGCAAGGTGCGCTACAGTGACCATAGGATGGTAAGAGCTTGAATTAGCCTAGACCTGAGGAGGGAAACGAAGAAACTGGTACATAAGAAGCCGATCAATGAGTTATTGGTAAGAGAGAAAATAGAGGAATTCCAGATCAAGCTACAGAACAGGCATTCGGCTTTAACTCAGGAAGAGGACCTTAGTGTTAAAGGAATGAATGACAATCTTGTGGGCATAATTAGGGAGTGTGCAATAGAAGTCGGTGGTAACTCCATCAGACAGGATAGCAGTAAACTATCGCAGGAGACGAAAGATCTGATCAAGAAACGCCAAGGTATGAAGGCCTCTAACCCTACAGCTAGAATAGAACTGGCAGAACTTTCGAAGTTAATCAACAAGCGTAAGAGAGCTGACATAAGGAAGTATAATATGGATAGAACTGAACATGCTCTCAGGAACGGAGGAAGCCTAAAAGCAGTGAAGAAGAAACTAGGAATTGGCAAGAATCAGATGTATGCATTAAGAAACAAAGCTGGCAATATTATTACTAATATGGATGAGATAGTTCAAGTGGCTGAGGGGTTCTATAGAGATTTATACAGTACCAGTGGCACCCACGACGATAATGGAAGAGAGAATAGTTTAGAGGAATTCGAAATCCCACAGGTAACGCCAGAAGAAGTAAAGAAAGCCTTGGGAGCTATGCAAAGGGGAGAGGCAGCTGGGGAGGATCAGGTAACAGCAGATTTGTTGAAGGATCGTAGGCAGTTGTTCTATAGTTTGGCCACCCTGTATACGCAATGCCTCATGACCTCGAGTGTACCGGAATCTTGGAAGAACGCTAACATAATCCTAATCCATAAGAAGGGGGACACCAAAAACTTGAAAAATTATAGACTGATCAGCTTACTGTCAGTTGCCTACAAACTATTTACTAAGGTAATCGCAAATAGAATCGGGAACACCTTAGACTTCTGTAAGGAAAGGATCATGCAGGATTCCGTAAAGGCTGCTCAACAATAGACCATATTCACACTATCAATCAGGTGATAGAGAAATGTGCAGAAATATAACCAACCCTTATATATAGCTTTCATTGATTACGAGAAAGCGTTTGATTCTGTCGAAACCTCAGCAGTCATGGAGGCATTACGAAATCGCAGTGTAGGCGAGCAGTATGTAAAAATACTGAAAGTTATCTGTAGCGGCTCCACAGCCACCATAGGCCTCCATAAAGAAAGCAACAGAATCCCAATAAAGAAATGCGTCAGGCAGGGAGATACAATCTCTCCAATGCTATTCACAGCGTGTTTACAGGAGGTATTCAGAGACCTGGACTGGGAAGTATTGGGGATAAAAGTTAATGGAGAATACCTTAGTAACTTGCGATTCGCTGATGATATTGCCTTGCTTAGTAACTCAGGGGACCAATTGCAATGCATGCTCACTGACCTGGAGAGGCAAAGCAGAAGAGTGGGTCTAAAAATTAATCTGCAGAAAACTAAAGTAACATTTAACAGGCTCGGAAGAGAACAGAAATTTATAATAGGAAGTGAGGCACTAGAAGTGGTAAGAGAATAAATGTACTTAGGGCAGTTAGTGACGGCGGATCCGATCATGAGACGGAAATAATCAGAAGAAGAATGGGCTAGGGTGTGTTCGGCCGGCATTCTCAGATCATGAACAGTAGGTTGCCATTATCCCTCAAGAGAAAAGTGTATAATAACTGTGTCTTACCAGTACTCACCTACGGGGTAGAAACCTGGAGGCTAACGAAAAGGTTCTACTTAAATTGAGGACGACGCGGATTGAGGACCTAATGAGGAGGCATTGAGGACATGTAGTGAGGAGGGAAGATAACCGATGGTCATTAAGGGTTATGGACTGGATTCCAAGGGAAGGGAAGCGTAGTAGGGGGCGGCAGAAAGTTAGGTGGGTGGATGAGATTAATAAGTTTGCAGGGACGACATGGCCACAATTAGTACATGACCGGGGTTGTTGGAGAAGTATGGGAAAGGCCTTTGCCCTGCAGTGGCCGTAACCAGGCTCTTGATGATGATGATGATGCTCCGTTGAAGAGCGCTACTGCGAAGCACCAGCAGCCTGGCCACAACCTGCCTATAGCGACCTTCCCGTTTATGGGAACACCCGTGCCGAGAGCACCCTAGTCCAGCCACTGCCTACTAGTTTTAAATGTCGACATGACAGACAGCCGCGACGTGTGCTTCCCGTCCACAACACGCCTAGGAAGTCTGTGCCCAACTTCAATGAAAATTGCAGGCCGCCTGTTTGCTACAGCTGTGGTGCTCAGGGACACATTGCAAGGTATTGCAGCCGTCGCTCACAGCGTGCTCCGCAAAATCGCGCATATTCACCGCGCATGCAAGAAGCTGCATCCTGGAAACCATTTCTCCCTTTTCGTCAGCTGCCTCAAGAGCACACGCCAAGGAATGACTCCCCAGTATCTGACCGCAGCTTGACTCCACCTGGACACGTCGATTGCCATCTCCATGTCGCCGCTCGTCTACGCTGCCCTAGCTGGGAAACTAGCTGGTGCAACCGATGGAGGTGAGGTCGCGGGACGGTCACTTTTTTAAATGCCTTCACCTATCATGATATTTTAATTTTATTTATACAATACTGCAGACTCATGCTCCAAGCAGGGTGGTCGATACAAATACAAGAAATGCAAAATAAACAGCAGTGAAAAAAGCAGTAATAACACAGGCTCGGAAAGGCTATTTCACAGTTTGACCACTTGTTTTTGGGCAAATATGGGGTTAGGGCGTTTTCATTGTGGTGTCGGATGGGCCAGCTAGTTAAGGGTTGCAAATATGTTAATGCATCTAGCGCTAGTTTGTGTTCCAAAAGTTGGGAAAGAAATTCTAATCTAAATTTTTGCCTTCGTGCCGGTAATACGGGAATGCCATTTGCTCGTAATAAATCAGAAGGTGAATCCAATGCTGAAATTTTTTTTTAAAATAAACCTTACGGCCTTTCTCTGAATATGTTCAAGACAATCAATGTTACGCTTAGTATGAGGATCCCATATAATGCATGCATATTCCAGTCTTGGTCGCACAAGAGCAGTATAGCACACCAGCTTAACATTAGTGGGAGCAGTTTTAAGTTTATGTTTAAGAACACAAAGCTTGCGGAAGGCGGATACATACATACATACATACACACACACACACACACACACACACACACACACACACACATACATACTGTGGGAATGCGCGACCCTCGCGCCTCCCCTGATGTTTTTCCCGCATAGCGCGTCTCCTGTGGTCCCGCTTCGCAACGTGGCCTGCGTGACGTCAGCGCGGTCGATGTGGTTAAAGCGCACTCCGAGAGATGGCGCTAGTGTTGCGCGGCTGCGGGGTTACCCTCGGCGGGAGAGACGAGGCGCGCTCTCTTGGCTTCGAGACAGCAAACGGGCTGCACGTGCAGCAACGCTCTTCCCCGGCGGGTCGCCGAAGCAGCGCGGACATTCCGCGCGCGCGCTCGGCGACCGATGCTTCTGCGAGACCGCCTCGCGTGGCCGCCTTCGAACGCGCCACGATTCGCGTGACTATACACGCGAACGACCAGGCGTTGGGATCCAGCATGGGGCGAACATATTCGCTCGCTTCCGGTCGCGGTAAGTCGGACTTCTAGATTTGTCGCGCGCCCATCGGCATGTCTTGTGGATAGCAACTCGGCTAGCAGGCATTGATGTATGAATGGTGCAATAAATGCCCTTGTGATCGTTTGCACTACTGTGTTGTCGTTCCTTTGTCCCAAGAGTACGGGAGGAGAATTCCCACATCAGACCCCACAATACATACATACATACATACATACATCTTTATTTCAGCAGCTCACAACTTATTACACATATCGTGGCCGCATAGCGCAGGTCGCTTGTGGGCGGGTCACGGCAGACATGAGGTGCTAGCTCGCTGCTAGCAAAAGAAGTACGACGTATATGCTACATATCGAACAGCTTGAAGAGAACACTGAACAGGAATATTTTACTGTGTTACTAGCGTGAGAAAAAAAACTAATTTGAAAAAATAATATTTCCCACTATTTCTTTGGGAAAAGGTAAAGAAATACATAAATAAAAAAGATCACAATTTTTCATTTACAAGACAATAACAAGGATGAACAAACATTATCAATATTAAGATTCGAAGACAGGTTTGAAGTAAGCGTTACACCGAGATATTTATAGCAATTCACTTCTTGTAATGGTGAAGACCCTAATATGTACGTATATGACAGCAGATTTTTTTGGCGAGTTACTGGAAGGGAGACACGTTTGCTCGTGTTAAGGGTCATTCCCCATTTTATACACCATTCATTTATATTGTCCAGACTAGTGTTGAGATCGTTGTAATTGTTAGTGGAACTAATTTCTTTAAACAAAACACAATCATCAGCAAACAATGTTATTTCTACACCAGTGCAAACAACATCAACAGTATCATTAATATACAATATAAAGAGCAACGGGCCTAACACGCTGCCCTGAGGTACACCAGATGTGACCGGAAGACAATACTTAAAGAACAATGTGTGTGTTTGTGTCGATGGTGTAGGTACTGTGGCTTTGGTAGATACTGGTGCTTCCATGTCTGTGATGTGTCTTTCTTTCAAGAATTACCTAGGACGGAAAGTGATGTTTGCTTGGGATGGAAATACCACGTTCCGCGGAGTTGTGTTCAGTTGTCATAACCGTAGGTGGAAAGGCATTTGGAAAGGAGTTTACTGTACTCGCACGGGCCGCGCTTGACATGATTCTTGGTATTGACTTTTTATGGGAGTATGGAGCAACATTAGACTGCATGGCCGGTGAAATTTCACTCAGCAGCAATATCAGACCACCAACGCTCGACAACGTTCCATCCGATTGTACATTGTCCACTGATGTACATGTGCCTGCACAGACGGCATTGTTCATCCCAGTGACCTCGTCGTGCGCCCGTGTTGATGTTTGCTGTGGATTAATTGAACCCGAATACATCAACACTCTAAAGAAGAATGTACTTGTCCTTCGTTCAATTATCGAAGTTGTAGAAGGTTGTGCTCACAGGGTGGACGGTGAATGGGTCCTCCGAATCAGTTATTTTGCGTGCAGGACTGAAAGTAGCACGCTTCGAGGAAGATGGTGTTGTGAGCATTCGTGCAGTTGCTACTTCCACGAATGCAAGCTCGTCTCTCAGCACCCACTCTTCAAAATTTAAGAGTATGATTAATAAATCACTTTCCTCTTCCCACCAACAAGCACTCCAAGAGCTCCTTTGCTCCTATGTTTGACTTTGCATAAGAGCATCTACATTCACCACCGCACTCCCGCGTACACCACCGCATCAGTACTGGAACAACGTCGCCATGACGACAGAAGCTGTACCGCATTTCGTATAATAATAATAATAATAATAATAATAATAATAATAATAATAATAATAATAATAATAAGTACCAAGTGATGGGCAAATCAGATCTTGAAGCTTAGGTAAGTTATGTTCCGTGGCATTGTCTGATGATAACCTGTTTCATTCAAATATTGTGCGTGGTAAAAATGAACATGCATAATGGCATGAGTGGCAGTTAATGCATTTGACTTTATATGGATGCTCACGACGTGCAAGATTGTGGTGGCTGAAGGAAATCATCATGAAGTGAAGAATGGTGATAAAGCTTATGGAAAAGTGATAGGTAGGAAATTACGTGGCAAAGTGATAAGTTCTCGAACTCAGCTTCATTGTTTAATGAGAGATGACGCAATGTAACATGAATAATCTGAAAAAATAAATATTGCAGCACGGTTTTGCAACGCGTCGGTGTTACTAATGATACATATAAGTTTTTTCTCGATCCCAAATAGCAGATGCACATTCTAGTTTCGGACGGAATAATGTGGTGTTCACTAGAGAGAGAAAAGGACGCATAGAAAGACAGGGAGGTTAACCAGAAGTAGTTCCGATTGGCTACCCTGCACGAGGAGTAGGGTTAAGGGGGATAAAAAGAGATGGAGTGGAAGGGTGTTCTCTAGTTTTTTAATATGCATTGGGGCTTCTTTTAAGTTACGTTTAAGAAGTCCGAGAGTACGGTTAGTGGAGGCAAGGGTAAGGCTAATCTGATTATTCCATGATAAGTCTGACTGAGGATTGATACCAAGGTACTTGTAAGTTGTGGGGAGTTCTACAGCGTTATCAAGGGAGTAGGTTGTTGGAACCCAAGGCCTATTGTTGAAAGACACGAGTTTAGTTTTGGCGTTAGTTTGGCATGACAGTCTTTGGCCATGCCTGGCCTTTGCGCCACTAAATATCACACATTCATTAGTTTTGGAAATATTTAATGGCATTAACCAATAAGAACACCATGCACATATTGCATCTAGGTCAGTTTGTAGTATGTGACTATCAGTGTTACTTGTTATGCATCGATAGAGCACACAATCATCTGTAAATAGTCTGATTTTTGACGTTACGCAACTGGTTAAACCATTAGCATGAGCATAACATGAGTTAGAATTGCTAACTGATGTAAACTGAACTCTAAATGAGAGAAAATCGGTGACCCATGTGATTAGGGTGAATGTCAAGTTGTGAAAGTTAGGTAACAACCTATGATGTTGAACATGATCAAATGCCTTAGAAAAATCTAAAAAAAAAATGTGTCAGTGTGAAACCCAGCTTCTCTCAATACCGTGTATGTTGTTAATTAATCCGGCATGTTGGGTGTCGCATGAGCAGCCCTTGTGAAAACCGAGCTGATGCTTGAATATAATGTTATGGTCTTCGTGGAAATTGATGACTTGACTGTGTTTGATATGTTCGAGTAATTTGCAAATAGTGCTTGTTAAGAAGATGGGACATAATTTGAAATGGGTATTATTTTAGCTATGTGCCAGTCATTAGGAATGCAACCAGTTGATAGTGACTTGGAAAATAGAGTGGTTAGAATGGAACAAATACTATGCAATGTATTCTTTAACATTTTATTATTGAAGCCTGGGTGATTGGCACTAGATGAAGTTTTAATATTCGTTAGTAGAGATGAAACACGAGGCTCATTGATGACTACCTCAATGCATAGTGGTTACCACTAATGCCCTTAATGTAGACAATGCGTTAATGTTTTCATGAGTGAAAATTGTTGCAAATGTATCATTAAGATAAAAAAAAATTTAATTATGGGGTTTTGCATGCCAAAACCACTTTCTGATTATGAGGCACGCCGTAGTGGAGGACTCCGGAAATTTCGACCACCTGGGGTTCTTTAACGTGCACCTAAATCTAAGTACACAGGTGTTTTCGCATTTCGCCCCCATCGAAATGCGGCCGCCGTGGCCGGGATTCGATTCCGCGACCTTGTGCTCAGCAGCCCAACACCATAGCCACTGTGCAACCACGGCGGGTTCTATCATCAAGATGTTGAGCACAATCTAAAGCAACGTGACTCCATAACACAATAGTCTAATTAATTGTCAAAGCATGGCTTATGCCATTGGTTTCATTTATTTCCCGGCGGCGGAATAAAGGATTATAGGGTAATGAATTATCAGGTGCACAAACAACAATATTAACAAATAAATCAATCACTAATAAGATGCATTGATATCTCAAAAGCGCAGTGGGACACGAGAGCAAGTAGGAACAGCATGGGTTACGTTATTGCTGATAAAGCATATGATGAATGAAAATGGATAAATAAAATGCGCAGCATAGAGTTTTACAAATAGTGCAACCAAGCGTCTTTTGATAAGGCCTCGCCCTGCCTGCACTGTTGTGTGCCCCACTGTCGTTCCTTTGTGTTTGCATTGTCTTCTAAGCCACGTGGTTTCCTTGAGGCTCACGTCCTCGAAGCTTCCCTGACTGCCTCCTATTAGCGCCTGATAACTTTTGCCAGCAGAATACCTCATCTATGGCTTACTGTAGCGGGAAATCCAAAATCAAGGATGAGGCTGACAGATGGAGTAGCACAGTGTGGTATAAAGGCTCTCCTATCGAAAGGTTGGCCAGCCTTTCTGAGGCACTTTTAGATAACCTTTGTACCCCAGTTACTGTAGAAGGAGCACTCTGTAAAACTGGTACAGAACGCTTCAGAGCTATGCAGTAGCTCCCAACTCGTTTCTTTTATCAAGACTTATGAAGGCACACCCCTCCATTAAAACGAGAGCGAACAATTTTCCGAATCGATGAGTAACGCCGCATCAGACTTGGCCTAGTCAAGCCGAATCAGTTAGGCGCGCATTTTCTCTTAGTGACTGTACTTGGCTATCTGTGCACCCGAGTAGTACGCAGGTGGGTGGTGCCCTGTATTTTGCAGGTAATAATCTGCGCCTGGTGCAAGCTTGCAATTCGCGATCGCTGGTCCCTTCGCGTGTGCCATCTCCCCGCACTTGTTGTGTTATGTTTCTGCTGGTGCTTATATGGTGGAAAATACGCTTTCTTCTCAGCGTCAGATGGGTTCGGACGAAGTACCGATAATCGACGAGCCCACTGTTGGCTTTGTCTTGGTGCCGAGGCTGTGTTTGTACTGGTATCCATTGCGGCGTCTGCAGACACGTTAGAAGCGAACTCGACGCATGTTTTCTCTTTCTCATTTGATTTCTTGTTGTTGCCGGGATGTTAAGTATCAAGTCCAAAAAACCGTATGTATGAGCCACCCATACATCCTGTATGTGAGACAAAACATGTGTAACAGTGAGCCTAAAAGGAGGGCGACTTTATGGATGTATTCCTGCATGCTCAATATACGGGTTAGTTGGAGATCACGTGATCGAACTTGGGAAGGAGAGCATGTGTCTTCTTCTCTATCCTTGCCCTAGCTGTGAATGACAGTGGAGCTGACATTTACATCTAATTGTTGGTAATCAATTGTGGGTGCAATAATAAAGGGCGAGCAGGGATGGCTGCAAACTTCATGCACGCTGTCTTCCTTCCTGGACTGCTTTTCCACGCCCCTACGGTTGTGGATGGCGCAGTCTAAGAGAGAGTGGTAATTGGAGATATCGCTGACAGACACCGTCTTGTAGTGGACATAAAGGTAGGTAGGTGATGATGTTGAAGCTGATTTGTCGAGTCGCGGTGAATCACTTGGCTGTACAAACTGTTCGCCCCCACAGCCGGCGTTCTTCATAATGCCAGCTTTGCGACAGCAAGTGCTTGTTGTCATCTAGTGAAATATCTACAGGTTTACATGGTGTGTGCATTACACTATGCTTTTTTTAATTAATAAGTGATTGGTTACTACAGTTTATATGACTGATAAAAGTAACATATAGATTCATGTAAGAGCCATGCTTTTTTGTCGCGATTTTGATGACTCTTACACTGGACTGGACCATTTGACCTAATTTTTCCAACTACATGTATGCAATCCGCCGTAAACCACTACAATGGCCTCCTCTTGCAATCTAGTAGTGATGCATGAAAGTACGCTGCACGCGAAAATTCGATGTTGAGCGTGATCGGAATCAGCACACCAATCGCGATTGCTTCTCGGTAGGAATCTTTTTTTTAAAATATTGGCTGTCAAGTTGGGGGTATGGCCTGTGGCCCTTGCATGGGTTTATACATGAAAGATTTTCCTTCGTGTAATTGTTCTTTACTTTATGGCCACTAATGTTGCTTCGCCGTTCAGTTGCAACTGCAGCCTGTTTTTTCTTTCTCTTTTTTTGTGTGAGTCCGAGTATAAGCGCTGCTGTGCATGACTGCTATTGGATGTGATTTTGATTCAATCTGGCTTGGTCTCATTTCGGTTACTGAGTGAATTATAGATATATATATTTATGACCTCTATATGCAAGTTGGGATGTTTCCATCCCTAATAAATGTAAATTATTAAAGTTCTTTTTATTTATTTATTTATTCACAATACCTTACAGGGCCCAGAGGCCATTGAGTAAGGGGGACGAACAAGGATACTATAAGAAATGCAAAATATACAGGTCAAAAAAAAAAGGGAAAGGGAAATCATTGCACAGGGCTAGTACTGAAAAGCAGCAACAAACATAAGAGCAAAGTACACAAAACAATTGAAGTATACAAATACAGCACAAATTTCTGACACATGACTCAAGAAAAAAATATAATAAAGCAGGGGTTTACAAAAACACAATAGCCGAAAAGTGCTATATTTTATACAAGAGATGGTTTAATGTCACGATGTCACTTGAAAATATTTGCACAGCTGATTATGGAATGATTGATGGTTGCATATGGATGCAATATTATCGGGAAGATCATTCCAGAGAACGATGGCACTTGGAAGGGCTGATGAATTGAAGGCTTGTGTTCTTCCATATATGCACTTGATGCTGTACTGATTGTGTAAACGGCTCGAAATGCGTGACGGCGCTTCTAGAGGTAACGGAGATTGCCTGGTGCAGTGGCGATATTTATGAAATAAGCATAAAAGAGCGATTGAACGACAAATATGTAATGGCTCATGAGAGATATCAAGTTTTATCTGTGTTACGCTCGAAAGGGGACTGTAGTTACGTGCAATCAAGCTAGTGGTTCTATTTTTATGGATTCTAGTAAGTTTATTAAGTAGTTTTGATGTGGGGACCAAATGGATGCTGCATATTCTAGCTGTGGCCACACAATGTTAGATAGGCCCGTTTTCGAACATTGTTAGGAGAATTCCACAGGTTCGTGCGCAGATATCCCAGTGTCCTTAAAGCTTTCGCACAAATCGTGTTGACATGCATGGCCCATCAAAGATTATGCGTGAGGTGAATACCTAAATACTTATATGATGATGCCTGAGACAATACCGTGCTATCTATGAGGTACAAGAAGTTAGAATTGGTACGCTTTCGGCTGAAAAAGATAACCTTGCATTTATTCGAGTGAAGTGTCATTTGCCATTGATCACACCAACTGTAAATTAGGTTAAGGTCACATTGGAGGGCGAGATCATCCATGAAATTAATGGAGCGGTAAATGATGCAGTCATCAGCAAAGAGTCGTAGACGAGAAGATATGTTAGTGGGCAGGTCGTTAATCTATATGAAAAACAATAAAGGTCCAAGAACGCTGCCTTGAGGTACACCTGAAGTTACGTCACAGAGTGATGAAGTAAAATTGCTAACTGTTTGTAAACTGTTGGCAGAAAAAAAGAAAGTTACGAATCCATGACAGTGTAAAAGAATCTAGGCAAATAGCAGATAATTTTGAAAACAAACGGGAATGTGCAACGCGGTCGAAAGCTTTAGCAAAATCTAAAAAGATGCAGTCAGTTTGTAGGTTAGCGCCCATGTTAAAATGCAAATCAGTTGTAAATTCTAGCAGTTGAGTATCACAAGAAAATCCTTTTCGGAAGCCGTGCTGTTCAGGAAAAAGGAAGGAATTATGTTCGAGGTGACTAAATGTGAGAAGCGATAATGTGCTGATAATGTGTAAATGTGAGACGCGATAATGTTTTTTTTTTTGTGAGTCGTTAGCATTGCCAACTGGAAAGAGAAGCAATACTGAGACATATCATTCACTTACATTTCACACGCTGTTAATAAAATACTCTGCAGAAGGGATCACTGAACTCTGCAGTTTTCAGGATTGAGAAAGCATGCTAAGCAATTTGAAGCAAGGTGAACATACAGCAACATATTCATTCACTAGGCTATTCATAACATTATAAAAAATTGTTGGCTACCTCTTCTGAAAAAATATGATAAACTTTATCCTGTGTATATATTTAAATATATTGTGTTTATGCATGGTGCTCACCTCAAAAATAAAAAAAAACTTAAAAAATACGAATGAGGTGGCAGCTGCTGGTGCTTCAATGGGCTGGTTCTCTTGTGGTCAGGATTTGCAGGAATAAGGCAAAAGTATGAATTAAAGTATGGACAGCTGGGCTAGTTGGTTGTGATTAGCATTATGACACATCGTTCCAGCACACAATTGAACATGGACGAGAAGAGAAAGACAACACGAAGGCCGGACTTCAACTGTATTTCATTCATGGAAAACAGGGCTTTATGTACACAGGGGTAGGGGGGGAGGCTGCTAGTGCGCAGGACCACCCAAAAATATTTCCTTGATCTAGGCAACAGTCATCAGAAGTGTCAAACCAAAAGAAGAAAGGAACAAAAGCAAAAAGTGAAAAAAAGGTGAAAAAAAAAACCTTTCCCTCTCTTTTCTTCCCCTCTTTTTTAAAAAACATCACTCAGTACAATCTTGCTCATCTCCCGCTCTACCTAGCTGATTCGACACACCCGTTTGCCCCGAGATAATCAAGTTCTTTTTTCCCGAGTACGACAGAAGGAGCACTGACACAGTAATCGTTTTCATTGGAGATACAAAATGCTTCAAAAATTTCCCGGTTTTTCTGATTGCTATATTTGCGCAACACACGTGTTCATTCGAAAAGCGCCTTGCATGCTGGCTTGTGCAAGCAATGGTGAATGTGGTCGGCTAAATGACCAGTGCCACTTAGTGAAGTAGCATTCCTGCGATGCTCTAGCAAGTGTTCATTCAGACAGCGCCCAGTTTGGCCAATATAGCATTTCCCACAGGTGAGGGGAATACTATACACAACACCAACGTCACATTCAACGAGGGCTTTGGTGTGCTTTATTTTGCAGGCTGGCTTCTTCTGGGATTCGTTTACTAGGCGACACATTCGTCCCAGCTTTTCCGGTGCTGAAAACACAATACGCACCCCGCACCTGTCGCCAACCTTCTTGAGGCGGTTCTAGGCTAGGCTTAAAGGTTCTAGGCTGGGATACATAGCGCAAAAAAAATTACACAGGGACAAGCAGAACACAGGACGAGCGCACGTCCTGTGTTCTGCTTGTCCCTGTGTAATTTTTTTGCGCTATGTATCCCAGTCTGAATGCATACCACCAACACGCCCAAACTTCTTCCCTGCTAAAGGTTCTAGGCTTAAGGCGGTTCTAGGCTTAAAAGTGGTGCTAGGCTCTTGCCTAGCACCACTTTTAAAGGGATAGTGAATAAAAAATTTGTTGCCGAGGTTTCTGTCTCCAGTGATAGCTGTCGCACCGAGAGCGACCAAAACAACACTCTTTCTGAGGAGAAATGAGCGAAAAGTAATTATTTTAGTGAATATTTCTCAAATCACAGCACCTACCGGCCTCCTCCGAAAGCTCTGGCAAAACCGGATATCTTGTCACGCTTACCCACCTCGAGGCCCATTGCGAGCGATCGTCCACACTGAGCGTGCGAAGGGGTGAGTTGACGTTTGCAGCAACGCGCTTTTTTTGTTCGACCGTCCTATTCGTACCGCTTCCTCGTGTGAGCTGTTCAAAAACCTCGTCTTTCATCTCGTGGATTTGTGGTTTGATGTGTGGAGCAGCCGTGTCAACGCCGCAAAATGCCGAGGGTCTGCTGTGCATATGTGAAAACGGCAGGCAGCGGTGGTCTTTTTCTCGTGTACTTGTTCACGCTGTAGTTTTGCGCACAGGTGCCGTTTGACCGTAATTTGTCATTTGCACGACGTTCTGAGCCAGATGTTTGGCCAATTCTGCTAGAATGAATAGAAATCCGCATCGTCTGAAACGACGGCTGACACACACAAAAAAAAAAATCGCCGACATTGGACTGGTGGCACCATCTCGTGTGCACCAAGCGAAGGAGTGTTCGGCTACGATGAAACAACGGGACGCTGAAACCACTGCGCATGTACTCGTTCACTCTGAATAACAAGACGCTCCCTGCTTACAGAGGCGCATTTCAGTCACTGCACATGCCTGACTTCAATCTTTACCCGTTGCTTAATCGCATCTATTCTCAAAACAGCTACTTGCGCGCATCAAGGACCTGCCGCGCGGGAGTCGGCAGCCGACTGCTCACGCCGCCGGCCACACGTGCTCCGATGGCGTAGGTACAGGGAGGTCTACACGCGTCAATATCTTTAACGTTTTCTACGTTTTTTTTTTTTACAGTGTGTACTCGCGGCACCTGTATTGTGCATTGGTGGCTTTCATGTTTTACGCGCTAGCAGCTACCCATCCAAGCGGGCGGAGCAAGCCGCTTTGCACAGAACGCAGAGTAAATTTCTTACGTCGCCTGACATTGCATATCCTGAGGCATAAGCGTCCTCGCTCTGTTGAAGCCAAACATGGCAAAGCGTTTGCATGAGCGAATGACGCTGGGCGCAGCGCCACGGATGCAACACTGTCAATGAGGCGTACGCCTCTTGTCTCGCTAACTCATTCGTGACAGGTGTGAGCTTGCGATCTGAGCCACAGGAACCGCGTTTATATTCGGTTTCCACCTATGATGCCGCCCCTGATCTCTCGAGGCGAACGCGTGTACATGGAATGCACAGTGTAAACACCACTTTGCTGGTCCAGACTCTCTCGGCACCACGGAGGTGGACTGCTGCAGAGGGTCGTCGTCGATTTCGCTTGACGACGCGGATGGATCGTAGGCATACGCCCTTATCGTTCGTGGTCGTTCAGTAGGCCGCTCATCCAAGTCGGAGTCATAAGTTCCGCTCATGCTTTCGCTCTCACTAGAACTTCGCATTTTGCACTGCGCAGCGCGAGGAAAACAAAACTGCGCAGCCGGCCAGCTCGCTCCGCGGCTGCTGAGGGTAGGTGTGACGTCAGATCCGCCGGCTTGTTGTCGGGAGCGCTTTGCGAGTGACGCGGTGGCCGCTCATAGAGAGTAAAAAATAAAGCCATCCGCTCAAATGTAACCCGAATAATGCCTATATACTATAGCAATTGTGTCTTAGGAATGTAATAGTGGGGCTTTCTCTATATTCTTCGATTTTTATTCTGTATCCCTTTAAGCGATATTTTCTTAGCAAGTATTGACAAGCGCATTCAAGCGTCCCTTTACAACGCAGGCGTGCAGAAAGCTTTTAGATATGTCGACGATTACCTCGTGGTATTGAATACGACTGATGCTCAGGATAGAGGCAATAGTATCAGCAACATTCTCAATATTTTTGCTAGTAACGCCTTTGGAACGAAGTTCACGCACGAACTGCCGCAAGATGGTCGCATCCAGTACCTCTACGTGTGTCTTATTTTTCATGGAGCGCGTGTTTGCTGGCAGTACAAGCCACGGTCAAAAAAACAAATTCCTAATTATCAATCGGCCCACTCCAAGCTCGTAAAAAGAGCTATAGCAAAAAACTGCATCCGCTCTGCTCTAGAGAAGTCATGCGAACATCAAGTTCGTGACAGCGTCCACGCCCAGCTAAGGCGTCTGGAAAAGGCTGGGTTCCACGGAGAAATCGTGGCCTCGATGGTAGAGAGGCAGATTCGCGAGGTAAAGGTTGGTGGGAGGCGCAGGCTGAAAAAAGACGCACGCCTGCTAAAGTGCCCTGCCGTAGTGCCCTATTGGCACCAGGTTTCTCACTGCCTCAAGAAGGTTGGCGGCAGGTGCGGGGTGCGTGTTACGTTTTCAGCACCGGAAAAGCTGGGACGAATGTGTCGCCTAGTAAACGAATCCCAGAAGCCAGCCTACAAAATGAAGCACACCAAAGCCCACGTTGAATGCGACGTCGGTGTTGTGTATAGTATTCCCCTCGCCTGTGGGAAATGCTATATTGGCCAAACTGGGCGCTGTCTGAATGAACGCTTGCTAGAGCATCGCAGGAATGCTACTTCACTAAGTGGCACTGGTCATTTAGCCGACCACATTCACCATTGCTTGCACAAGCCAGCATGCAAGGCGTTTTTCGAACGAACACGTGTGTTGCACAAATATAGCAATCAGAAAAACCGGGAAATTTTTGAAGCATTTTGTATCTCCAATGAAAACGATTGCTGTGTCAGTGCTCCTTCTGTTGTACTCGAGAAAAAATAACTTGATTATCTCAGGGCAAACGGGTGTGTCGAATCAGCTAGGTAGAGCGGGAGATGAGCAAGATTGTACTGAGTGATGTTTTTTAAAAAAGAGGGGAAGAAAAGAGAGGGAAAGGTTTTTTCGCTTTTTTTTATTACTTTTTGCTTTTATTCCTTTCTTGTTTAGGTTTGACACTTCTGATGACTGTTGCCTAGATCAAGAAAATATTTTTGGGTGGTCCTGCGCACTAGCAGCACCCCCCCCCCTCCCCCTGTGTACATAAAGCCCTGTTTTCGATGAATAAAATTCAGTTGAAGTCTGGCGTTCGTGTTGTCTATCTCTTCTCATCCGTGTTCGATTGTGTACTGGAACTGCGCTGTTTCATAATGCTATGAATTAAAAGCTGTGCATGTCAGCACCGACAATGATGCAGTAAGCTTCTGGCCACAGTAAATTTCTAAGTGAAAAGGTAGAAGCAAATCAAAATAAACCTCAAATAATGTTGGTAATAGAACTCTGGTAATGACACTTTGGGGGAGGAGGGGGGTAGGCTCGCAATCACCAGGGGGCGCTCTGCCTCCCCCCCCCCCCAAAAAAAAAAATCTTTGGAGGGGGCTCGGGCCCTGGAGACACCCATAGTCGGGGCGGGGCCTATTACCCTTACTGTCCCTAAAAAAGAAAGTCAATCAACTAAAATTAACAGTGGCTCAGCTTGAAAAAAAAAAAAGTTTTTTTCCTTGCAATAAAATGATGAAGTAGAAAACCAAAGCAGGAGAAATAATCTAATAGTATATGGTATTGAAGAAAGGGCCTCTGAAACTACTCAAAGCCTTACCAATTTTTTATTTTTATTTTTATTTATGAATACTGCGATCTTGTACACAAGATCATAGCTGGTGGGAAACATTGTGTGAAGATACAGAATTACAGACACAAAGAAAACAAAATTGCACATAGAGATTCAACAAGAGAATACAGCGACAAGGTCAATTAACAGCAATCAATTCAAATGCTCTTGAAATGAATGTAATGATGCCTGTCTGACAACATCATCCGTGAGGTTATTCCAATCAGTGATGGTCCTTGGAAAAAAGGAATATTTAAAACAATTAACTCGCGGATTTAATGGTGTTACAGAAAGAGAATGGCGATTTGTAGTTTGGTACCCCGAGGAATAGGTAAGGATATTGGAGGTGTCAACTTTGAGATTATTATTAATTGATAGAAAAACTTTAAGCGACATATGCGATTTCTGTTAGGAATAGAGGGTAAACTGCTTTTCTTGAGGAGGTCACTGACTGATGCTCGCCCGTAAGTGTTATATATAAACCTTACTGCTTTCTTTTGGATTCTTTCAAGTTTATTTATGTTTACCTTTGTAAAAGGGTCCCAGATAATTACTGCATATTCTAAGATTGGTCTGATAATAGTGTTGTAGGCAAGGAGGCGTGTATCAGGGGTTGCTAGCTTGAGCGAGCGTCGTAAGAAAAAAAGCTTTCGGAGAGCGTTTGCTGAAACATAGTCGACATGCCTGGCCCAAGAAAGGTTATCAGAGACCCATAGACCTAGATACTTATATTCTGTGACTTCGTGAAGAAAATTATTATTAGCAGTGCAGTAATATAGAAGAGGGAGCTTTTTAGTGTTATTCTCATAAATAGGGTTTTTTCAAAGTTAATTGACATTTGCCACTTCTCACACCAAGAAACTATTTTTCCAAAATCATTATTTAGCCTAATTTGATCATCAGTCGAAATTATTTTATCATACAGCACGCAGTCGTCCGCATATAACTTAACACGTACTGACAGGTTTTTAACAATATCATTAATAAATATTAAAAACAGTAGGGGGCCGAGGACGGATCCCTGGGGAACACCAGAATCGACAGGAACATAATTGGAGCAAGTTTTATGCAGTTCAACACACTGACGGCGATCAGATAGGTACGATTGTATTCATGTTAATATCTGTTTATTATTTATAATAAAACTGAGTTTATGAAGTAGTTTCTTGTGTGAAACCTTATCGAAAGCTTTTCGAAAGTCCATAAAGATAACATCAGTTTGTTTTCCTTCGTTGATTGCTGTCGCAAAATCATGGATTGTTTCGACCAGTTGAGTGCATGTGGAATACCCTCGTCTGAACCCGTGTTGAACAGCTGCCAGTACATTATGCTCGTCGAGGAAATTAGTTAGATGCTTATGAATGATGTGTTCCAATATTTTGCACGTTGTCGAAGTTAATGAAATAGGGCGATAATTTTCAATACACGTCTTCTCTCCACTTTTATGCAAAGGCTTAATTCTAGCAGTTTTCCAATCACACAGTAGAACACCTTCTTTCAATGATCGAGTGAATAGGACGCACAAATACTTTGAACACCACTCTGCATACTGTTTAAGGAAGGCATCCAGAATATCATCTGGTCCAGGTGATTTCTTAATATCCAGTTTTAATAATAGATTAAAAACACCCTCTTCAGAAATTATAATATCAGGCATGGAAGGAAGGGACATGCTAAAGGGTGGGAGACGCCCGTCATCTTTCGTGAAAACTTTCTTAAAGGTGTTATTAAATGCTGCTGATACCTAGACATTGTCACTTACATGTTGTCCATTTATAATAAATGCATCGGTAGAACGAGAAACTGGTGCAATTGACCGCCAAAACTTTTCAGGTGCAGTTTTTATAAAATCCGGAAGTTCTTTATTGTAGTATTTTTCTTTATCTTTCAGAATGCATTGTTTTAATTTCTCTGAAACTTCATGAATTTTTGCCTCTAAAAGGGCTGAGCTTGATTTTTTTATTCTTTTCTTTAATCGCTTTAGCTTGCGCTGCAATTGCAAAGTTTCTCACGTAATCCAAGGATTGTGATTGTCGGACTTCTTGCATATCACTGGTACAAAACGATGAATGCAGTCACGAACAATGTTTTTGAAAACAAGCCACAGGTCATCCACGCTACAAGTGCTGTGCAGAAAACTATAATAATGAAGATCTAACATATCAATAATCGATTCATTGTCAGCACGGGCAAAATTCGGAAAGTGTCGAATATCACCCCTTCGGTCCAATAATATGTCTTCTATTACCAAGATTACGGCTTGATGATCAGAAATACCGGCCACTACATTACATGAAAGGTTTTCTTTGATATTGCCTCGTACCAAGAATAAATCCAATATTGATGAAGAATCTTGTTGGATTCTGGTAGGGTTCTTCACAATTTGTAAGAGATCGAAATGAAACATGATATCAAGCAGAGCATCTCCTACAGCGTGCGGAGATTGAACAGAAAAAGTAGCCCAGTTTATGTTTGGTAAGTGAAAATCTCCAGCTAAAATTAACTTATCGTCTGGTTTCGTGTAGCAATAAAGGTATTTCTTAACTTCATCTAAGACAGCGACAGAGGAACCGGGAGGCCTATAAATAGCACCAAGGATATATCGGAAATTGTTAGCATATACTTTACAAAAGACAGCTTCAATTGTGGCAACATCAGGCAGTTTTAAAATCTGAAATGTGCTTTTGAACAGTATAGCCACTCCGCCACCTCTTCTGTCGCGGTCTTTCCGAAAGACTTTATAGTTTCTTGGCACAAACTCAGAATCAAATATTTCTTCATCTAACCATGTCTCTGTTAGCACAGCTATGTCCGGATCATGCGTTAACAGCATACCTTCCAGATGGGAGACCTTGTTCACAACGCTACGACAATTAATACTAATTATTGTTAATGTCCTCCTATTTTTCTTTTGTGGTCATTTCTTTCTTTCAGAAATTTTGTAGCGAGCATTGTTCGCCGAGTCCCAAGCAAACATCATACCATCTACACACAGCTTGTTAAAAAAAAGCTTCACCTTAGCTCCGTTCGATCTCTCTTCCGCTGAGCTTTGCCATAACTTCTTTCTAATATTTCGAACGGTGAAAGAAAAGTCTTCCGTGATCGAAAATTCTGTTCCCTTGAGCTTATAGCAAGCTTTTAGGACGGAACCCTTTTCGCGGTAGTCTAAAAATTTAATGATTACTGGGCGACCATTTTTGTTCTTTCTTCCAAGCCTGTGGCATCTCTCTATGCCTTTAACAGTAACATCTAGTTTTTCTTGGAACACCGTCTGGTTCACGTTCGTGATAAGAGATTCAGCAGTTTCATCGCTCTCTTCTTTTATTCCGAAAATAATCAAGTTATTCCTCCGGCTTCTGTTTTCTAGTTCATCAACCTTGTCTTGCAGGCATGCCACTTTATCTTCCAACTCAGTCGTTGTTGATTTTAACTCGCAAATTCGCTCTTTTAGTTCATTCAAGGACGCCATCTGAACCTCTAACAGCTTCATCTTTTCGTTCAGTCCTGCGATATCTGCTTCAATCTTTCCTTGATTTGTCAAAATGTTGTTGATGGAAGCTGTCATATTACTCTGGCCCGAAAGAATCATCTCCAACATTTCCTTATCAGTAGGACCTGGATTCGACTCAATGTCGCCGCAGTTCAAAAGGCTCTTCCTAAATGAACACACATCCGAAAGTAAATTTCTTATACTAAGTGGGCAAGGCAGCAGCAGTAGGAAACGGTCATCACTGCGATAACATTTCGCATGTAAGTATGCACTAACCTGCACGACAAAGCAGAATGGGTTGACCATTGTGTCCGATGTGCTGCTGCCGAGCCCACTGATTCCGAACGCCAGGCTGCTGCTTCTTATACTCGCTGGAGGAAGCCTATGATGCCACGTTACCGATGCCGGCGCAGGCGTAGTAGCCACAGTGAGTGGCTGGAAGATGTTGTCTACGGGGCAATCAATGTCTTGTGCAGATACGTCGATGACCAGGCGCTGCATGGCAATTCCTTCTTCTGCGCAGGTACACAGTGCTTGTATTTGTAGCAAGGAAGCTAGAACCTGCACGACAAAGCAGAATGGGTTGACCATTGTGTCCGATGTGCTGCTGCCGAGCCCAATGCCATCACAGATGACTTGTTCCTAAAAAAACTTGGAGTAACTAATAATGGCATAGATGTCAAATACCATGTAAACCAGTAACGAAAAATTGTCTTGTGATAATAAAGTTGTTATACCTTCATGAAAAAAGTTATGGAAAGTGTATTTCAAGCTGAAGAAATCTTCAGTTTTGGAGGATTATTCTGCCAGTGTTAGAGAAACTAGAAAAGACTGTAGAAAACTGCAACACATGAGAACACAACTGATTCTAAAGTAAAGCCTGTATTTGATAGGCTCAGTGTGGATGGCATTTTGCATGATTGAAATGAGACCAAGAGCAAGAGGTATTGTCATCATCATCATTGTCATCATCCTATTCTATGTCCACTGCAGGACGAAGGCCTCTCACTGCAATCCCTAATTACCCCTATCCTGCGCCAACCGATTCCAACTAGGACCTGGAAATTTCCTAATTTCGTCTCGCCACCTAGTCTTCTGCTATCCTCTGCGCTTCCCTTCTTTTGGCACCTTTTCTGTAACCCTAATGGTCCAATGGTTATCTAGCCTGCACATTACATGACCTGTCCAGCTCCATTTCTTTCTCTTAATGTCAATATCGGCTATCCTCGTTTGCTCTCTGATCCACGCCGCTCTTTTCTGTCCCTTAACGTTACGCCTAGGATTTTTCATCCCATCACTCTTTGCGCGGTCCTTCACTTGTTTTCAAACTTCTTTATCAGTCTCCAAGTTTCTGTCCCATGTGTTAGTACCTGTAGAATGCACTGATTGTACATGTTTCTTTTTTAATGATAATATTAAACTTCCAGTCAAGAGCTGACAATGTCTGCCAAATGCGCTTCAACCCATTTTTATTCTGTAAATTTCCTTCTCATCATCAGGGTCCCCTGTGAGTAATTTACCTAGGTAAACATACTCCTTCACAGACTCTAGAAGCTGACTGGTGATCCTGAACTCTTGTTCTCTTGCTCGGCTATTGATCATTATCTTTGTCTTTTGTATATTAATCTTCAACCACACTCTTATACTCTCTCTGTTAAGGTCCTCAATCATTTGTTGCAGTTCATCCCCAGTGTTGCTGAACAGGAGAATGTCATCTGCAAATCGAAGGTTGCTGAGATATTTGCCATTGATCCTTACTCCTAAGCCTTCCCAGTTTAATAGCTTGAATACTTCTTCCAAGCATGCGGTGAATAACATTGGAGAGATTATGTCTCCTTGTCTGACCCCTTTCTTTACAGGTAACTTCGTACTTGTCTCATGGAGAATTGAGGCAAGTGGTATAGAATCTCTAAAGATAACAAATGACCCCCGAAAACAAGTATCCAGAAACTATTTTACACGTTAATTGCTGTAGCATTGTAAATAAAGCAGTCCAGCATGAAGCTTTGTTTCTTACTCATGAACCAGAAATTCCTGTGCTCAGGCGCTTGGCTATGCAAGGGTATATTAGACAGGGAGGAAATTTGTTTCGAAAAGTTACATGTGCTTCCATAAAGATTGAGACAAGGGGTGGCTGGGTTTCTATTCTATTTTAAGGCGGCATTACAGTTCATCAGGATGCCCGACACTTCAGACGTTGAAAGCTTTTTTTGTGCCATGCACGTTCAAAATGCGACAAAATGCTCGGAGCCATTTATAGGCCCCCAGGCTCGTCTGTCTTGGTTCTGGAAAATCTTGAGAATTACATGTGCTGTTATATAAAGCCAGAAGGTAGAATAATTTTACCCGGTGATTTTAATTTTCTGAATATAAATTAGAACACTTTCTCCATGCAGTCTTCATACTTGAATGACATTGAAATGTTAGACATTGCTTTTAATTTCGATTTGTTACAGGTTGTGTCCGAAGCCATGAGAATGCAGAACGCCATTTCAATCTGCTCCTTGCGAGTGGCACTGTGACAAATCATGCCCTGTGTAACGTCACACCTGGTATATCTGCCCACGAACCTGTGTTGTTAACCTTAACTGATGTTTGTTATGATCAGTGCATTGAAAATTGCCAGTTCTCAAGCTTTAATCGTGTGGATGATGAATCAATCATTGAATTGCTGGACCTTTACTATAATCATTTTATAGAAAACACATGTAGTATAAATGATCTATGGCTAACTTTCAAGAGCATTGCTCAGAAATGTATAATACTGTTTGTGCCTCTTATAACTAAAAAATCTGCATGTACAAATGCTTGGATTACTCGACAAATGCTACATCTACAACGCAAACTTAGAAGACTGAGAAAGAAAAAAAGCTAGGCATGCGGGTTGCCCTTTGCTACAAGAAGCCATTTGTAAAGTATCAACACAATTAAAACAACAAACTGAGAATGATAAGGCAAAATACAACGATATATCACTTCCTTCTTTCGTTAAGACGTCCTCCGAGAAATTTTGGAGGTCAATTAAGCCGAGTTCGTGCCCTAATACTTTGTCTTCATTTAATCGCCACTTTCTGGGTGATAACTCTGCTGTTTGTACAGCCTTCAGTGACTATTTCAGATTTGTTTTACAACAGATAATAATTGTCTTCCAATGTTCAATATCTCTTTACCACCTAGGCCGGATGTGAAAATTTCTTACCCCAGCATTTTCAACCTTTTGCTGGAACTAACCGTTAAAAAATCTCCTGGCCCAGATGATAACCTGAACACTTCTTTAAAAAGGTATGCAGAATGGTGTGCGAAGTACCTGTTTGTATTGTTGAATAAGTCTCTGAAAGATGGTGTATTGCCTGGCGAGTGGAGGATATCCAGGATATGTTTCCATTGCACAAATCGGGTGGCAAATCTAATATAAAAAATTATTGACCCATTTCATGAACTTCTACTTGTGAAATTTTTGAGCACATAATTTATAAACCTACAGTTGATTGAACAACACAAAGTGCTAACAAATGCTCAACACAGCTTTAAACGCGGTTGCTCAACTAACTCATAACTAATTGGAATTACACACAATTTCACAGCCGCAATAAATAAAGGAACTATGTGGATTTTGATACGGCATTTGACATAGTCTCTTGCAATAAACTACATAAATTAGGTTTCATAATTACAAATCACAAACTGCTAGCATGGGTTCGAGCTTACCTTTCCAACCACTGTGAATATGCTTCCCTAAATGGCTCTTCTTTAGATCACGTTGGCATTGATTCTGGCATTCCCCAGAGGTCCGTGCTTGGGTCTATGTATTTCTTTTTTTATTTTTATAAATGGCGTCATTACTGATATTAATGTTAGTATTAAAGTATGTGCAGACAAATGCATGATTTATAAAACAGTTAGTTCAATTTGACGTAATAATTCTGCAGAAATCGCAAGGTGGAGAGAAGTAATTAATAAAGGGGAAATCAGACATCCACCCGTTCGTAGCAATTGCTACAAAGGAAACCCATACGGGTTCCTCGTAAGAAAAGCCTCACAGTTGAAGAAAAATTCGTCCTGGTCCAGGACTCGAACTCGGTACTACCGCCTTTTCGGGGCAGCCGCTCTACCACCTGAGCTAATCAGGTGGCTAGCAGATGGTAGGGCAAAGTCAAATTTGTGGACAACACGAAGCAACGGCAAGAGTTTGACGTAATAGTTCTGCAGAAACTCGCAAGGTGGAGAGAGGTAATTAATAAAGGGAAAATCAGACATCCACCCGACTGTAGCACCCGACCGTAGTAGTCTTTATGTGAATAACTCATAAGAAGAAGCCACTCCTTTTTTGTTACGGAACAAACGGCATTACTCTTTCGGAGGTAACAGAATATAAACATGTTGCAACAGAACTGCTTGTTGGCCTAATTGGCGCTTGCTAAAAGACATGTTTTTAGACATGCCGGCCGTGTTGTCTTTATGTGTCTTCCTTTTGTGAGTGTTCAATTGCAGCAAAAAACATGTCTTTTAGAATATAAATATCTGGGCTTATCGATCACAAATAATCTGTCTTGGACAAAGCACATAGACGAGGTTACAAGTAACGCGCTATACAAAATGTTTTCTTGATACAGTATTTAAAATTATCCACGCCTGCTTAATGTCTCCTTGCATATCAGTGTATTGTATGCCCTATGCTTGAGTATGCAGTACCCATTTGGGACCCGTACACAAAGAAAAACAAAAAACTGGAAAGAATACAAAAAAGGTAATGCGGTATATTTATGTATAATTCTTACGGGCGTACGTTAGTTACTGCACTCATCAAACGAAGTGGATTACCTTCAGTTATGAATAGAAATCGAATTTGTTGACTAAAGCTCTTCTATGAGCTAGTAAAAGCATATTATAACATAGATACATCACATATTAACACTTACTCTGAAGGTGATGCTACCAAACAATGACATTCATTTACAATAACACCTTTAGTTCCATGAAATAACTGTTTAAGTACTCTTTTCTTCCCAGAAGCATTGTTGAATGGAATAGCCTTGCCGATCATGTTGTTACCCAAGATTCATTGTCTTCATTTAAGAAATACTTAGAATGATTTTTAGGTGTGTGTGCACCTTTTTTGTGTGTACTATTCAGGGTTCGTTACATGTGCAGTATTATCTGTTCTTGTTTTGCCTTTTTGGTCCTATTTAGGGTTTGCTGTTCAGCTTCTAAATCATTTGTGTTATTCATCAACTTTCTGCTTTTGACATTTAACAAATTCATTCACTATAATATACTGTCTTTATTTTTGCTTACTAGTGCCCTTTTATGTAAACAATTTTTACGATGTACCGCTCCTGCTCTCGTCAAGATCCACGAATAATAATTAGAAAAGAAAGCCTTGTTCACCCTTGTTCCGCTAACCGCCAACCTTTGTTCACCTGTGCCCTTCAGGTGCACAGATACGATGCTTGCGATAGGGAGGCCCTCTCAATCACTCACAGCAGCTGCTTCTTTCCCACCCTTCCACATGGCTGCTTTGCATGGCGTGCCGCAAATGCATCGTCTGCTGTCAAAAGCAGGAACAAGGCACAACTTTCACTGGCCTGCAAGGCATTTATCGCACATATTCTGAAGCACAGTGGTTAGTCTTTGTTGGGCACATACCAAGTTTCATTTTAGTTTCTTATCGGGCAGCCTTGTACTCCGAGAATTGTTGGGCTTCGTCCGGCGCGACGAGGGCAGCGGCGAGCTTACGGGTCGGAGAGGCGTGTTAGGTGGAGAAGGTGGCCATTGCCCTGGCCATTGCCGACCCCAGGTGCCAAACGGTGTTGTGTGATTTGCGAAGTGCAGTGAGGAATTATGCCCAGGGCAGAGTTTGTGGTGAGGCTGTGCACGTTCAGTGCTTGGCTGACCTGCAACGAGAGAATAGGTATGTTAGGATCAAGTGGTTCCCGGCGCACGCGGGCAACGATGCGTTGGAGAAGCACGATAACTACAACGAGATGGCACACACAGTGGCGCAAGCTCTAACCAACCGCGCTGCTGCAACCGACCGTCCAACGTGGTATAGTGCCAAGGACCGCATGACGACGTTCAATGAACTTACACGGTTCCACCGCCTGGCTCGAAGGACTTTCCCACCCCTGCACCCGGGGCTGAGCCGAGCGGAGGTAGTGCCGTTCAGACAACTACAAACTGGTTCCTTACCCACCCCAGTGTTAATGAATCATCTGTACCCGAAAGTATATGTGAGTGATGTGTGCCCCGTCTGCCAGCGGGAGAGGGCCATCCTGACGCACATTTTATGGGATTGCACCAAGTTCCCTGACGAAGCCTCGACAAGTACAACGATTTTAGCGCGACTCATGGCTGCGGCGGAATGCTACAACTACGAAAACCAAACCTGGGCTGCCCAGCAGGTCTCGGCGGCTCTTGAAAGACAGGGCGACCGACCCTGGGAGTGGCATGCGCTGGAGTTAGCATCGCTGAAGCAAAGAAACGTTTGTGCGTTTTTCGGCAACATGTGAATTGGAAAAAAACAAGAACCCGCCGTGAAGACGTCGGGGCCCGCATCGCGGCGCCATTTAGTCATGGTGTCGTTCTGCAGGCGACTAAATAAAGTTGTTTCTCTCTCTCTCTCCAGGGCAACAATGTGTACACATAATTTCTTGTATCAGCGCCTCCTCTATTTTTTCTGTGCCTGTTGCATCGTGCCCATTTCTATTTATCATATCTTATTTTTTTTATAGTCTTCCGTTTTTATGAGTCCTCCATATTACCGTATGAGAGCATAGTGCGCAAAGAAGTGTTAAAAAATCTTTCTGTTTTCTTATCTCAGAGCATCTGAAGTGCTCAGCTGATGACGGGAGCCTGAGTTCAGAATAAATTGAATTCACAGGAGTAAGTGAGAAAGCAAAACAGCAATTTAATAATATAGGAACAAAGGACTTGTGCAAGATAAGGTAAACTAAATAAAATAATAAAATAATAATAAATAATAATAATTTAATAATAATAATAAATAATAAAAGCTAAACTAAAATATGAACGGGGATCAGTTCCGTGTCGAAGGTGGTGTACAGTGACAAGTGTGTTATCGTTTAGTCATGAAAGCTTTAAATACTTGCGAGACAGTGGCTTGTTTTCATAAAACCTGGCTACTGCTTTCTTGTTAGTGAAGTCAAAGGCATAGTTTGTGAAAACCGGCTTCATGAATTTCTTACATACAAGTTCAAAGCCAGTCATAAAGCTGTGCTGGCAAGGCAACAATAGCGTCAGCACTGTACATTAAACACATCTCCAAGAGCTGTTGCAGGAATGCATGGTCTGAAAGCATTGTGTCCTTAAACAACTTCGGGCCATGCAGAACACGCACCAGCTCTGGAGTGGAGTAGCACAGACCTCCTCTGTGTGAGATGAAACCGTCCGTTGCACTGGAACTGCTCCCTTGTGCTCTTGCGATTAGCCACACACAGCGCTCACGCTCAGTCTTCTCGCTCATAATGCGGGGTATGTATGCTGCAACAAAGGAAATCACTGCAATGTCTGGCTTTGGAAGAAAAGGTTTTGCTGAGAGGCACAGTTCACGCAGTGTATGCTGTGCTAGTTTCACTGGTGTGGGTGCATTTTTTGTTGACATGCTGTCTGTCTCGCTGCTCCTAATAATGTTATGTGAGGAAAAGAATGAACTTGAAGTTTGTACGTTGCTGGCGTGCGAAGCAGTGAAAACTCCCGATTTCAGCATCTTCCGAAGTCCAGGAACTGTGCTTCTGTGCAGTGACATCGAGCAGGTCATTGCACCCAGCTCTGCGCCAAAGGGTCCTAATTCTATGGGGCTGCTCGAAAGTCTATGCGTCAGTGCAAACTTGTATCCTCTCTCCAATAAAAACCTGACACATTGAATGTTAGACACTGTTGTGAATACCAGGGCACGGTACGTTTCTTTGGTAAGGAAGTTCTGCGGTTCGCTTGCCAATTTCAAGTCTTCAACATATTCTAAAGAACAAGTTTCAGCCAGTGAAGTCTCGAGTCCTCTGGATCAGAAAGCTGGTTTGAGTCCAGGTTTGGTGAATATGTTGCTGACAATTGCTGAAATCCATAAGGACGAACCATTTGCATCAACTCATGAACTGCATGAACTCCACAGTGTTTCTGACGCTGGCAAACTTTGCATCACATGTGTGCCTTTCATGATCCTTCATGAAGGACAAAGCTGCTGTCATGGCAGGTGAAAACAACTGGATAGCAGGCTTCGCTCCCAATTTTTTCTATGCATATATTCTTCACTTTTTTTTAAAAGGAGCTCTCTATTCTCGTAGAGATGAGCAGGTGATCTTGCCACAGCCACAGTGCTAATCGTGAGCACGTTAGCCAGGAGAAGCTGTTCAATTGTACGGCGGCAACTCCTTGCCTTGTTGGCCCCATACTGAACCCTTTGAATTTCTCGACGATGCTTGGCTTGAGGAAGCGAATATGCCTCCTTCAGGATCGCTCCTTGAAAGCTTTAAAGCTGTGAGCACCATTTTTCCGATTTTAATGCTTTGGCTATGCTATGGATTGGCCGTTCAGCTAGCTTTGGCATCAAACAATTTATGGCTGGGTGCAACAATGACATTCCTGATGTAAACTACATAAAATACGCCTACTAATGTTTCTCATGCCACTTCTTAAATATTTGATTCCTAAGTAACTGTTTTTATTATATTACGATTGGCAAGCAGACTTAACCGTTCCACTGCAGCTATTGCCATTGTGACGTTTAATGTCATTAAGTATGCACGTGTAGCAGCGGCTGAAATATAATGGCGTTAGGAAACTTTGTTTTTACGCCACTTTTAATGGCATTAACCTCACCCCTGTGGCACGGGCATGTATCGTCTGAGCCTGCGCATGATGGTGGAAGTGACATACTGAACCATCAATGAATGTCACCTGAGGTGCGCTCGACATGCACGGAGTTGCATGGAAATAGCTACATCGGGAAGTTCTCCTCGAAGGTCTGCTTGGTAGATGTAAGCCGCTTCAGCCAGCGTCAACAAAAAGAGGATGCATGTCATCCTTCATGACCAATGTAATAGGTTGCTCATATGAATGCAGTTCTTGGATATTTTGGGGTTCAATTGTGCCTGTTTGCCCTACACTTTAAAAGCATGCTCTGGAGTCGTGGAGACGTCATGCAGAAAGGCCTCTGGATTTTCTACTGAGAGCATTGACGGGTGTGTGAAGCAACACTCCCAACCTTGATGCAGCGGAACACGCTGCTGAACAACAGGGATGAAATTCCTATGCCAGAGGTGGCAAGGCAACACATTCCTTCCTTGGATGCGAAAGCAGATATTCTTCTTGCGAGGGACATTCTGAAAGTTTTCCAGCAGCGAAATGGACCAGCTAATGCATCGACTCGACCTAGGCTGGGTGATAGTGGGCAATGTCTGCATTGGGTGCCAGCGCACACCTTATTATGTCAGCAACTTCAAAATGAATGTGCTTGAGAATGGCCATGCTTTTCTCTTAGAACCTTGCCGCAGTCATTTCATTATCAAGCTTGGCAGTAGCGACGACTTGCTACAAAAAACACCTGATGCACTCTTCTGCCTTTCTACAGATTACATTCTGCGCTGCTGCAGGGGGCACCTCTAAGAAATCGCGGAGCAAAGCGCACGCCAGCATTTCCTTCCATCCTTTGTACCCCCGAAAAGCGGGTGTGGCACTCAGCGATGCACATGGTCCGCAGTGGCGGCTGCGAGGAGATACCACCAGGCTATAGAAGTGCTCATCCCGTCACTTGGCAGTAGCGACTATGTGCTACGAAAAATGCCTGACGCACCCTCTACCTTTCTGCAGGTTAGTGGAAGGTGTAAATACAGTCCAACCTAACTATATCGAACTTGTTTACATCAAATTATTCTGTATATCGAACATTTTCCAAACACGGTATAGTTACAATGAGTACATATAGCAAATTTTATGCTTATACCGAACAAAAATAGCAGCGGCCCCCGATATATCAAGTGTCAAGTGGCGCAAAAGTGCTCCCAGAAGTTGTCTTTTCCTCGTAGTGGTGGGGAAACCTAATGGCGTGGCACCCTCCAACCGCTCTCCCTACCATGATCGCACTACACAGGCAAGCCGTCGACACCCCCCTTCAAAAAAATTATCCTCGCCTGCCTGCAGCGCTTGCTCAGATGGATGAACCACTTGTACAGGGCCGTGCGAATGCATCGGGCACCATGGGCACTGGGTCGCAAGTTTGTCCGCTTTAACCCTAATCTCTCCCTTATTCTTCAAGATCATGCTGAGAGTGCTCCTCAGAATCTTGCACACTGTGGGGAGAGAGGCTCTTGTGCCCTCATCGTGCAAGATGGCAGTTGTCTCACTGCTTATCTGGTTCATTGTGGTTGCGCCTTGTGGGCCTTCTCCCGCAGTGTTGCCATGACAAAGCAGCAGAATTTGCCTTTCACCGTGAAGCTAGAAATCATAAATTGGTTTGAATGTGGTGAGAAGTCGAATGACCCTGCAGTGTGCACAATTCCGAGAAGCACTCTCAGCGTGATCTTAAAGGATAAGGGGGAGATTAGAGCTAAAGCGGACAAACTCGCGACCCGGTGCCCATGGCACCCGACATGTCCGCACGGCCGTGTACAAGTGGTTCATCCGAAATCGCTTCAGACGTGCTGGCTTCTGCATGCCCTGGTGATGACTAAGTTTTGGTGAGTGCGACGAAGCTGTTGTAGGTGTTGCCGAAGTTTGGAGCGAGCTGTCAGAATTTCTGGAAGCCGTTGACGAATCAACGGTCAACGAGTTTGTGAGCGCAGTTGATGGTGTCACAACCACGGAAGGGCCCGTAAACGAAAACTGCATTGCCAACATGGTACTGTGCATGAGGGAAAGTGGCACAATGAGGAAAGCAACGACGGTCCTTTGCTGACATCCTCCGTGGTGATTTGGTGCACTCACACTAGTCCGGTGCTTCTGCGCAAATATGGAAGGTTGCGGCCTCAGCTGCTCCAACTCTTTAAACAATTTGGAGAAGTGTGTGTGTCACAGGCAGCGAAATCGCCCAAGGAAATACAGGAATATTCCATGCGAAACTAAGCTAGTTTCATCAATAAAGGGATTTTATAAATGGTATGTGTTTTTATGATGTCCAATTCTTTAGCAGGCTAAATCGAATTATGCCCTATATCGAACTGACAAGCATTTTTTGAGTTTGATATATCCGGGTTCGACTGTACTTCCTTTCTTATTTTTTCATACTGTCGCTGCTGCCAAGTTGACATATTCTGTGTTTTTCTTTTGTAATATCACTTATACGGACACTCCAGGCACATTTTTATCATCACCGGGATGTTTTTCATAAAGTTCAAAGGTGATAACACTATTGCCACATGTATGCTGTACGTGTGAGTGAAAGCACACAAGGGAAGCCAACGATCGCAGCTCAATCTCGTGCGATAGGGAGGAAAGTGGGCGGAGGGGGGCAGCATGAGAGGAAGGCGGGGCAGCTTCAACACCGCCAACAAGTGCGTACTTTGCACGGTCACACATGCCATGTTTTAAAAAGGATCTGCAGACGGTTCATACCTTTGTGCATGCTGTGTTCTCGGCACTGTTGCATTCAAATGGAGAGCCCGAAGGTCACTTTGCTTGCTGCCGCTGTCGTGCTTGCTTACACCAGCATTTTGACGGCAAGTGCCGTCAAAATCATCGAATGTGATGTGTTCGTGCTTGCTTGTGCGCGCTGACACCATGCTTGTTATTCAGTTAATAAGCGAATGTTTCCAAGTTCATACGGCTGATAAACCTGCTACCCTTGCTTTGCGTAGCTGTCTACTAATTTGCTATTGCAATCGATGCTTCACCTCTTGGGCAAAACTGCAACATTTTTGTATGAATGGCAAAGGATACCACAAAATTTAAGAATGATATTTGTGCTGAGCTTCTCATTTAAATAGGAACGGCACCTAGAACTCAACACATAAGGTCTCAAACGAGGAGTGCTAGCAGAGATCAAGGAAATTTGAAATGCGCAAAAAGAAATCACGTCGAGCATTGACTATTCACATCAGGACATTGATGAATCAAAGAAAAAACTAGCAAATTAAATTGCTAAGAACAAAGGGTTGGAAATAGAGAACCAAAAGCTGGAAGAGAAATGTCTGATGGTTGAAGAAAAGGCCCAGGACTTGGAGAAGCGGCTGGTTCAAATGGAACAGTATTCGTGCCACACAAACATTAAAATTAAAATTCAAGGCTTAGTCAAGCAGGAAGAAGAGAATATAAAGAGCATGCTTTTGAAATTGTGTGCTACTGTTGGTGAGCCTATTGAGGGAATGGACATTGAGAACTTCCACCACATTCCTACTCGGAACTCCAGCAAAGCTAACATTGTAGTTAGGTTCAAATCTCACACAAAAGAAGATCTTGCAGAGGGCTAAAAAGGCGTGACTCACAAGCAAGTACGTTGACAGCTCAGCATCGATATATGTAAATGAGCAACTAAAACCAGAGAAGCTACTTGGTCCTGCAATTGCGATAAAGAAGGACGTCTCGTGGCAGTATGTTTGGACAAAAAACGGTGTTATTCTGGTGTGCAAGACTGACATCCATGTACTTTCATGCATTGGCTCTGAAACCCATCTCTTGAAGATGACTTAATTGTAGCATAGATAGTGCTCGTGCCTTTTCTCTTATTTTTTGTCATGAATGCTACAGATATTTGCACAGTCTTCCAGTTTAACACCACTTTTTCTGAAAACCATGATACTTTCAGATACTGCATCTGAATATGCAGTGAGCCATGAATACGGTTGACCAACTCACCACGTTTTTGGTAAACATAGCTTGCTCATTCGACACCGCGTTGCTATCGAAAACAGGGTACTGCTCAGAAATTGATGCTATTTACCTTCCAGGTTATGGCACTTTCGTTCTAAATCGTGCCAGAAGGTGTTGTAAGCGCATCACATTGCTGGTGAAGGAAAGTTTACCTTTCTTCATTTAATTAGATCATTGCCTGAGGTCATCGAAATACTCACTGTACACTCTGGTTGTTTTTCTTTTTCTGTTGTGAACAGCTTGCCTTTCAACTTTCTTTGAGCAGTTTGAACAAGAAACCACCTTCTTTTTTAAGAATTTTTAGAGTGCAGCTTTTGCCCGTTCCTATGGTGAGCAGCGGCAGTGGCGACGTAATCGAGCGAATGAGCACAACAATGAAAGAGTAAAGAGCAAGTGCGGAGCTTCTGGTGAAAGACACGAGCTGTGAACGGCGGAGACCAATGAGAGCGGCGCCTTCAGTCGGCCTCTTCGATGTTCAGAGTTCTGGCAGCCCGTTGCCAGCCAAATGGCAGCCAGTTCCGGTTCTGATAGAAAGTCACGTGGGCGGGGATCCCAAGACAACATGAAGCTGCCCGAAGTTTGCAAAATCGATCGCCAGGAGCCATGGAATATATGTCATCATGCTGCCAGCACGGCAGCCGTCTGGCATAGTCCACCTATTTAGGCGTTGCCAGCTTGAAAATGTATATAGTTAAACCTGAATATAACGAGCTTCAATATACTGGAATTATCAGTATAACGAAGTATTTAACTTTTCATAACCTCTTGTCCATAGAACACCATGCATTTAGAACCTCAATGTAACAAAGTGTTCCAAAAGGACTTCTTCTTGGGCAAGTTGGTGCTTAGATTTCCTAGGTATACTTTGTGGCGCAAAATTTGGCGCTTCACTGTCTCCCTTTCTTCTGTCCCTTTTCAAGAAATGTATTTTGCGCCACAAAGTATACCTAGGTAACAAAGTGTGTTTGTGTGCGATTTCAATCTAACAAAATTTTGCTTCCACCTCAAAGGAATGCCGAGACAATAATTGCAAACTTCCACAAACGCACCTCTCAAATCGCGCGCAGAGCGACAAGAGCGACCGCAGCATTGGAGCCGCATCATATTCCGTGTGAGGTCCAAGCGCAATAAAATCTTATTGTGCCCGGCACACTTGGTGCTTTAGGTGCGAGTGAAAGTGTGCGAGGGTGAGACAAGAAAGATGATGGCTTCACGAGTTCCACCTTCCCGCGCAAGCAAAGAGAAAGAGGGGGAGAGGAGTGAGCTCGCGGTAACGCTATCAGGCGTGCGCGAAGACGGGGTTAGGTTAGTGCATATCTCGGCCGTGGCTGCGCATGGCGGTAAGCACAGAAAGCACACATGCAGCTGTGTGCCCTGCTTTTTTAGAGGTAGTCTGCTGTGTGTGCGAAGAGTGGGCATGCTGAGATGGCATGTCGTCATGTAAGCTGTCTTCTCGCATGTTCTGTATTGGAGGTTGCGTAATCTAGAGTTTCAGTGACTTGTTGGAGCAAGAGGCAGATGAAGCATTCGCTTCCTGCTGCCACTACTTTTCATGATAGCGTCGTCTCAGTGCAATATCAGCCAGGGGGGCGGAGTGCACGCAAAAGCGTGGCTGGCTTTGCCTAATTTGTACCGCCGATGTGAAGATTAAAATTATGGGGTTTTACATGCCAAACCACAATCTGATTATGAGCCATGATGTAGTACTGAACTCTAGAAGTTTGGACCACCTGGGGTTCTTTAACAGGCACCTAAATCTAAATACATGGGTGTTTTCGCATTTCGCCCCTATCAAAATGTGGCCGCCATGGCTGGGATTTAATTCGGCGACCTCGTGCTTAGCAACCCAACACCATAGCTACTAAGTAACCATGACAGGTCGATGTGAAGATATCGTCAACGTGACATGAAATCGTATCATTCCTCGCCGATTCCCAAATTCATCAAAATGAATTGTTTTCTCATCTAAATTTGCTTTTTTTCGATTGCCTGATAATTCGGAAAATTCTGTGGCCCCTTGCCATGCAAGAAAAATCTATCAGTGACTGTACTTATTGGTACAAAAGGTCGAATTTCAGTACAAAAAAATTTCGATTGATGAAGCAAATAGCCGATTTGACCTACTTTGTTATATCGAAGTTGAACTGTAGTTGCATTTAGATATATGATCACTTTTGCGAGATTTCGTGCGAGTCGACACAAGACGTGCACTGGGCCAACCTCACTTTGCACAGCGCAACAGACGGCCTACAATGCGTCCGATGCGGTGACGCAAAATTGCACTAAGTGATTGTATCCCCGAAAACAATTGCTTGAGAATGCGTGCTCACAGGGATCACATCGCCCACCGTAGCAACATTGATGAGTTGATCTTGTGTCATAACTTGACAAGACATGAAAGATCAGGATATCGGGTATGTCTTCACAATGCAAAAAAGAAGTGAGGCGTGCAGACAGGACACAAGAGTAGAGAAGTGGACAACACGAACGCCGACTATCAGCTGCAACTAGAACCTGCTGTGTTGACAGTTGATAGTTGCACTGTCTGCAACTATCAACTGTTTACACGCTTCACTTCTTTTTTGCATTATGAATCCTTACCAACTAGCTCAGCTTCCTGTCGTTCTAAACCGGGTATGTCTTATAGGCATAAAATTTTGTGCTGTCCTGCTTGGACTTCAATTTCAGAAAGTTTGTTCTGGCTGACGGTGCTTCTCTTCTGACCCTAAGGAGCTGGGGATGCGACTGACACATGAAAATGCACGGCGCCTGTGACCAGCGAAAAGTTTCTCATGAAAAACATTATTGGTCACCATCATGATAGCAATAAGCTAATTTACATGTACCTATTACTCAACCAGTGCATTCTTAACGTCAATGGCCTGCACTTCGAACACATATCGATGTTGAGCTGCCACCCAAGCATATGATGGAGAGACAGAGCGAACATGGGCTAATTATGCAAAAAAGAATTGAGGCGTGCAGACAGGACACAAGAGTAGAGAAGTGGACAACACGAACGCCGACTAGTCGGCGTTTGTGTTGTCCACTTCTCTACTCTTGTGTCCTGTCTGCACGCCTCAATTCTTTTTTGCATAATGAATCCTTACCAACTAGCCCAGCTTTCTGTCATTCTAAGCGAACATTGGCTAGCTGCGACACCATTGCTAACTGCAGTAAAAAGGAGATATCGCCGCATACATATGCGAGGTATGTGAAAAGGAACACCACCAAAGAAAGATGAACTGGAAATGTACTGCAATGTGTGTGACTGGGCGTCTACAACTTGCGCGGAACACGATGTAGATAACGTGCATGCATGAGAGCGCGGGGTGCTGTTCACCACTGGGAAGAAGCGTTCATGGGACACACAGACACAAGCTTCAAATGGTTCACTGCCGCTCATGTCGCACCGCCTCGCAGTGCAGAATGGTGCATTAGAACCGAAAAGCATAACGCTAGAAGTAAGGAAATCTGAAGATGACCATAGCTAGTTGGTTGAGCGAGGCAAAGTCCGGAAGTGCCTGCATTGCAATCTCTCCCCACAAGGATGGCGGCGAGCACTCATCGCCTCCTTTAGTCACCTGCTAGCCAGAGAACTTCCAGAGAGCAGCCAGATCTAAATCGTGCTGGCTGGTTCTGGCAGCCTGCGGGTAGCCAGAACTGCCCAGCCCAAGTATATGGAACAGCCGGCGTAGTGCATGGCATAGTGGGCGGGGTAACCCGAGAAAGATGAAGGTGTTCTGGCTAGCTCTGGTAGCCCACAGGTAGCCAGAAGTGGAAAATCGAAGAGACCCAGTGATGAGCGCCCAGGAAACTGGTTTCATGCGGACCCACTCGACCACTCAATGCATACTCATATATGGTCTCAGCCGAAGTGCACGTCTCATACTATTGTCTGCTCGTGTTAGCTCTCGCTGCTCTTGTTTCATTTGCTTGGTTTGGTCTCGTTCACGCTTGTTTCGATTGTCATGGTTTGTGATTGTTTTGTAATCTGATAGCATGCGTGACACAAATTGTTTAGTACTTTTTGAAAGCCAAGTGGCACCAGCGATTACACTGGAACCTTGAATGAGTCATGCATAAAAGCCAACACGCTTGACCCACGGATCAGATTTTCGACGATTGTCTCTCTCAAATTCGTTGTCTCAATATATCATGAAATGAAAACACATAAAGAGCTGTGCTCAAATTTTGCATTAGGGAGTATTGTAATCGTCAGTGAATTCTTTATCTTATATAAGGGGAGGCTTCAACATTGACCATGATACAAGTAACATAAGCCCTGTTTACATGAACGCGACAGTGGCGCATCGCATTTCGAAGCGCATTTGGGAAAGGCAATGCGTCGCCATTTACATGTAGCGTATTAACTCTCGCGAGAATGTAGCGCCACATGGTGTCGTATAAGGGAAATGCAGCCAACTTCCGGTGTAACTGGTTTCGGACAGTGGGCTGAGTGCACAATGGTGGCTGATTGCTGAGAAACAGTTTCGCGTTGAGCACGCTGTGGTGAGCGAAGTTGCCATGGGGGATGCCATTTTGCTTCTGCTTCGGGCGTTGCTGTCTCGCAGCTTCACCAACGCGGCACGGCAGTCCCACAGCTAATTCCTTCCCATAGTTCCTAATGCGACGATGCTGCGTTTGCATGCTCCACGAGAGTCGACTCGCGCCCGTAAGTCTACCCTCACCTGGCACATTAATGCAATGCGCCTTCCTAGCGCATTACCGCTGTTTACATGTATGCGATGCGCTAGAAATGCGATGCGATGCGACACTGTCGCATTCATGTAAACACGGCTATAGCGTAGTAAGGATGAGGGACAAGTCAAGGCAGGACAAACGCTTGACCTGTCTCAACTTGTCCCTCGTCCTTTGGAGGTGAATATTCAATTTTTACTTAACTGATGTCTCGGCCCCCACACGAGAGCCTTGTTCACAATGTCTCTTCTTCGAGAGCTTGTTACGGACACCTGCCATTGGGACACCCCACTTTCTGATGACAGGAGAAAGGAGTGGGACAAATGGAAAGAATTTGTACGGGCCTTTGAGAACATGCAAGTTCCCACAGCTCACCGGAAAGAAGTTCACTTTTTCTCAGACTCATCTACTACTGCTGTCGCTGCTGTAGCATATCTAAAGGTTGCCAATCTAAGAAGTGCCCACTACGTAGGGTTCATTATGGCAAAATCTAAGCTGGCGCCGCTTCCCAAACACACTTTTCTGAAGCTCGTGCTGTGTGCTGCAGTGTTAGTGATGGAGCTGGCAGAGCTCACTGAACGAGAAATGGACGCAACAGTTGATGCTGTGAGCGTCCACACGGGCAGGTGAGGCAAGAAGCTTTGACGTGTACGCCAGTAATCGGGTGGAATGCATCAGAAGATAAACATAGCCAGATCAGTGGCACTATGTTCCAACCGATGTTAACCCAGCTGATCACAGCACAATATTTATATCTGCAGTGCACCTTCAACAGTGAACATGGCTCACCAGTCCAGCGTCCCTTGAGCGTCAAGAAGAGTGTCCACAAGTCCTTTGGGGTAGGTTTGAATTTATTTATCCAAGTTTTGACAATGACATCATACCTGCCAACTCTTCCGAATTTCCGTAAAATGTACGAATTTCGAGCAGTCTTACGATTTTACAAGTCTTGCTTGAAATTTTACAGAAAACATCTTATTTGCAGAAAAACATTAAGAATGTAGTAAAACTACACCCTGGGTACCTTGCGCTGCCACCAAAGGGCAATACGAATGCGTGATATCATCATCAGCAGCTGCAAGGTTGTAGTGACTTCTGTTGTCTGCTAGGGGGGTCACAAATCCATATTTTGCGCTTCATGCCGTCGAAGAAAGGGAGGAAGTTCGGATTGTGCACCACGTTTGCCTGTGATGTGAACATCTCGCATGACGGCAAGTCTGACATCAAGGTCCACATCACTTCGAAAAAGCATCAGGGATACGTGAGAGCTGTGGACAGTGAGCCAAGCCTAACAAGTTTTGTATGCAGCGACACGATCTCGATGTGATTCGTGCAGAATGCCTCTTCATGGCGTTTTTAGTTGAACACAACATCCCGTTGAGTGTCAGCGATCATGCCGGACCGCTTTTCCAGCAGATGTTCCCCAAGTGCGAAGAAGTTAAATCCTGTGGACAAACAAATACGACGTCAATTGTTTGGCAAATGGCCGCCAACGTGGAGACTCCTTTGCTGGATGCCCTAAAACAGCAAGTATTATCGATCGCTGTGGATTGCAGTAACAATAGGGATATGCAGCTTTACCCTATTCTGGCGACATATTTCGTTAAAGAAACGAGTAGAGTCGAAAGCCGCCTTCTTTGGCTCGGGACAATCCAAGGGCAAGTGACGGGTCACAAGATTGCAAATCTGGTTTTGGACGAGGTGAAGTCTCGTCTGTTGGAAACCTGTTGGCTATGTGTTGGACAATGCCAATGTCATGATCGGCAAGAAAAACAGTGTTTCTACTGTATTGAGAGATGCCCAACCAGGTTTGATAGTGCCATCTCATCAACTTGGCCTCCGAAAAAGGAGCTTCATGTCTTCCTGTAAAAGTAAAGGTAAAGCTCAAAATGGAAAGATCGATTTGAAGCATTCACCGACACGTTGGCTGTCGTTGGAAAAGTGTTTGAAGAGGCTGCTTGACCAGTGGAAACCGCTACTCAGCTTTTTTTTGTCTGACACAAAGCAGTGCAACAAGCAGAGCTTGCTTTTTGAGTCATACCAAATTCTGAAGACTTCCTCACAAGCACCCAAGAGCCCTGCACTGACCCCAAAGTCTGCTACACACCTTCACAAGACTGCTGCAGGCCTCGGGAAAAAACGCATAGATGGCGATGAACTCTCGCTGAAGAGGAAAGGAGCTCATTCTGGACCACAAGCAAAAAAAAAAAAAAAGAAACTTCATACCAAAGATTCTGGGGAAGCCAGCCACATGACCCATGAGGAGCGCCTGTTTTATTTTTTGTCATCAGAGCTAAACAGCACATGCTGTCTTTTTCCCCAAAATGTTATACCACTTTTTGAGAATGCAAACTGCCTCCTTCAGGCACAGTCTCCTCAGATTCATGTACTGAGAGGCCTCTTGAACCACCTTTTCAAGGATCTCCCGACTAGATTTGTGCACCCAGATGTTGTCAAGGCATGTCATTAATTGCTGGAAGTTGACTGTGGAGCTGTAGAGAACCAGAAAAGTGATGAAGACGTAGTCATTGGCTGCACAACCTACTCTGTGGTTGAGACATTGAGCTGCATTGAGAGGGAGCAGTTCTTCTCTGTTGTACATCTTTACTTAACGACAGCATGCGATTACATTCGCCACAAATTCCCGCTAGAAGATGTCAATCTCAAGATTGCTGGAGTTGCTCAAGTACAAGCTCTGGAAACTGCTTCATTCAACAGCGTATGTCATTTTATTGTGGCGTTCCCTGCTATCGTACCCCAGTAGAGTGGCGAATCAAAAGAAGCAGCAATCGACGCTCTTGAAGTCGAGTTTGCCAACTTGCAAGCATTTCAGGTTCCAGCCAACATATTGAATGAGCCAAGGTGCAACGTGCAGTGGTTGCAATTGGAAAGCGTTTGAAGTGTCTACAGATAGCTCAGGTTCCACAGAATTTCAATGGTTATGCTGGGTATTCTCTCCATTCCCCACAGCAATGCTGAATGTCAGAGAATATTGAGCACTGTGAACAAAAATCAAACAGAGTTTAGCTCATCTGTGTGTGAGAAAGCACTCAAAATGCTGATGGTCAAGGGGCACCAGAGTGGTACTTGCTTTGGTCAAACTTACATGGAGAAGTTTCTGAAGCAGGCAAAGTCGGCAACAGCAAAATCATTGCAAAAATAAATTTTGCCCCAGTGGAGTTTTAACTCTTTGCTCTCCAAGACACGGATTTCACTTGGGTTGTGAAAATGTGAGTAAGCTTGTCGCAAAAGGTAAATCCCTTAAAAAAGAATGCTGCCGTGCCCCCCCCACCCCCCCCCATCCCCCCAGCCGCGATAGTTTTACAAATTTCCAAATTGTCAGGTTGGCAGGTGTGCAACATACAGCCCCAAGCGAGCGCCCTCATGACCAGCGTGAGCTCAGGGAGACTTACACCTGGCAAGTTTGAGCATTTTTCAAGCTGGGCCATGATGGAGCATGCGATGGCAGTTCTCATGGGCAGCTGGAAACTTCCACTATGCCTCTCATATGGCATCAACCAGTACAGAACCTGGTTCATTTTGCCCCAAGCAGGCCTCTGTGGATCAGCTCACTCCAGCTGGAAGAGTTATCGTCTGTTCAGTGCAACGGGCGGTCTATTCTGAGGAGCTTAAATGCAAAGAACAAGGGGAGAATGTTCCCAGATTTAGTTCGTTATGGAAACTTGACCCATGGATTGACGCAAACAAACATACAAACAGTCTTAAGAATCGGCAGATCACTTGAAAAGGCCCTGCTAAACCAAGATGAGTCCAAGCCCATGATCATGCCTGGACGACACCATGTCACCTTGCTCCTTATATGACACTATCACGAGCAGGTCAAGCGCCAAGGCCAATATTTCACTGAAGGAGCAATTAGAACAGCAGGCTTCTTGATCATCATCATCATGATCAGCCTATTTTATTTCAACTGCAGGGCGAAGGCCCCTCCCTGCGATCTCTAATTACCCCTGTCCTGCGCCAACTAATCCCAACTAGTGCCCGCGAATGGCCTAATTTCATCTCTCCACCTACTCTTCTGCCGTCCTCGACTGCGTTTCCTTCTCTTGGTAACCATTCTGTAACCCTGATGGTCTAACGGTTATCTAACCGGCGAATTACATCACCTGTCCAGCTCCATCTTTTTTTCCTGTTACTGTCAATTAGAGTATCGGCTATATTCGTTTGCTCTCTGATCCATACCGCGCTCTTTCTGTATCCTAACGTTATGCCTAGCATTCTTCATTTCTTTCTTCATTATTTCTTTCCGTCATCAAGGAAGAAATTTGACGTCAAGACACCACTTGGAATCCCTCCTAATCCAAATGACAGATAGCACCCTCAACCGGAATGACGGAACCCTCCCCCCCATTTACACGTGCTGCTTACGTCATATTTTAAAGCCATATAAAGATTGTATCGCACGTCCTTGATTTCATTGTGAACAAGGCTCCCGTCAGGGCAGCCGAAATGTCTTTTCATGCATTCATTCAGTGGTCGGTGTCCTTCTTTTTACCCTTCTTCATGATGCCTCCTGACCAGACGGGCTTCCGTCAAAACCTCGACTTCACAGTTACAAAATGTATAATGTTGTGAGAGGACCCTTACATTTATAGACTACTCTGGTCATCTTTATACAATGAAAAATATAGGTACGATTATCTATCACAGACTTTTCTAACAGCAGGCACTTCTACATGTGAACGCCATGTTCAAGGCAACAAATGAAATGCGCAAAATATCTTTGGTTCCCCCCCCCCCTTTTTAATGCACAATATGCAAAAGTGAACATAATAAAAAGAACATTGCACATCACACTGTTAAACTGTAAAAAAGCAAAGTTAAATAAGACACTTGTAACCCATCTTGGGACAACCAAGAAACGAAGCTTGCTTTACTAGTAAGATCTTGATGAGGGCTAGTTGGTTTACTAGTTTGAGAAATTATAAACATTGACACACGATACATATTGCACTTAAAAAAAAGACACCCATGTATCTGCCTCGGATACAAGGATGGGTGGCTCATTTACTCTGAGCATGAGTGGTGTGATGGCCAACTGAGCGAAGTAGACTTCGTAAGTGTGCTTACTGCAAGTTTAAGCTGCAAGAGGCAAGAAAGAAATACCCCTTCTTTTCAGAGATACTACACAACCATAGTGACATAGGAGAGACATTTTTGGTTCAGAGAAACAAATTCATATAACAGTCATTTACCGTAGTGAAATGTGGATGTACGCATTGCACATTTACGCTGTGAGAAATCTCCCATTTTGAAGCTTGTCTTTTACCTAACAGGTATGCAAGGAACATTTTTGGCATAAGAGCTGAATTCACATTGGAGGAATAGAAACCTGTCTGATTCAAGTTCCTGAAATGCTGAAAGCAGTAACGTTAAGATAACATGATAATCATAGCAATGTGAACGATGTCACCAGTAATGCATAAATTTGTAAGTAGGAGTGAAGGAACTGTTTTAGCAAGGCAGTAAGGATGATGCAATTTTTTTTTAGGAGGCTTAGAGAAGAGTAAAATGAACATTTCCAAGCAAACCAAAAGAGGAGCTATTTAGTGACATAGTTCTTAAACCATGCCGGGGGTTATTTACTTCATGTAGACCTGCGGAAGACTGGTTGTTGGGGAGAAGGTCTAAAAGAATTGTTACTTGTAGATGAGCTGGAAAAGTGTGGTGGTGTCTCGAGTTCCTTCAGACATTGTAGGCTGGGACAGAATGTCAGCTGGAAGCTCTGCAGATTCTTCTGCGGAGCAAGAACCCGGTCACGGGGGTGAAACATGAGGTTGTAATGTAGTGGGTGCAGCAGGAAAACCTGCATCAGTAGGAATGAAAACATTGGCCTCAGCAAGTCTATACAAAAATTATCAATTCTTGGTAGCAGAAAAGCATTGACTGCAATGGATTTCTTGGTTTCCCAGAGATCGACGCAAAGTCAAATGGAATTGTCTTTCTTCCGAACCGCGACGTGCGGGGAAATCCACTTAGACACTGATTCACGTTTGAGGATATCAGCTGACTCCAGGCGATACAGTTCGGCAGAGACTTGCACACAGAGAACCAGAGGTAGACGATGTAGTTTCACTGAGACTGGTTGCACTGAAGCTTGTAGACGAACGTCATGGATGAAGCCCTTCCCAAGTCCCAGTTGTCCTGAGAATGTAGAGAATTCTGCTGGAGCATGGTGCGGTAAAGGTGATGACTGGACACTTGAGTCAGCTGGAATTCCTCACACTTGCTGACATGTGAGCGAAGATCCTTGAATTTCGATGCCCAGAGCTTGAATGGCGTCAAGGCCTAGAAGAGAAGTGCCCTAGTTTGTGACGTGAAATGTCACTGCTGCAGACTTATTGTGGTACATGCCGACTGAGGAGAATTGTCCTGAATTGACCTGAATTTATTATCTGTTACTGAGAGTAGTTCTTGAGTCGGAGACTCGAAGCAGACAATGGGAAACCCTTGAAGTGTTAACAGTGTGTTCAATGGGGCTGGTTGGTTCATCTTTAGAATGAAAACAGGAACAGCGCAACACAGGGCGAGTGTGTAAAGAGCACAGGACACTGTTTTTATCCTTGAAGTGTTCTTCATATGTAGTGCTCTTCATCAGAGACACTGTAGCTCCAGTATCTACAAGATACTTGAGTGAAGTATTTGCAATAAGGACTTCAGCACAAATTGTTGCCGGATGGGTATCTGGGGCTTGAATTGTTAGCACAGATGAGACTGTACTTGCTTATTTTGCTTCAGCAGCAAAAGAGGGAATGAGCCGAGCTCATGCCGTAGACGGTCGATGCATTCGGTTCCTCAAATGGAAAACTGTAGCATAATGACCGACGTTCTTGCACGCATGGCAGGTAACATGCTTAGCCAGACAGCCTGGATCGGATGCTATGTGCCCAGTTGATCCACACTGGTAGCAATAGACTGTAGCAGCTTGACTGGTGAAATTCTTGTTGGGCACCATCTTGGCCGGTTTCTCCAGATCACGCCTTCCTGCTATGTTGTTGGGCATCATCTTGAACCCATTGGGTCGAGAAAAAAAAGGTTCGTGAGGACTGCCACCTTGAGCACTTGGGCGACGAAAATGAAGGTTAGCGATGCCATGTTGACGCTGTGTCGAGACGCGATGCATGGGCAAACTGTTGAAGACTTGAAGTTCTTTGTGAACTTGCTGGATGCTTCTTCCAATTTCTTTCGCCTTCTTTAGCGTTATTGAAGGTCCTTTATAGAGCAGGCTCTCTCAAATCCTTGTGGATGCGACACCTTATAGGATTTAGTCTCGGAGGGATTCGTTATCCCAAGCGCCGCATGTGCAAACAGGCGCCAACCTATGTAACCTATGTAGCAAACAGGCGCCAACCTATATAGGGAACATGGAGCAGCATACAATGTTGGGCACCGTGAGGCGCTAGTCGTGAACTCGTTTGTAAGCCAAAAGAAGGTGTAAGAGTAGGCACCATTGAATTACAACCAACCTGCACAAATAGGAAGATGAGGTGTAAGACCGCCGTCTTTCATGTGCTTCCATGTTGTGGTGTTGACCGAAGGTGGAAGTCAGGCTCCAGCCGTCCCGAAGCCGTTTATTTAACATATACAACCAATATATATAATGAAGAACAGAAGCGCCCCTGGGGAATAAAGAACTGAAATGAATTACGAAACTGAATATTATATACTCCCTCCCTTATTTTTAGTGGTTAGTTGTTAGTAAGTATTAGTAAGGAAAACCCCAAAGCATGCACACTGTACTTATTTACACATATTTACAACCTATGTACATAATGTCAGACCGCCAACTAATTGGTCTGATAGTCCTGGAGCCAGGCCGGTGGCCGGCGCTCTCGGCTCGGCCGCGTTAGACGTCGCACTGGCGACGGGCTCGTTGACTGCTGCTGTGGTATGCTAGGAGACAGTGCCTGCGTCCTGGGAGAAGGAGGCTGTAGCACGGTAGGCTGCAGCACATTGGGAGACAGCGGCTGCAGCGTGGCAGGCTGTAGCACCTCAGGAGACCGCGGCTGCGGCGTGGCAGGCTGCAGCGCATCAGGAAGCTGTGACGTGGTGGGCTGCAGCGCATCAGGAGACCGCAGCTGCGGCATGGCAGGTGGGCCTGGTTCCCAGGTGCCCCTCTCCGGAACCCTGGAAAGCTTGGAGGCATTCCATGTACAGCCGTCTCCAAGTCGGAAAGAGGATGGTCTCCTCCTCTTGATCACCTCAGTTGGTGAAGAAAAGGCGCCGTCTTTCTTGAATCGAACGTACGGTGTTTTGACACGGACAAAATCGCCTACGGCTATCTTCGTCTTCTTGGCGGCTCTCCTTTTGTCCGTGTAGTGCTTGCTGCTTTGCTGCTGACGCCTAACCTTTTGACGAAGTCGCACCAACTCCTTGGTTGGGTCTTCAGAAAATGCTGGTGCTGAGAAACCCACAACATCCAGCCTGGTTCAGGGCATTCTACCATGCAGCAGGACTGCTGGGGCGACCCCGGTGGTGGCGTGCGGAGTACAGCGGTAAATGGCAAGGTATTCTGTGACAGCTTGCTGGAGTGGGTGTCTTTCGAGGAGTGAAACTTGAATGAAATTCTTCAATGTGCGATTAAAACGTTCTATTTGCCCATTGGCTTGGGGGTAGTATACCGAAGAATGTGAAAGACTGATGCCTCTGTTTTGCAGGAAAGTTATAAACTCACGCGAAGTGAACTGAGGTCCATTGTCACAAACAATCTCTTCTGGGTAGCCTTCACGGGCAAAAACGTTTGTTAAAAAGTCTTTCACGGTGCGCGTGGACACTTCGCTGCAAAAATACACCTCTGGCCATTTAGAATGGTAGTCAACAAGCGTTACAGCAAATCTGCTGTTGTAAGCTGCATGCTCCAAAGGACCAACAATGTCTAGGCCAAGCTTTTGCCACGGTCGCTCAGGCCATTCAACAGGTTGCAACGGTGCTGGTGATGTTTTGGCGGACTTATCAGCCTCCAGATATGGCAGTTTTTTACTGCCATTTCCACTTGCTTATCCATTCGTGGCCACCAGAACCGCTCATGCAGTCGCGCCTTCGTGCGCGTGATATCCAGATGTGTCTCGTGTGCGGTGCCGATGATCTGAGCCGTGAGGGAAGACTGAACAACGAGGCGCTCTCCATGCAGAAGCAGGTTATCGACAACAGAAAGTTCTTCCCGAACGGCGTAGAATGGTTTCGCCTCTTTTGGTATGGACTTCTTTGGCGGCCAGGAACTCAGCACAAATGACTTGACAGTTTCCAGGCAACTGTTGTCAAGGGCAGCCTGCCTGAACTTCTCCTTAGTCACGCAGGCTGGCTCAATGAACGAGACAATTTCTTCCTCAGCGATCTCTGCCTCTGAGGTAGGTGCTGGTAGCCGAGAAAGTGCATCTGCTACAGTGTTTGTGGACCCCTTGCGGTTTTTAACAGTGAAATTGTAGCAAAGCAGTCGTGCACTCCAGCATGCGATTCGGAGTGGGCGTCTTCCATGTCCTTGTGACGACAGCAAGGACACCAGTGCCTGGTGGTCTGTTCGAATTGTGAAATGGCGACCCCACAGGTACGTGTGCCATCGCTCACACGCCCGAATGCACGCAAGAGCTTCTCGTTCACCGACTGAATGTTTTCTCTGTGCAGGCAACAGTGTACGAGATGCGAAAGCGACTGTGCGGAGCTCGTGGCCACTTTGTTGCTGCAGGACTGCTCCCAGCCCACAGTCGGACGCGTCGGTCCACACAATGACTGGCAATGACGGATCGAACATCTGGAGGACTGTACTCAACAAAAGCATTTCCTTGGCCCTCCGGAAACCGCTGTCTGCTTCGGCAGAACAGATGAATGGCTCATTTTTGTGAAGTAAGACTCTCATAGGCACAACCACTTGTGCCAAGTGTAGAAGAAACTTGGAATAGTATTCTACGAGACCCAGGAACGAACGAAAGGTGGCCACATCAGTTGGCACTGGTGTGTTAACTATGGAGTCTACTTTCTCTGGAGGTGGCGAGATACCACGTGCAGTGACCTTGTGCCCTGGAAAGACAAGTTCTGTAACGTCGAAAAGGCATTTGTTGTTCAGTTTCAGACCTGCGTTCTTTGTCCTTTGCAGCATGGTCTTCAAGTTTGAAAGGTGTTCTTCTGCGGTCTTGCCAAAAGTGATGACATCATCAATGTAGAACAACACGCCAGGGCAGCGGTCAAGGATTTTCACCATCATCTTCTGAAATGCCGCTGGGGCAGAAACCAACCTAAAGCAAACTCTTTTAAAACGGAAAAGCCCATCATGAGTGATGAAAGCTGTAAGATCCCGACTGTCAGGGTGCAAGAGAACCTGATGGTAAGCGGAAGCCAAGTCAAGTTTGGAGAAGTGTGTAGCGCCTACCAAAGTGTGAAGCAGCTCCTCTGTAAGGGGCAATGGGAAACTGTCTGGAACAATAGCTTTGTTTGTCTCGCGAAGGTCTACACAGATCCTGATGCTACCATCTTTCTTGTTAACAGCAACAATAGGGGACACACCATTGAGAAGCATCGATCCGCTCGATGATGTCAAGGCTCAGCAACCTATGAAGCTCGTTTGATACTGGTGACCGGAGAGAATACGGCAGACGGCGAAGCTTCGAAGTTACAGGCTGCACGCCTTGCCGTGTCTTGATGCGATGCGTGAACCGCTTAGCAAGACCCAACTCGGGACTGAAAAGTGAACTGAACTCATGTGCTAAGGCTGGCGGAAGAGCTTTGTTACGGGGCTGCATGCTTGACGGTGTGGAAATAGAACAGGATAGCGGGTCAACAACAGTCGGCTGCGGAGCAACGGACATGTATAAGCACTTGAGAGCAGAACCCTCAATGCGAAGATCCAAGGCTTTAATGCCGTCAAGACCGATCAGACAAGTCCGGTGAACAACATAAAAAAGTAGCGACACTGTGCGGCCTTTAAACCGAACGTCTGCCTGGAAACAACCTAGCACTGGAATCGGCCGTTGAGAGTAGTCAAACAGACTAACATGCGGAGCAGGCAGGAGCGGAACGCTCTGAAAATATCGACTGAATTCTTAATCCGACATGATTGAAACAGACGACCCTGAATCAACAAGGAATGCAATGAAATTGCTTCGACCGAAGCAGAAAGCTCCTTTAGCTCTTCAGCCGCCTGCTCAAACTAAAGTGCAATTCGAACAGAATTCTCGAATGAAAGTGTGGAACCCTCGAGCAGTAACCGCTCACGTACAGTGAAAGCTCGTTAATTCGAACTTCAATAATTCGAATTTATGGATAATTCGAACTGTACGATTTGGTCCGGCCAAGCTCCACAGAAGTCTATGTACAAAAAAAGTCTGTTAATTCGAACGCGAGAAGGTTCCCTCACGGATAATTAGAACTACGCTCGCCTGGCACACGGCCAGAGAAACGCGCTTACTGCCTACACACAAGGCTGTATTGCCTCCGAAACGGAGAAAATGGCGACAGAAGGCAAAATCGGAAAAAAATCTAACCGACGCGGGGTCAGCCAGAAGGCAGCGGCGGCTGCTGCCTCTCGTTCTACGTAACCTCCGAGACTTCTTTCCCATTGCGAATCTCGGAGGCTTTGAAAATCTTGTACAGCTGCTAATGTTGCGTGGAGATGGCACGGGAAGCGCCAAAACACAGCTAATCAAGTACGTCGCAGCTGCGCTTGCAATCAAGAACCAACGAATCAGGGCCTTCGCCACCTTCACATGTTCAGCGTCTTTGTCTCGGCAGTCTTCATCGGTTGTGCACCTCTGTTTTCAGCTTAGGAGGTATCGGCCATCGTGATTCATTGTGATGGTGTTAAGCCTCGGCTAACGTTCGTTTCGGTGGACATCGGTGGTGTGGCACAGTCGGACCCAGAGCTTCGACTTGAAGGTGGCGTGTGCCCGCGGCACACGCCATCACTTTCTGAAACGCCAAATTTCTGACATGCCCTACTGCTTCCAAATCGCAGTGTACTGTTGCTCTCCTTCACTTTTGTTAGTTCGAACTTTCGTTAATTCGAACTGAAGCGGCTTCCCCTTGTGGTTCGAATTAACGAGCTTTTACTGTACATGAGTGGAAACTACGCCGGCAACGAATTGCTCACGCAGAGCATCATCTTGCGAGGCAAACGAACAATTTGACGCTAGCTCCCGCAGAGCAGCAAAAAGTCATGAACGGACTCGCCTGTGTGTTGGCTGCTGCGGCGAAAGCGATGACGCTCGATGATAACGTTGCGCGACGTCGAAAACGGGTGCCGTAATGCGGCGAGTGCAGAGTCATATTCGTCAGGAGGGACCACGACAGACTTGTCATCGGTGAGTGCTGCGGCGCTGGTCCCTGCATGTAGCGTCTGATAAATACGCTGGCCCTCGGCCCCCAAACAATGCAAAAAAATAGCCTTGTGTTGCTCCAGCTTGATAGCGGCGGCTCCGGATGCCAGCAAGTACACATTGAACATCTGCTCCCACTGCTCCCATGGCAATGAGGGACGGCCGGGTGTCACAAGGAAAAACGGTGGCGGAGCAAGCCCGGTGAAGCTCCTGGTGGGCGGATACGGACGGCGCAGTGGGGCTGGGGGTATGTTCACAACATCCTCGTTGCTAATGTGGTGTTGACCGTAGGTGGAAGTCAGACTCCAGCCGTCCCGAAGTAAAAAGCCATTTATTTAACATATACAACCAATATATAAATTGAAGAACAGAAGCACCCCCTGGGGAATAAAGAACTGAAATGAATATAACTGAACTGAATATAACACATGTCCACTGGTGAGGACACGGGTGAAGTTGGCTTTTATGGCAGGTGTTAGCTACACTGTGCCTAGAAAGTAGTGCTGGCAGTTTTCCGAAAAAGTGTTAAGTGTGCTTCAAGTGGCAAAGCCAAGATGCTCAACGGTCACTAAGTGTGACTGCATCCCGTTGGCACACCGCGAAAATGCGTTTGTCAAAAAAATGTTGCCGAATACACCAAACAGGGCGTGAACAGGCCAGAAAAGGGAGGTGTGGTGTGAGACGGCCGTCCTTGCTCCATGGCTACTCTGTGCCCAGTACAAATATAACAGCACATACCACAGGACGTCAGGCTGCTAGCCAGGCAGCTGTATGATGTTCAGAGAGCACTCAAATAGTTTTATTCTCACAAAGAACTGAAAACAATCCAAGGCTATTGTGGGCTTGTAATGCGACAGTTCCTTATTTTCTATGCACCCTGTCTTCATGAAAATAAAATTAGTTGAGAGCTCTTTTATATTGTCTTTTCTTTTCTTCCTGTGCCATGAACATCATCAATATGCCCCCATTACCAACTTGCCTAGCTTCAACTCTTGCGCCTATTGAAGGCAGCACTTCATTTCATTCAACCCAGAAAGCATGGTGGCGTTAAAGAGGGATATTCAACAATGGATTGCATCTATGCCATTGTTCAAGCAACTGAGATGTCTGCAGAATATATAATAAACTTGAATATGCCGCCTTCATTAAATTAGTGAAAGGTGTACTCGGTAGAGATGACAGGTGTCACGCAAGCATTAGAGTTGTGGCCCTGCCTTGGTTCTGTATTAGCAGTTAACTGTCCCCGCTAAGCTTTTTGTAGTATTGTAATAATGTAGCCACAGCCATGTAGTAATGCAACAGTGCTAGAGCCCTCTGTTCTGTAGTTTAACTGAATATCTTGAAGACCATCGCAAGGAAAGCAGAGAAGTGTGGCTGTACTGCATTCGAGGTGCTAAGGATCAGTGGAGAATTTTTCAACCACATGCACGTTGCAGATACCCTCCCTAGCGATGCTGAAGATGAAATGGTTATGGACGGGAACCAGCTTGATGATGCAAAAAGCACAGCAGCCTGGCAGAGGAATGACTAGTTGGTAGCCAGCCACAGTTCAGTTTATCTGAGGGGAAAAAAAGTGGGCTTGTGGCCAGCATCCTTTAAAAGCTGATGAGGCATTTGAGCAAAATAGAGCTGTGATGAAATAAATGTTAAGTGGGTGATGCACGGCGCTCATTTCTCTGCCAGGGGTTGCTGAATGTCCTGCCAGCCACTCACCAAGCCGTGGTGCGCAAGGTGACTCAAAGTCGACGCGAGGACATTCGTCACCAGCTGCTGCACAAGACAGATGACATTGGAGCTCGTGCCTTGACCGACCTGGACTGGAGTGTCAAGGTGTGGTGATTTCAACAGATTTCTTTTCCCCCTCCTTTTTTTAACTTGAGATGTGTAGTATAGTGTCACCCCCTGCCAGATCTCTGTGTTATCATACATTTATGTTTCATAGTAGTTTAGCTAGATGGCGCACCCCCCTTCTGTCATGTGACGAGCTGGGACCAATCAGGAGGTGTCATCTAACATGTGAAGCCCTTTTTAGTAATAAACGGCTGCGAGCCGGCCCAGTCCTTGTCTGGTGTTCATCAGGAGCAGTTAGCTCCGTGTCATCCTTCTTTGCGTCGGCGCTCGCCGCGCGTTTGCTGGGCGCGGGCCCCCACTTGCCTGCCGCTGCCGACACAACAAGATGGAATGTCCTTTCTCTGCAGGCAGAATTTGATTTTTGTTTATGAAATTCTGTATCGACTTAAATCACTGGATCTCATTGGGGTAGCGTTGTTGCACTAGGTAAATGAGGTTGTTCTATGAGAGCCCTGTGTCTTTGAAGGCAATGTTTGATAGCTTCTTTGCAAAGCAGCTGTTTGAATCCACTGCTGAAATATGGCCATGACATTATCAGCCGAAACATCTAGGAAGTGTTAGTCCTACAGGCTGGGAAGGTGCTTCCGGTTGGAAGCTGTGTTGGGCATCCAACAGTGATCATAATTCAGATTTGCTGCTTCCTGTGCCTGTACGTCTCTGACAGGTGTCTCTGGAGAAATACTAACATTGCACAACACATAGAAAAAACTAGTTCCTTCTTTAATAACCAGCATAGATTTAGAAATGGTCTTTCCTATGTTACACAGTTACTTGAATTTATTAATGGCCTTCACACAAGCATGGTTGGTAATTCCCAGACTGACTGTGTATTCATAGACTTTTCGAAGGCCTTTGACAGTTTTCCTCACGGACGTCTGTTTGCCAAACTATCTTGCCTTAAACTCGACTCCCTTACCCTCTTCATAACTTCAAAACTTCTTGTAATTCCGTAAAGAGTTCGCGGCCATTGACAACTACTCTTCTGATACGTCTAATGTTATGTGCAGTATACCTCAGGGTAGCACAATGGGTTTGCTTTTGTTTCTCATTTTCATAAATGCCTTTCCCTCAGGTAATTCATTGACAATTCGGTTATATGCGGATGACTGCGTCGTATACTGAGAAATTCAAGCGCATCATAACCATATTGCTCTTCAACAAGACCTTGATCGAATCTCCCATTGGTGTTCCTCATGGCAAATGACGTTAAATACAGATAAATGTAAGGTGATTACCTTTAGTCGTAAATGTATGAGTTCTTCCTTTAACTATATGCTTAACAATTGTTCTCCTTCCAGCACACCCTTATATAAGTATCTAGGCGTCTATCTTACACCAACTCTTTCATTGTCATGTCATATTTATTTATTTATTATCATACTCTCAATGCCTGGGGGCATTACAGAGAAGAGTGGTGATTATTACAAATGAATTCGTTGACAATATTCTTGAAGTTTTTGGCATCAGAAATGGCAGTGATGGGTGCAGGGAGGTGGTTCCAGTCATTCGTAGTTGGTGGTAAAAAGGAATCAGAATAAACGTTGGTGCGACAAGTGGGAACAATGATCTGTGCGTGACGATATGTATGATGGCGGGGAGATTAGTTCATCCTTAAGTGTTTCGTTAGTGTAATAAACCTTATGAAAAAGGCATAGGCGAAAGTATTTACGACGTAAATCTAGGTTAGGCAAACCAAGGGTTAGTTTCATTGACGAGACACTTGCATGGTGAGAATAACTAGGAAGAATAGAATGAGCAGCTCGGTTTTGAATGGATTCGATGGTATTTTTTAGCTTTAGAGTAGAAGGGTTGAAAATGGAGCATGCATATTCGAGTTTAGGCCTCACTAATGATTTGTACAGAAGTAACTTGACAGCTGCAGTTGCCGACAAAAAATTACGCCGTAAGAACTCAACCATGCGATTAGCGTTACCGTAAAAGTAATTTATATGAATGTTCCAGGTGTAATGTGGATGTGTGTAATGTGGATACCAAGGTATTTGTATGATGAAACATTTTCTACAGGTATGTTGTTAATATTATATGTAGGAAGGGTGGTATTTCTGACAGCACAGGACAAACGCATCGCCTTACATTTATTAGAATTGAGCTTCATTTGTGATTTAGAACACCATGATGTTACTATGCAAATGTCTGGTTGAAGAGTATCGCAGTCACCAGGGTTGGAAATGACACCATACAGAACACAGCCATCGGCAAATAACTTGATTGATGATTTAGTGTGGTCTGGGAGGTCGTTAATATAAATTAAAGATAATAACGGTCCTAGAACTGACCCTTGCGGTACACCGGAGGTTACTCAACCAGTGGAAGAGAAACATTCGTTAGCATAAACAAATTTGAATGGTTAGACAAAAACACTTAATCCAAGCAAGCACGTTAGGATCAATGTTGAGGTTACTTAATTTAGTTAGGAGTAATGCATGTGAAACAGTATCGAAAGCTTTGGCGAAGTCTAGAAAAAGGCAGTCAATAATATCGTTAGCATCCATCGCCTGGAATAAATCAGTAGTGAATGCAAAAGTTGTGTTTCACAGGAAAAGTGTTTTCTAAATCCGTGTTGGTAGGGTGTAAAAAATAAGTGTGACTCGAGAAACAAAACCAGGTGTAAGTAAATTAAGTGCTCCATTAATTTGCAGGGAACGCTGGTTAGGGATACAGGTCTGTAATTAAGTGGGGAGTAATGATTACCAGACTTATGTATGGGAATCACCATCCTTGCCTTCCAATCATTCGGAAGGATGGCGGTTTGAAGTGATTGAGCAAAGATTTCGCGCAGAATTATAGATGAATAAGTAATAGTTCCCTTAAGAAATTTCGAGTTGATACCATCTACTCCAGTGCATATAGAAACTTTTGAGGTCTGTATCAACTTTACAATGCCATCAAGGTCAGTGGTAATAGGAAACATTGGAAAATAATGTACATCAGGAAAAACAGCACTTGCGCACAGCACAGAATTCGAAAATACAGAGATGAACATTCAACACTTCACAACAGATGCTGCGATCAACAGGTTCGTTGTTGAGATCGTACAGTTCAATGGCACTAGATTTTTACCGTTGACCACACTTCAAAATTTCTGTGGGCTGTCTTTCAAGAAAGAAGGCAACGTGTGCTCATACCATATTTACTCACATAATGATCGCACTCGCATAATGATCGCACCTCTGAACTTTGTTGTCAAAATTCAATTTTTTTCTTTCCTGTGTAATGATCGCACCCTGAACTTGTCTCAGCGATATGTCGTGTGCCAAGTCTAACTAATGATGATCATGCTTACCACCTGTCAAATGCTATGCGAATGACTCTTAAAGACATACGAAGCAGTCTGCACACACCCAACATTCTTAAGCAGATGCCTCGTTTCATTCCTTTTATCACTTTCCGCACTTCTATCAAAAAAAGAAAGCTACAACCAAACTTGCCTCTGGTTTATTATTTGTAGGCTTCATAATGGTTTTGGTGAACAACTACAAAATAAAGGCGCCTTTCGATTCTTCTCATCTGCATTCATGGGCACGCAACAAATAGCGAACGGTAACCATAGTGGCCACATTCACACTGATATGTTCGAAATGTACCCATTCATATGTCGACGCTTGTAACGCAGCTAAGGTATTCACCCACCCTTAACGGAAACATGCCGTATTAGGATAGCAGTGATCACAAATGCTGCAGTTTCTGCAGCATGCCCGCCATGTGTTTCTATGTAACTGGCAGCTAAGCGCGCCCATCTGTTCCCGTCCCCTCAAAGTGAACATGGCTACGTTGTTGTCGCAAACTTGCCGATATTAACGATATTATTCATTACTGATACGGAAGAAACTGTTTCAATGCACATAATGCACTCACGAGAAGAAAAATAATCGCGTTCGGCTTGCTCTGCCAGCTGCCATTTTTGTTTTGGTGTCCCTCACTGACAGCGGCAGCCGCCTGCTTGTCATCCCGCAGCAAATGCGGGATGAAAAAAGAAAATGTTTCTTTTTGTGGGAAATTTAACCCATCTAATGATCGCACCCCTCAATTTGTGTCAAATCTTTTAACAAAAAAGTGTGATCATTGTGCGAGTAAATAGAGTAAAATGTTTTTCTTCCGACTCAGCTACAGCATTCTTGTAGTCGCTCACTGCTATTGTGTAGCATGCCAATGTTCATCACTGCCAGTTATTTTTGCTCGTTGGAAACTGTTTTCTTTTTGTTCAGTAAATGTTTAAGACGCCAGTTGAACCAAGGTACGCGAGAATTGGAATAAATATGTTTTTGTGGGATGTACCGGTCAATTAAGGAGTTGGCTTTTTCTTTGAATATTGACCAGTTTTCTTCAACCGATCGGGAGTAGGAACTTGGAATGTAGTCGATGATGTTCGTTATTAATGGCGGCAAAATCAGCAATTTTGTAACCATGAACAAATTTGGACGAGGTAACAGACGGGATGGTTAACTGCAAATAACACAGGATTATACAATGGTCGCTAATACCCGGTAGGTAAGTTAGAGGCGAAACATATTCCGGGGATTTAGTGAGGATTAAATCTAGGATATTAGCCGAGTGTGCAGAACATCGAGTAGCCATCAGAATAAACTGGTGCAGGTTAAAATCGAGGCAAAGGCTGATGAATTCGGAATATTCAGAACAGCATTCGTAGGTTGAAGGGGGATCAGTATGCCAGTTAATACCAGTAAAGTTAAAGTCCCCGAGGAGCATTAATGGCGTAGAAGGGAGCCATAAAATCTGACTATTTAAGGCATCGGGAAGGTCTGGACAAAATGTGTTATGTGAAGAAGGGGGCCTGTAAACGACGAATATGATGAAATTGTTGCGGTCGAAGCCTACGTGCGTGCACACTAGCTCTAATGGTGACGCAAGCTCAATTGCAGCAGTGGTAATCGAATCACGAACACCGATAAGTGCACAGACACGACACCGCACGTCACGGTCATGTCGATAGAAACGGTAAGCACCCTCACATTCCAAAATTTCACGGTCTTCAATTTTGCTAGACTGCCATGTTTATCTAAATATAGCAATATCGGCATTGCATGTGTTGATGACAGAAGATAAAGCATCCCGCTTGTTGCGAGATGCTTTATTTATTTCAATACAAAAGATGAATATTTTTGGCCACCGGACCATGACTCTGCTATGTTTGTGGATTGCTGGGGCCATCAGAAGGTGTATTTAGGACAGAATTTGTTGAACGAAGTTTGTCGATGTAGATTTCGCAAACTCGATCAGTTACCAGACAGTAAACATAAGTGTTTTTGTCAATTTGTAGACGGTTAAGGCGCATCTTATATTTCTGTCCGCTAGCCTTTCCAAATTCAATCAGCTTTTTAGGTCACAAGCGTGTGGCATGGCAGAAGTCTTGGCTAACAGAAATGCCAGAGCCTTTGAATTTTTTTTGCTCAGTGAAAACATTTTGCTTGTGCTTTGAGGACGAGAATTTTATGATTATAGGCCGGTGTTTATTTACTGTGTAGGGACCCAGCCTGTGGGCGCGGGAAATGGCTTTATCTATTGAAGTTATCTGTAGTAAACTGGTAAGGCAGTCTCGAATTTTAGTTTCAGATTCGGACCAATTCCCAGCTGGGACGTCAGGAATCGCATAAAATGTCAGGTTGTTCCGGCGAGAGCGGTCTTCCAGCTCATCCAACCGAGAAGTTATTGCTGCAGTTTGGTCTCGCACAGCTTCCTCAAGCACAGTGAAACCTCGTTAAACCGTAGTTAGCCAGAGCTTGGAAAAAGTACGTACTAAACGGTATTACTGTTTAACCGAAATAGTATGAGATCGACCACTTACCTGTCAAAAACGGAACTCAGAGAGAGTGCGATGAAAGGGGAAGAAAACATGGAGTATTTATTCACTTCGTGCGACAGAAGTGTTATTTTTATTTGATGCCGCGGCGGCCCAGCAGCGATGACAGTGGCCTCAAACTTACTGAAGCTGTGAGCCAGCTTTTCAGCCAGCCCCCTCTTCTCGGCAAACACTCACATGGCAGATTACTTGTTGGCGTTACGTATTCTCCGTGCACGTGCGCGATAGCGCTGCAGAAGTCGCGGTGCGCCTTTTTAATTGCGGGGTGCTGTTCTCATCGCGACGATAGCATTCATGAGGCCGACGTAGTGCGCAGCTTCTTCCACTGTCGGGCCTGTATCGCCCGTACTGTTGCTTTCCATGTCGTCCTCATCATTGTCGCTAGCTGACACTTCGGCAACAACAGAGACAACGATGGCGAAAAGTCAAACCTCGTAGCCGACATCCCTTCGCAGTCGCAACAGCGCTGCCGAGCAACTTCTTCGCATTCCGAATGTCAGACACCGTAGTCAACAGCAGATTCCTCTTGCATGCCAATGGCAACTTCTTCATGTCACGTTTGATAGCACGAACGATGTCTAATTTTTCTTCTATGCTGAGCATCCGGCGTCTTTTTTTATCTGAGCTTCGGCACAACACGAGTTCTCGCATGCACGTCGCCACAACGCTCTCTGGCATGTTGCCGAAATGATGTTGACATTGATGTGGCTTCACGCGCGAACGCACAGGGTGCTTAGAGGCTGTTGTTCCAATCTATGAGGCTTGTTGTTCTGCTGGGCCGCCCGATGGAGGCGACGCACCGCCATGTTTGCGCAACGAAAAGTTGAAACACTACTTGTTAACCAATACATACTCAATAAGCTGGTACGGTTTATGCGTATACAAAACGCATTATGTTCAATGACCGCTGAGTCGGGGATTTGACTGTATTACTTTTAAAACGAAACTACTCTTTAAGCGGGTACGGTTTAACGAGGTTTTACTGTACTCTCGGAAGATCATCACCATTCTGATTTGCTTCATATGATTCCACCAAGGATTCAACTGTTGTGAGCCTACTGGCTAAGTTGGAAACTCTTTCTTCTAGTTCTTGCTGATTAGCTCGGACGTCTGATAGCACCTCTGATCCATCTGACCACATCTGACCACATCTGACCTCTGATCCCTGTTACCTTGGTATGGCATTCGTCAGTTTTAGCTGACAAGGCGGCAATGGCATCTAGAATCACCTTTTCAGAACCAGAGTTCGGGTCCACATCCCCAGCTAACATAAGCAATTTAACAACATATATTCACTCAAAGAAATCGCCAAGAATCACCAGTGGGCCTGAGAAGAGCAGCAGACAGATATTACTGGATTGCTCAGCGTGCAACGACGGGCGTTTACCAACCTGTACAAGAAATGAAAACATCCAGCCCACTGAAGTGGCCCAATGAAGGCATCGCTCTTAAGTACGTCCGGCTGACTGGTGTTGTAGGCGATGGGAATGCCCAGCCGAAGTGAGGCACAATGTACACTGCGTCAAGGATTGATGACATGGTGTTTCCTCTGTAGTGTTGAACTCTCAGGTAACACGGTGACAAAGTCACGACGATAGCTTCGTAAAAGGAATCCAAGGGCTGCCACATGCTGAGGAACGCCAGAATCTGTACAAGAAACGAAAACGGATTTTGAAGCGGCTGCATGGCTGCCGCTCCGTCCAGGCCACTTCAATGGCCTGATGAAGGCGTTGCTCTTAAGTACGTCCAGCTGACTGGTGTCGTAGGCAATGGCAATGTCCAGCCAAAGCGAGGCACGATGTACGCCACGTCAAGGGTTGATGACGTGGTTTTTCCACTGTAGTGTTGAACTCTCACGTAACAGGGTGACAAAGTTAAGACGATAGCTTCGTAAAAGGAATGCAAGGGCTGCCACGTTCCGAGGAACGCCAGAATCTGTACAAGAAACGAAAACGGATTTTGAAGCGGCTGCATGGCTGCCGCTCCGTCCAGCCCACTCACACACACACACGTACACTCGGCTATTTGGAGCGTAATCTTTATGATGCTCCTCGAACTACTTGCGAGCTACCACGTTGATGCGTGTACTTGTTTGTCTTTTTCGGGTGGCCACTTTTCACCATCTAACAAATGTTAGCACTCAGCGTGGGACGTGCCTGGACATATCGAAAGTTTCTCGAATGTTATCTATCGTTCTTTTGGCTGTCTGTTGTCACTGAACCTTGTGTAATCTTATTTGATGTACGTGCGACGCGAATGGTGTAGAACTTTCTGAACGACACGCGGGCACCAGCGATTCCTCTGGAACCTTCGATGACCAATGTATAAAAGCCAACACGCTTGACCTGCTGATCAGATTTCGCCAACCGCTGACTGTGTTCGCCGCTGTCAGCATTCTTTAAGTGTAGCTTGTTTTTGTGGGCACAGGTTCACCCAATAAAAGTTACTTTCACCTTTCACAGTATTGCTACTGTGTTCTTTACCGTCACTACCACGTGACATCTGGTGGAGGTGCTGGGTAGCGATGGTAAGAACACAGCGAAGCTCACCCAAGCCATTCTGCAACACAGCCAGACAAGCCACAGGAGGACAACTGCCTACCACACACAGACAAATGGTCTTATGAAGTGCCTGAATAAGACCCTCGCTGACATGCTAGCCATGTATGTCGACGTCGAACCCAAGACCTGGGATGCCATCCTGCCATACGTAACCTTCGTTTATAACACGGTGGTGCAACACACCACACAGATTCTGCCGTTCAAGCTGGTTTACGGCAGGAACCCGACGACAACTCTCGACGCCAGGCTGCCGCAGGTCACTGACGAAGAGAACCTTGACGTCGCTACCGATCTCCAGCACGCCGAATAAGCCCGACAGTTCGCCCACCTGCGGATCAAGAACCAGCAGAGGACTGACAGCTTACACTACAACCTTCGACGACACTACGTCAAGTACCAGCCTGTCCACCATGTTTAGGTTTGCAACCCGATTCGCCCATGTGGACTCACTGAGAAACTATTACGCAGCTATTTTGGACCCTACAAGATCATCCGGCGCATTGGCCCACTCGAATATGAAGTTGTACCTGACGGCATTTCGCTATCACAGCGGCGCCGCTCATGACCTGAAATAGTCCATGTTGTGCGGATTAAGCCATTTATGAGCACTAACGAACTTTGGGGCTTTACATAGCTGAACTTTGAACTTTTTTTTAGACTGTGTTACTTTGGACTTTGCTTCTTTGTTGCTTCGTTACTTTAGTTTAATAAATGCCCTGTTAGTTTTTAGCTCCCCTGTTTGGTTTGCAGCATCGGAACGATGCTTTTTGAGAGGGGAGCATTGACAGATTTGTCTTTTTTGGGTGACCGCTTTTCACCGTCTAACAAATGTTATCACTCAATGTGGGATGTGCCCGCAAGTATGGAAAGTTTCTCTAATGTTATCAATGGTTCTTTTTTCTGTCTGTTGTCGCCAAACCTTGTGTAATCTGCAGGGTGTCTACCAACCGGGAAAACCAAGAATTCTCAGGGATTTTGAATAGTCTGGAAAAACTCGGGGAAAACTCGGGGAATTTGTGCCTCTATCAGGAAAAATTAGCGGTAATTTTGTTGAAAGGGTCGAAAGTCGCGGTAATGCTGGCTTGAGTAACAAACAAGAATCGTAATAAATCATCTTTGACGCCCTGTCATCGGCTGGAGGAGTTTCCAGTGTAGTCAACGACCGACTTTCCGGATGCCCGATAATTTGAACGGCTTCACGGCACCACCATGTACCCCATAGAGTCAGTGTATCAGAATGGCTGAAATTTCGGACGCAAGAACCCTTCGCCGTCCGATTTTCCCGACTTTTTGCCGTGACCGCACGTCCGAAACGGCAATAATCAAAGCCACCACCACTGCTGATTTGATTACCTTGCTGCCTCGAACTGGTGCTCTCGCACGCAGATTCACTGGCAGCCATAGTCATCACTGCAGCAATGCTAGACCTAGCTGCTTCGACGTTCGCTATTAAGCTTCTTGCCGTTGGGTGTCGCGTTTTTCATTGGAAGAATTCACTTCTGTCAGCAATGGCACCACCTGGACCTTTGTGGTCCTCGCGATTGGCTTAGAAGCTAGAAAAGCATAGTGCGTTACATAATGCCGGTTCCCGAAAGTCAGCATCGCCTCTTTACAAAAATGTTACTTGGTGTAGCATACGCAAAAGTATTGCAGTGAAGCATAACAAGAGTGGGAAGGGGCTATTGCCACGGGACACAGTATGTATTTCTTAATTATACACGCTAGCATCCGGTATCTCCTATTACTGTACGAGCACCGATATGCTTATTATGTGTACCGACAGCCCTTCAGAGCGTTTCTGATGTGCTTGTGGCGGTTTGAGCCCTTAAGGGCAGTAAATGACATGCATTTATTTTTTCCAACTGGCCGACTTTTCGGGTGTTTTTGCAGCCCCTAGGGAGTTCGAAAAATCGGACGTGGTCTCTGCAACTGACCAAGAAGATGCTTCAAATGGTTCATGGGGTGAACAAGTGGCAGAAGGAGTACAAGAACACAAAGGAAATATGCATTGGGGAATGAACGGGAAAGGAAGCATGCTGCCACCGTTTTCAAGGAGCTTGAGCTCAAAAAACAAAGTGTTGGCTGATGCCGAGATGTAGGTGTCCCTCATTCAAACCAAAATAAACTCTTTAAAGCACTGAAACACAACACTCAGGCGTCGTCCATAGGCTGAGAGTATGTCAGGACAGTTGTGGTTGACTTACGAGCTGTTGAGAGAGAATCTCAATTGTGACAAAGTTGCGGCCTCATTCCATTGAGCTTGCTATCAGTTTATAGATATAGCTCATATTCAAAAATATTTCCTTCTGTATGCATCTGTTTTATTTGTATTTGAGGATATTTGACTCGATGTGCAAATTTTTTTGAAGACATTTTATTTGCTGTGAATTTTACTAACCCCTCTTTTGTATTCTCTTCTTGAATAACATAAACACTACTTCTTAGTACTGAAACTGAATTAAGTATTTTTTTTATATATGCTCATGAGAGTAACAGTATCGGGCGACGTGGTTTCAGCCCGTCTTGATATAAAACATAGTTTTGCATCACTCAGGGAATTTCACAAAGGCACTCGGGGAAAACCTGGAAAACCCAGGGAATTTGGAAATATCATCTTGGTAGGTACCAGATGATTTCATTTATGTGCGACGCTCATGGTGTATAACTTTCTGGATGACAGGCAGGCGCCATAGATTTCTCTGGAACCTTTGATGACTGATGTATAAAAGCCGATGCGCTTGACCCGCTGATCAGATTTCGATGACCACAAACTGTGTTCGCCGCTGTCGCCACTATTTAAGTGTAGCCTGTTTTTGTTGCCATCATCATCATCAGCCTACTCATGTCCACTGCAGAACGAAGGCTTCTCCCTGCGATCTCCAATTACCCCTGTCCTGCACCAACCGTTTCCAACTAGCACCTGCAAATTTCCTAATTTCATTGCCCCACCTAGTCTTCTGCTGTCCTCGGCTGCGCTTCCATTCTCTTGGTGCCCATTCTGTAACCCTAGGTCCAACAGTTATCTAACCTGCGCATTACGTGACCTGCCCAGCTCCAATTTTTTTTCCTAATGTCAATTAGAATATCGGCTATACCTGTTTGCCCTCTGATCCAAACCAGTCTTTTTCTGTCTCTTAACGTTATGCCAGCATTCTTCGTTCCATTGCTCTTTGCGCGGTCATTTACTTGTTCTCAAGCTTCTTTGTCAGTCTTCAAGTCTCTGCCCCGTATGTCAGAACCGGTAAAATGCACTGATTGCACACGTTCCTTTTCAATGATAATGGTGAGTTTCCAGTCAGGAGATGACAATGTCTGCCGTTTGCAATCTATCTCATTTTTATTCTTCTGTGAATTTCCTTCTCATGGTCCGGGTTCCCTGTGATTAATAGACCTAGGTAAACATACTCCTTCACAGACTCTAGAGGCTAACTGGCCATCCTGAACTCTTGTTCCCTTGCCTAGCTATTCATCATTATCTTTGTCTTCTGCATATTAATCTTCAACCCCGCTCTTACACTCTCTCTGTTAAGGTCCTCAATCATTCGTTGTAACTCGTCTGCAGTGTTGCTCAATAGAACAATGTCATCGGCAAACCGAAGATTGCTGAAATATTCGCCGTCGATCCTTACTCCTAAGCCTTCCCAGTTTAATAGCTCGAATACTTCTTCCAAGCACGCAGTGAATAGCATTGGAGAGGTTGTGTCTCCTTGTGTGACCCCTGTCTTTATAGGTATCTTCTTACTTTTCTTGTGTAGAATTAAGCTAGCTGTGGAATCTCTGTAGATATTACCCAAAATATGTAAGCGGTCTGTACTCTTTGAATAAATAATGCCTCTATGACTGCTGGTATCTCTACTGAATCAAATGCCTTTTCGTAATCTATGAAAGCGATATAGAAAGGATTATTGCACTCTGCGGATTTCTCGATTACCTGATTAATTACATGGACATGATCCATCGTAGAGTGTCCCGTTTTGAAGCCAGCCTGTTCCCTTAGCTGGCTAAAGTTCAGTGTTGCCCTCATTCTATTGCAAATTATCTTGGTGAATATTTTATATAATGCGGGGAATAAGCTTATGGGCCTCTAATCTTTCAATTCTTTAACATCTCCCATTTTTTGGATTAGTATACTGTTTGCATTGCTCCAGTTTTCTGGGACCCTTGCCAGTTTTCCAAGCAATATGTCTCCTCCATTTTTCATAAAATCAAGTGTTATTCTGTCCTCTCGTCTCGCTCTTCCACGTTTCATGTCTTGTCAAACCCTTCTCATCTCATCGCTAGTTCTAGGAGAAGTTTGTGTATCATGTTCATTACTGTTTCTAATGGATTCCTCCTGATACTGTACAGGTCAGTATAGAATTCTTCCGCTGCCTTTACTATACCTTCGAGACTGGTGATGATATTACCCTGCTTATCTTTCAGTGCATAAATTTTGGTTTGCCCTATACCAAGTTTCGTTATCGCGTCTTTCAGGCTGCGTCCGTTTTTTACAGGTTCTTCAGTCTTTCTCATGTTATAATTTCGAACATCACTTATTTTCGCCTTGTTGATCAGTTTTGACAGTTCTGCGAATTCTATCTTATCTCTTGAGTTGGACACTTTCATTCTTTGTCGTTTCTTTATTAGGTCCTTTGTTATTTGGGAGAGCTTGCCTACTGGTTGCCTTGGTGCCTTGCCTCCCACACCAATTGCTGCCTCAGAAGCCAGCCTAGTTACGGTTTCATTCATTACCTTTATGTCATCTTCATCTCTCTGTTCTAAAGCTACATATTTGTTTGCAAGTACCAGCCAGAATTTGTCTGCTTTTACCCTTACTGCCTCTAGGTTGGCCTGTTTCTTCTTGACCATGTTAGCTCTTTCTCTCTTCAAATTGAGGTGAATCCTAGCTCTCACTAACCTGTGATCACTGGACTTTGCCCTACTTATCACTTCTACATCCTGCACTATGCTGGGATCAGTAGAAAGTATGAGATCAATTTCATTTCTTGTTTCACCAGTTTTGCAGGTCCACTTTCTGTTCCTACGCTTCCTGAAAAAGGTGTTCATTATTCCCAGCTTATTCCTTTCCGCGAATTCTACCAGCATCTCTCCTCCAGCATTCTTTGAATCGATGCCGTAGTTGCCAATTGCATGTTCACCAGCCTGATTTTTTGCCACTTTTGCTTTGCACTTTTCTTATCGCTAATTCAACATCTTCTTAAAACTGAACTACTTCATCATCATTGTGACCGGATGTTGGAGCGTAGGCTTGTACTACCTTTAATCTATACCTCTTATTAATTTTGATAACGACTACTGCTACCCTCTCATTAATGCTGTAGAATTCATCAATGTTGCCCGCTATGTGCTTATGGATTAGGAATCCTACCCTGTACTGCTTCTTATCTGGGAGACCTCTTTAGCAGAGGACATGGCCATTAGTAATCACTGTATAAGCCTCACCAGTTCTTCTAATCTTGCTAAGGCCAATGATATCCCAAACAATGTCTGATAATTCCTCAAAAAGTCCTGCTAAGCTAGCCTTACGGGCCAGAGTTCAGCTGTTAAAGGTTGCCAGGGTCAGTTTCCATTGGTGGCCTGCCCGGGTCCAGATTCTTAGCACCCTCTGCTGCGTTACAGGTCCGATCGCCACCTTGGTTAGGTGCTCCACAGCTGCTGGGGACTGAGGGCCATGGGTTAATTGTAGGAACAATGAGGGCGGAAGTGGCCGAATACTGCACCTGGGAGGCGAATTCCTCTTCTGGTGAGGGAATGTCTTTGTTAAAGTTTAGTGGGCCTTCACAATTTGGTTGTACCAGGATTAGTATAGCCCCACTCGCTCTCGGCATCTTTTGCCAGTGTCGGGCATCACTCCAAGCCTGCAGGTGTAGTGTACTGGAGGAGGTCAAATTCAAGCTCGCCATGGTCAGATTTAAAAAAAAAATAAAAAATTGTAGAAAGATTTGAAGTTCCGGCTATCTCAACCAAGCATTCAACATAGCTCAGTCAGACAAACCTGCGGGCGGTGAGGCTACCTTATCGCCAAAAAGTACAGCGCAGAGAGCCCTACATGCCTAAGAGATCCGTTGATTTATCCGCGATTGGCGGGTTTTGCTGATTGCCATATTTTGCATGATATAGTGTCATTTCTCAATGGTCTTCGCATCGTGGTTCCCGAATTCATGGTTCCCACATGTCCGCTGCTTTTGCATTTCAGTAGATGACACATACACTTGTGGTCTTTCCAGTTGGTGTTGGGCAGTGACACGGTGCCGAGCCTGGGCAGGCTGCCGCTGGCCTACCTGAGCCTGTTTATGGGCAACGACACCGTGTGCATCGAAGTGAGCGTCGCTGAAGTTGGGCGGCTCATTGCCTCCCTCGAGGCGGCACACAAGGTAGGCATGACACCATGTTCTGGGTATCCAGGGAGACGAGCACCCAGGATTTATTGAGCCGTCATTTTTGTGCAGTGAAATCGCGCAACCCCCCTCAGCTTATCATGCGTAGCACAGATGTCAGACGTACGATAGATCCTTTTTTGTTACGATAAATAAAATAAAATAAACTGTGCAGTTATTTACAGATGTGTTATAGTGATGACTCCCAAGGTTACACATTGTAACAAAAGTAAAGCATATAAATACTGACACAGTGGGCTTAGGAAGTCTGTTTAAAGTTTCGACCATACTTGAGTCATTTTGGTAGTCTTGGTTGCCTCAGTGGCCTCCTCGGTGCTGGCGTTTGTGGCAAACTGTCACATACATCCGCGGCTGCTATATCACTAATATTTGGTGCTGCATCATCTATGCGCTGAGCAAATGTTGAGCACTCGGGTTCCGCGCTGTTGCCATTGGGAATGAAGTCACGTTGGAAGGGTTCCCCAGTCCGTAGCAAGTGTTTGTGATTGTGCCAAAGGGACCCCTTCTTGCGCAATGAAATGGCATGGCCTTGGGTATGTTGACAGTGTCATAACCTGTGCTTTCCTGGCCCACGTGCCGGTCTGGATTTGCACGACATTGCTTTCGTGGAGTGCTCCTAGTGACCGCGCAGTGATTTGAAGCTTACGATGATGGATGACTCGGTGGGCGGGTCTACATTGGTAGTCAGGCAGCAGTGACCGTAGTTGGTGACCCTGGAGGATCTCTGCTGGCGCCCCTCCACACTCCACAGGAGGGGCCCTGTAAGCCAAAAATGCCAACCAGAAATCTTTGTTTAGCTTTGGTAATTTTCTTTAGCAGTCTCAGCACCACCTGTACTCCCTTTTCAGATAACCTATTTGAGTGTAGAAATCCCGGACTTCAGGTAATGTATTCGAACTCATTAGTGCGCGAAAATGAGGCAACTTCTCTACTAGAAAACTAAGGACCATTGTCTAAGAGAACCTCCATTGGTATGCCATAATGAGCGAAGATAGCACTAGTCGCGTCAGTGGCAGTTCTGGCTGTAGTGTCTTGGAGGCATTCTACTTCTGGGAAGTCGGATAAGGCGTCATAGACGCACACGTAAGACTTGCCGCTGTAGTGAAAGATGTTGATTCCTACACAATACCAAGGCTGGTCTGGAGCGGGATGCATCACAAGTGGCTTCTTCAGCTGGTTATATTCATACTTTTTGCATGCAAGACACTTCCAAGCGAACACCTCAATTTCCGAGCTCATGTGAGGCCAGAAGACGAGACGACGAGCCTAAATGACCTTCGCGAATCCTCTTCAGAGCATCTTGCCTGATACTGCTTTGCATTATTATCTTGCACCCCTTGAACAGGACATCTTTAACATGAGAAAGCTTGGATGAAAAGGGTTTCAATGGACCATTTATTGAATCACCCATTCACCCAGATGCTTCCATGTTTCGTCACTGAGAAGTGAAGATACTGCACTTATGGTGTGCACTTCTACATCATCAGTGCTAACAGCAACAGTGCACCCATTAGTGGGTACTCGAGACAGCATGTCCGCGAACATGAGCTGCTTCCCTGGAACGAAATGCAGGTCGAAGTCATATCTAAGCAATCGCATAAAAGAGCGCTGTAGCCTTGGTGGCATGTCACTGATCACTTTCTTACATATAGCAATCAAAGGGCGATGTTCGGTTTCAATGACAACCTTGTGGTTGTACTCAATATGGTCGAATTTTTCGCATCCAAATGTAATGGCTACTGTTTCTTTTTATACTTGTGTGTAACATTGTTCAGTTTCTGAAAGTGTTCTTGATCTGTACGCGACAGGTTTCCATGTGCCCTTGTAGCTCCGCAAGAGTGCGGCACCTATTCCATGCCACTGCGTGACGCATCACACGAGAACTTTCTTTTGCTGAATTGAACACCGACAGCAATGGTTCACTACCCAAACTGTGGCATATTTGATGCCACTCTTCTGCGTGGTTTGGTGTCCATCCAAACACTGCATACCTGATTATGCTGCATAGAAGCTTCATTCTTTCTGTCATTGTTGGAATAAACTTGCCGAAATAATTTACAACACCAAGCATTCTCTGTGTGGCTTGTTTGTCACGTGGCTCTGGAATATGCAGCATAGACTGAACGAAGGAAGGACTCGGCCTGATGCCTTCTGCAGAAATTATGTCCCCTAGAAAGTTTGTTTGGTGACTCCAACAGCGCATTTGTCTGGGTTGAACGTTAGCCCCACATTTTCTGCAGTCTTTGGCACCAACCTCAGTCTGTTGTCATGCTCTTGCCTTAATGAGCACCTCTCTAGTATGATATTGACATATACTTTCCTTCCTTGTAGAGTCTCGAAAATGTAATTTAGGGCCTTTTGGAATACAGTTGCGGACGGCTTTTCGGAATCCAAAAATTTGGACTCTATGGACATTCCAGACTTCACAAACGCACCGTAATGCACTTCATAATGCATTTTCGCGACCGAATTTTTTTGACGAATTTAGGCCCTGAAGTTTGATTTTCCAGACTATATCGCTCGTTCCGAGCCATGCTACCCGATCTAGAAGGCTGCCATGTTGGATTTTCTGCTTCCTTAGCCAGGCTTCACTCCATGTGGCCCGCTCTATAACCTTTAAGATTTAAGATAGATAGCCTTTAAGTTCGCCATGCTTCCATCTTGAAGGCCATGCCCGCTCTTCTTTGGCTGACAAAACATTCCAGGGGATGCCACTTTATTTTTTTCTCTTTTATTTTGGTCAGCACTATCATCATAATCACTTCACGTGGGAGTGGTGTGTCTGCAGAGCGGGTGTCTTTCGCAAAAGTTGCCGCATCTTCTTGCATATGTTCATGCGGCTTCGCATTTGTGTGCACGGTGCCACCTGTGCCTTCAGGAAAGCTAAGTGGTGTGAAGAAACGTTGCTCGTTTCTTCAATCCATGTTGGCGGAGATCGCCAATGCAGTGATGCTCTTGTTGACTGTACATGGAGACGGCGTAAGTCTTGCGCAAATCCAAGGAAATCTGATCGCCTCCAAGCGTAGTATGAGGCAGGACGTTACCAGATATTCTTTTAAGCCGCTCTAAGCATAATTAATTATTTTTTTTTGGCTGAACAAATTTTTCGGACTGTTCAATTTCTTGAACTATATTTCGGTCCCCACGAGGTCTAGAAAATCGGTTGGCAACTGTACTTCTGATGCTGTCGAAAGGCAGTCGCAGAAAATGGCACCGACTGAACGGCGTCGCGAAAGGGCAGAGTCTCCAAGTTTCATTGTGCAGCGTAATCTGGTAGAACCCTGAATTAGCACCTAGGCATGTGAACACTTTAGCACCAGTGAGCTCAGACTCAACGTCCTATCGCCTTGGCATTGCGAAGTGTTCCCGTTTAATGGGTTTGATGATATTATGCGGGTCTATGCACATGCATAGTTTAATGTCTTTTTTTATGCACCCTGACAAGAAGGCCCACCCATTCTGTAGTTCCTTTGGTGATTATGCTTTCCCACTCCAGCTACTTTCGACGCTGTTCCTTCAAGGCCAGTGGTACTTGTTGCTCCAGTTGGGCAACTGAAAGTGCTCTGCCATGCAGTACCATGCAGCGTGGCAGCGCAGTGCCATGCAAAAAATAGGCTGCTGGATACAGCCTATGCCAGAAAAAAGGTGGCGAAATTCATTCACAACATTTCCTGAGCTGCCTTATGATCATCCTGGCTCGTTCATTCGCTCTTTGCTACTGTTGGCATTAAAAAAGCCAAATGTATTGCGATAACTATGTACACGTTTCTGCTGACCATAATAGGTGCTTTATTAAAAGCTCCATGCGGTCATGTCGTAAGCATCACGAGCCTCGGATCTGACGACCAGCTAGCTAGACCGACTGTCTCCAAGCGATCATCCTGGCTCGCTTATTTGCTCTTGGCTATCGTCGGCGTCAACAAGATCATATCTATTGCGATAATTGTGTACACATTGTGCTGACCAGTATAGACTCTTTATTAACCCATTCGCTTCCAAAGACGGCGATCCGCTCGCTGCTTCCGCCAAAGCCAAAGTGCGATAAGCCGGCGGTATGCTGGCCTCTGGAAAACTTTTTTTTTTTAAAGGCCCCGGTAGAAGGCGCTTCCCTTTACATTGTTGCTGGGCTGTTTCATCTTTTTCACGCCAAATGGACATAGTTGTCTACTATTTTTGAGCTTTGTTGTTTGAAAAAATAAGGAAGTTCGCAGTTCCGCTTTCTTTGCCGAGTCATTCGCTGTGCCTGAAGCATGGCATCGTGAAAAAAGAAAGCTCTGACTTGTGAGGAAATTCTCAAGATGGTGTTTCAAAGTGGTGATGAAAGTGACCGGTGAGGACCCAGAAGCTATCTCAGACCAAGAAAGTAGTGGCGATGAGAGTGACAGTGCTAATGCCAGTGATTGTGAAAGTGATGTGTGTGTATCTTAAGGCACTCCTGTCTCCTCCCTGCCACCTTCAAAGAAGCCAAGAAATTATTGGCAGTGGGAGGAAAAAGACAGTTCAGATAATGTCACTAAACTGTCTTTTAGCAGAAGTCCTGCAGTCAAGTAAGCAATCAAGCTGAAAGTAGGTGAGAGTCCCAGTGCTTTGGGTTTGTTCAACGCTCCCCTCGGAGACGATTTTTGGGACATGATTACAAGGCACACTAACGCTTATGCAAGGGAGACACAGGGTTCCAAATGATACCGAGGGGGGGGGGGGATGAAAGTTTATTTCGTGCTATGTGTACATTTATGAGCCAGGTAAGAAAGAGAAGCATCCAGCATGTTGGTCACAAACAAGTGTAATCAGCACACCATTTTTTGTGATGGTGATGCACAGGCAACGTTTCTGGGCGCTCTCCCGATATCTACATCTCCGTGACAAAACCTTACAGCAACTGATGTCAAGCTGGGGAAGCTACGAGCTGTACGGAACTATATCAAGTCCATAGGTAGTGCCTACTCTCCAGAAGAAAGTCTCACTGTGGACGAGAGCTTGATGAAATTTCGTGGTCGTCTCGCATACATGCAGTTCTACCCCTAAAAACAAGCCCGTTTTGGCATGAAGTTTTATAAGCTGTGTGAATCTGCTAGTGGCTACTGCCTGAACTTCTCTGTCTATACAGAAAAAAGTGAGCAAACTACTGCTACCATTGGAATTTTGTGTAGAAAGGTCACCACCATGAACCTTGTTGGTGATCGTCTCGCCAATGGTCCTTTTCCTTCACATTAACCTAGCAGGATCAAACACTGTGGGTACCGTTAGGGTGCACTGTAAGAACATGTCCAAGGAGCTAAAGGAGGGTGATTGCACGGTGGTTTTTGGCCCGGTCTTGGATCGTCTTTGCGACTTTCACGTCCTTCTTTGAACCGTTTGCTCCAACGCTTCACAGTGGCCAATGAAATTCAATGTTCAATGTACACGGCAACAACACGGCGACTAATTTCTTTTTAGGAAACACCTTCAGCTGTCAAAAACGTCATTGCACCACGTTGCTCAACTTCTGGAGCGTGCATTACCGTATTTACTCGCATAATGATCGCACTCGCGTAATGATCGCACCCCTGAATTTTGTCGTCAAAATTCGATTTTTTTTTATTTTCCCGCGTAATGATCGCACCCCGAACTTGCCGCAGCGATATGTTGTGTGCTAAGTCTAGCTAATAATGATCGCGCTTACCATCTGTCGAATGCTACGTCAAGACAAGCCAAGTGGCCTGCACGCACCAAACATTCTTAAGTAGATGCCTCATTTCATTACTTTCATCACTTTCCGCACTTCTATGACAAAATGAGGTACAACCAAACTTGCCTTTATTATGGGTTGGCTTTATAATGGTTGATGTCGACAAAAACAATAAAGGCGCATTTCGATTCTTTTCATCTGCTTTTGCACTCGTGAGCACGCAACAAACCGCGCGCGGCAATGATAATAGCCACGTTTACTCTGATACGTTAAAAGTGTACCCTATTCATACGCCGACGCTTGTAACACAGCTAAGATATTCGCCCACCCTTAGCGGCAACGTGCCGTTTAGGATAGTAGTAAAGACAGATGCCGCAGTTTCCGCAGCGCGTCGGATATGCATTTCTATGTCACTGGCAGCTAAGCGCGCCCACCTGTTTCTGTCCCCTCAAAGTGGACATGGCTACGTTACTGCTGCAAACTTGCCGATATTAACGATATTATTCATCACTGATACGGAAGAAACTGTCTCAATACACGTAATGTACTCACGAGAAGAAGAAAAAAATCGCGTTCGGCGCGCTCGGCTTGTTCCGCCGGCCGCCATTTTTGTTTTGGTGTCCCGCACCCGCCATCTCGCATCCCGAAGCAAACGCGGGGCGAAAAAAAATTTTTTTTTTCACGGGAAATTTAACCCGCGTAATGATCGCACCCCTGAATATGCGTCATTTTTTCTGACAAAGAAAGTGCGTTCATTATGCGAGTAAATACGGTACGTCACGCAATCATGTTCAACCCAGTGTATGAGAGCATTAAAGAACATTTATCCTCACACCTGTGCGTCACTTTTGTAAATTAGAGATGCCTGTGCACTACGTGCATTCCTCGCAGATAATGAACCGAACCATTATTGCGCGGGGTGGGTAGGCTCACTTTCATTTGACTCGGCCTCGTATATTAGAAATGCGAAGATACAATGGAATATACATATGTGAAGGTACAGCTTGATAAAAGGCAAAAATGTGTCAAACAAAGTTCACTGCAAGTATACACAAAACCTCGCAACAAAATATTTAAATATACGTATAAGTCTCCAATAAATCTACATATCTCAGAAACAGTCACTGTACATAATGCGTCAAACAAGGCAAATAAACATGTTGCGCAATCACAGATTCACACAGTCATAGATCCTGCCCCCATACGATCCACTCTCCACGATGTACACGTGCGACGGAAGGCAGCGCACTTCCTCCCTGCTTTTCTCCTTTGCGCACACAAGACTGAGCCACCATTGTCGGCTCAACCACGCCCCCCCACGCTTTCACTCGCACATACAGCATGCGGTGCGCGGTCACGATGTCATCGCCCTTGGACTTTATACAGAGCAAGAGGGCGACGGCAGGAATGCACCTGGAGTGTCCATATAATTGAACACAATAATATAATAAGAGTATCCGGCAAATGAAGTGTCCTGTGGCCCATTACACTCCGCAAAAGAAGTAACAAAATCGAGCTTTCCTCATGCGACAATTCACTGCGCCACAACAATGTCTTTCTTTTTTCCTTTTTAGGGGCGGGGGCACCGAAATAAAAGAAACGCGAACGAAAGTATCTTGGCCAAAATTGAATGCCTACTTTGGGCATCTAATGTGGCTACCGAAGGAGGAATGAGGAGGAATGAACGTTTATTGTGAGAAACAACGAGAAAGTGTTCTTTCCTCACCCTAGGTGGGCGGCTCTCTTAGTCCAGAAAGACGTCGCCTAATGCCGCAGCCCGTGCCAGGTCCACCAGACTTCGCTGATCTTCCAAGCTCTGTGCCTTTAACATTACCTCCCGCGTTTCTTCGATCGCTTGTAGCGGTTCTGAGGCACCATCTTGACTGGTTTTCTCGCGGTGTGGGCACACCAACACCATGTGTTGGAGGGTGTCTGGTACATCACAATATCTGCATAGGTATGAGAATTTGGTCGGGTACATCCGATGCATGATAATTCCATGAACACATCAAAAAAAACATGAGACGCTTGGTCCACCGAAAACGTTACGCATACTGCTCGGTATGTTGCACCGGCGATACAAGACTTTCCGGAGAGGTTGCGCTCCAGCGAATGCGGTGCAATCTGCTGAGTCCCCACACTGATGCCAGCGAGCGACCATTGTTTCTTTTTCTCGTCTGCTAGCCAGAAATCGTCCAGAACTCTGCTAGGCGAAAATACACTAGGCCAAAGAAAACCGAACGCGCACCAAAGTGCGCCGCGCAGTGGTCGAAGCAACACAAGAAAAACACATGCGCTCTGGTTGGCTCTGGCAGCCCGCGGGTACGGTAGTGAGAACAAAAACATTGAAGCGATTCAATGTGCCCTTGCGAATGAAAGTCAAAGTAGAAAAATAAATAAGAACGTAGTTACCTTTGCTGGCTTTAGTGTCTTGACATGGATGCTTTGGCGTAGGTAAAAAAAAAAGTTGGTACAGTCAAACCTCGATATATCGAACACGGATATATCGAATTATTGCGTATATCAAACACTTTCTATATCACATGGAAAATTGCATGCATTTTTAATTCTTTATTTCGAACGGGGCCGGATGTAAAATGGATATATCGAACTCCGCCGCCCCAGACCAAGTGTGCTCTGTTGACAGGAGGCGAGCTTTCCCGCAACGCTCTCGAAGATAGCGGCGGCGCGATGGGCGTTTCAGACTGCTGCGTACGACAGCTGCCCACATCGGTTGCGCCGAAGGCGCCATTTCAACGTAGCGGCGTACACACGCGGCGGCTTGGAGCCAGCACGGCCGCCTCGATCACGCGTGCACCTATGCGCGCACGGCGGGGCAACCCGTGCGCGCGTGATCGAGGCGTCTTGCCCCGCCGTGCGCGCATAGGTGCGTGCGTGATGGAGGCGGCCGTGGAGCCAGTTGGAGCGCTTTGTCGGTGCTGAGCCACACAGCATGTGCATTGAGGACTTCGTTGGCGGTGACGACAGCACCGGAACAGTGGCGGAGTTGACAGACGTGGAGATCGCGGCAGAAGCGACTGCTGAGCGGCCAAACGAAGACGCTGCCGAGGCTGATCCAGCAAGCGCTGATGTTGCCCCGCTCCCGACTGCAACTGAGGCTGTAGCTGCTTTGGTGGTTGTACGCCGCTACTGCGGCGCAATAGAAAGCACTGGACTGTCTCTTGTGGACCGTTTGGACTATGTTGAGGACGCCGTGGTCAAGCACGCGGTTGCCAATATGAAGCAGGCTACGCTGCTTCAGCACTTTCAGCGAACTAAATAAATACTTTGTTTGAAGCTTCGTGTGAGTATCTACTGCGTCACGATTGGTTCATTGATTGATTTGTGCTAGTTTTTGACGCATTTTCTACGTGATTTTACATATCGAATTCTGGCTATATCGAACTATTTTGCTATCACCGCGCTGTTCGATATATTGAGGTTCGACTGTATTTTTGTGTGTGACATGACGCCACAAATGAACCACCGCAACGCTTTGTCTCATCGGACCTCGCTGCGTGCTTTGGCAACTTGTCTGATAGTGTGTTGATTTGGCTTGTCTCATTGTATGATCAGATGTACAACTTTAGAAAAGTCAGTGCACCTTTGGCATCAAATGTTTATAACAATAATAAATCCCCAAAGTTCCGCAATTGAAAATCTAAAACTTTGGAAATGCCAATGCACCTTTCACATAAAAAGTTTATGAGAACTTTACACCCATAATGTTTCGGAATTGACATGCATGTGCTCCATAGGTTCCGCAGACTCCGCGAGATGCCGCGCCGACCCCGTTCGCCAAAACGCCCTTGAAAGTTTGTGCTCGGATGGAGCTGCTTGCGGTGTGTGACTCCCGGTGCATGGGCGTTGCCGTGAAATGGCCCGGAATGCAGCCCAAGTTCGCAATGTTCGCGGTGAAATGTTTTATCGAGCGTGAAAAAGACATTTTAGACAAAATCCAGAATGATTTCCGGTGCCGATGGTTGCTTCGGTCAGCTGTGCATGGACAGCACGAAAAAATTTGCCCCCCCCTCCCCCCCTTTGGCTACGCCCCTGAGTACAAGACCTTCATTCATGGCCTTGACATGGCAGGACAAGAAGCCTCTCAACATGCTCTCAGCACAGCCAATGTGACTGACACCGGCAAGAAAAACCGCCAGAATGACCTGCCTGTTTCAAGCCCCAGGTTGTGCAGGACTACAACCGTGGAATGGGAGGTGTGGATTGGGAAGATCAACAGCTTGCTTCTTTTCCTATAATGCGAAGGTATGCAAAAGGATGCAAGAAGATATTTTTTACATCATGGACATTGCTGTTCATAACAGCTACATCCTATCAGCCAAGATAACAGGAAAGTGAGTGAGCTGTACGGACTGGAAAGTCCACTTGGCAGAACAACTGATCAAAGAGACTGTGTTGCTGGGATACCAGGGACAAGACAAATTGCCTGTTGGTGCATCACCGATGTGGCTTGAGGCCTGTGAGTGAGATCCCTTCCCTTGCCAGATTCCGCCAAACACAATCAAGCAAAATCCATCCAGACAATGTCATATCTGTAAAGCCCAGAGGAAGAAGAGCGAGAGCCAGTGGGAGTGCGAGAAATGTGCAGTGGTACTTCGCATGCCCGTCTGCTTTAAGGCCTTCCACGCTCGCAAGGCACTCTGAGTGCAGTGCTTCTGGAAGACATTCCCAAACAAAATAAAACAAAAGTGGTTCACGTGGGAGGTAATAGCTGGAGTTATTTAGGTTTCTTTACGATGCCATATATTGCAGTCCATCGTGGTGAAAGTTGTACGATGCAGCTTGTGGGAACAGGTGTCGATGCCGCGAAAGCAAATGGGTTAAGAGCTCCATGCGGTCGTGTTGCAAGTGTCACCAGCCTCGGTTCTCCAGGCGAAGTGACCTAGGCTTGCTGGCTGCTAGCCATCGGCGCCTGTCAGCGGAGCCCACACTGCAGGTGGCCTTGTGAAAAATTTGCTGCTCACATAGACGTGCTCTTATTGGCATCGTTTGTGTAAAATGCAACAGCTGGGAAATAAATTTTATTGTGTATTCAAACAAATCTCGCAGCACCAGCGACATTATTGTGAGGGGCATAACGTATTGCAAAACTGATGAACTTGGCTCACAACCTCAGCTGGTGACAAATTCCACTCCGATCTGGTCCGTGGAAAGGAAGAATATTTTTTAAAATTTGTCCTTGGGAGATACTCCTGAACATTAAACATGGTCTCTTCGGGTAGATAAGTAATACGGAGAGCACCAAGATGATGGGGCCGTGATTCCAGTTTGATTTTGTATATTGTGTAAAAGAGCTTCAAACTAAGGTTTTTGTGGCATTTCCTTAGAGGAGCTCATCATAGAGCTATCTTTATATCCATTGCACATTTGAACAGGTTGTCTCTCCCCAGGACATACCTTGCAGTGCTGGACTGTATGTGTTCCCACGCATTAATTTGCACAGAATGGGCCGGATTCCACACAGGGCAAGTGTATTCAATTAATGGCCATATGTAAACTTTGTATGCAGCCTCTTTACCGCGACTTCCCACGTGCTTGAGATTCCGTTGAAATTCCGGCCTTACACACAATACTGTCAGTATTCTCGGACTACAGTGGGATAGCCAGAAATTTAGTTTGGGGGGGGGGTTCTCCCACTCCTCCCCCTCCTTTACATCACTATATGTATACATATATATTGTCACGTGGTAGTGACGGTGAAGAAAGAAGCAATAACACAGTAGCAATACTGTGAACGAGAAAACTAACTTTTATTGGGCGAACCTGTGCCCACAAAAACAGGCTACACTTATAGCACAACGATAGCGGCGAACACGGTCGGCGATCGTCGGAAAAACTGATCAGCGGGTCAAGCGCGTCGGCTTTTATAGATCAGTCGTCGAATGTTCCAGATTACCTGATGGGACCCGCGTGTCTTCCACAAAGTTCTACACCATTCGTGTCACGCGATGAAATCTGATAACACAAGGTTCGGCGACAACAGACACGCGGATAGAAGCATCGGTAACTTTCCAGAAACTTCGGATACATGCAAGCGCGTCCCGCGCTGCGCGATAAGATTTGTTAGGCGGTGAAACCTGGTCGCCCGATAAATATAAATACACGTGTCAATACCCCCCTCTTAAAAAGCATCGTCCCGATGCTACAAAGAGAGCGAAACACAAAGGGACACTTATTAAACATAAGTAACAAAACAACGAAAAGAAATAAAGTCCAAAGGTTAGTTACGCGAAGTACGAAAGTCCGTCAACGCTGGTGGTACGGCTTGAGCCGCACAACGTGGACAATTTCAGGTCGTGAGCGGCGCCGCTGTGACAGCGAAATGCCGTCTGGCACGACCTCGTAGTCCAGTGCACCAATACGTCGGATGATCTTGTACGGTCCAAAATAGCGACGCAAAAGCTTCTCGCTCAGTCCTCGTCGGCGTATAGGGGTCCATACCCAAACACGGTCGCCGGGCTGGTACTCGACGAAGCGTCGTCGGAGATTGTAGTGTCGGCTGTCGGTCCTCTGCTGGTTTTTGATTCGCAGGCGGGCGAGCTGTCGGGCTTCTTCGGCGCGCTGGAGATAGGTAGCGACGTCAAGATTCTCTTCGTCCGTTACGTGCGGCAGCATGGCGTCGAGCGTCGTCGTCGGGTTCCTGCCGTAAACCAACTTGAACGGCGTGATCTGTGTTGTTTCTTGCACCGCCGTGTTATAAGCGAATGTTACGTACGGCAGGACGGCATCCCAGGTCTTGTGTTCGACGTCGACGTACATCGCTAGCATGTCGGCGAGGGTCTTATTCAGCCGCTCCGTAAGACCATTCGTCTGCGGGTGGTAAGCCGTTGTCCTCCTGTGCCTTGTCTGACTGTATTTCAGAATGGCTTGGGTGAGCTCCGCTGTAAAGGCCGTTCCTCGGTCGGTGATGAGGACTTCTGGGGCGCCATGTCGCAGCAGGATGTTTTCGATAAAGAATTTCGCCACTTCGGCTGCGCTACCTTTCGGCAGTGCTTTTGTTTCAGCGAAGCGGGTGAGGTAGTCCGTCGCCACGACGATCCACTTATTTCCGGTTATTGACGTCGGAAAGGGTCCCAGCAAGTCCATCCCGATCTGCTGGAATGGTCGGCAAGGGGGCTCGATTGGCTGTAGTAATCCGGCTGGCCTTGTCGGCGGTGTCTTGCGTCGCTGACAGTCTCGGCATGTTCTGACATAACGGGCGACGTCGGTGGTCAGGCGCGGCCAATAATACTTTTCTTGTATCCTTGATAGTGTCCGGGAAAATCCGAGGTGTCCAGCGGTCGGATCGTCATGTAGGGCATGCAATACTTCTGGACGAAGTCCTGACGGGACAACAAGAAGGTAATTGGCGCGGACTGGCGAGAAGTTCTTCTTCACGAGTAGACTGTCTTGAAGCGTGAAGGAAGATAATCCGCGCTTAAATGCCCTGGGGACAACGTCGGTGTGCCCTTCCAAATAATCGACGAGGCCTTTAAGTTCCGGGTCCGCTCGTTGTTGTTCGGCGAAGTCTTCCGCGCTTATTATTCCAAGGAAGGCGTCGTCATCCTCGTCATCTTGCGGCGGCGGGTCAATGGGGGCGCGGGATAGGCAATCGGCGTCTGAGTGTTTTCGTCCGGACTTGTATGTTACGGTGATGTCGTATTCTTGTAGTCTGAGGCTCCACCGTGCCAGCCGTCCTGAGGGATCCTTTAAATTCGCTAGCCAACACAAGGCTTGATGGTCGCTGACGACTTTGAATGGCCTGCCATATAGGTAAGGGCGAAATTTCGCTGTAGCCCAAACGATGGCGAGGCATTCCTTTTCGGTTGTAGAATAATTGCCTTCCGCTTTTGACAACGACCGGCTAGCGTAAGCTATCACGTGTTCATGTCCATCTTTTCTCTGGACCAGGACAGCGCCGAGGCCTAGGCTACTGGCGTCAGTGTGGATTTCGGTATCGGCGTGATCGTCGAAGTGCGCAAGTACGGGCGGCGACTGCATGCGTCGTTTGAGTTCTTGAAATGCCTCGGCCTGCGGCGTTTCCCACTTGAACTCGACGTCGCATTTAGTTAGCTGCGTCAGCGGCTCAGCGATGCGTGAAAAGTCCTTGACAAAGCGCCTATAGTAGGCACACATGCCAAGGAATCTGCGCACTGCCTTCTTGTCGATTGGCTGCGGGAACTTTGCGATGGCAGCTGTCTTCTGCGGGTCGGGGCGTACTCCAGATTTGCTGATGACATGGCCTAGGAATAGAAGCTCATCGTAAGCGAAGTGACACTTTTCCGGCTTCAGGGTGAGCCCTGATGACTTGATGGCCTCTAATACTGTCGCAAGCCGCTTAAGGTGATCGTCGAAATTTCCGGCGAAGACGACGACGTCATCCAAGTAAACAAGACAGGTCTGCCACTTCAATCCTGCTAAAACCGTGTCCATCACGCGCTGGAACGTTGCAGGCGCCGAGCACAGTCCAAACGGCATAACCTTGAATTCATAGAGGCCGTCTGGCGTGATGAAGGCGGTCTTTTCGCGATGCCTTTCGTCGACTTCTATTTGCCAGTAGCCAGACTTGAGGTCCATCGATGAGAAGTATTTAGCATTGCAGAGCCGATCCAATGCGTCGTCTATCCGTGGGAGGGGGTATACGTCCTTCTTTGTGATCTTGTTCAGTCGACGATAATCGACGCAGAAACGTAGGGTTCCGTCCTTTTTCTTCACTAAAACAACTGGAGACGCCCACGGGCTTTTCGACGGCTGGATGATGTCGTCGCGCAGCATTTCGTCGACTTGTTGTCTTATAGCTTCGCGTTCTCGCGTCGTAACTCGGTAAGGGCTCTGGCGTAGTGGTCGAGCGCTCTCTTCGGTGATTATGCGATGCTTTGCGACTGGTGTTTGTGGAATCCTTGATGACGTCGAAAAGCAGTCTTTGTATCGTCGAAGCAGACTTCTGAGCTGTTGCTGCTTTATCACGGGGAGACTTGGATTTATGTTGAAGTCTGGCTCGGGAACTACGGTCGTCGGGGTAGATGCAACAGAATCCGAGAGGACGAAGGCATCGCTGGTTTCCTGTATTTCCTCGATGAATGCGATCGTCGTGCCCTTGTTGATGTGCTTGAACTCCTGGCTGAAGTTTGTCAGCAACACTCTCGTGTTTCCTCCGTGCAGTCGAGCAATCCCTCTTGCGACGCAAATTTCACGGTCGAGTAGTAGACGTTGGTCGCCTTCGATGACGCCTTCTACGTCAGCGGGTGTTTCGGTGCCGACCGAAATAACGATGCTGGAGCGAGGCGGGATGCTCACTTGATCTTCGAGCACACTCAAGGCGTGGTGGCTACAAGGGCGCTCCGATGGTATCGCTTGATCTTCCGACAGCGTTATTGACTGCGACTTCAGGTCGATGATGGCGCCGTGTTGGTTCAGGAAGTCCATGCCGAGAATGACGTCTCGTGAACACTGTTGCAGGATAACGAAGGTGGCAGGGTAAGTCCGGTCATGAATGGTAATTCTTGCCGTGCAGATTCCAGTCGGCGTAATGAGGTGCCCTCCAGCGGTCCGAATTTGGGGGCCCTCCCATGCAGTCTTAACCTTCTTCAACTGGGCGGCGATGCGTCCACTCATTACGGAGTAATCGGCCCCTGTGTCGACTAAGGCAGTGACTGCGTGGCCGTCGAGAAGCACGTCAAGGTCGGTGGTTCTTTGTCTGGCGTTGCAGTTAGGTCGTGGCGTCGGATCACGGCTGCGTCGTGTTGAACTGAAGCTGGAACGTCGCTTCGTCAGGTCGTCTTTCGTCGGTGTAATCTTGGCTTCCTGACTTCGTCGGGACGGCGGCGTGTCGTCATTAGGTCGTCGAGACGGTTTCTTCGTCGTCTTCGTCGGCGGCGGAGGATCTTCGTCAATTCGACGAACAGCAACCGCACCTCCATCGGTTGCTGCTTTTAGTTTTCCGGATATGGGCTCGCAGAGCGGCCCCGGGCTGGGCCGGTGTATGGTCGGTGCTGCGGCGACAGGTAGCGACCTGGTGACGGCGAACGGGACGGTCGTCGAGGGCTCCACTGAGTAGCGGCGAGGTAATCGGCGATGTCACGAGGGCGTTCACCTTCCCTCGGGCGCTGTGCGTTCACGGCGAAGCCTCGCAATCCCAGGTCGCGGTATGGGCATCGGCGCTACACGTGCCCGGCTTCGCCGCAGTGGTAGCAGAGCGGGCGGTGGTCGGGGGCGCGCCAAATGTCCGTCTTCCTCGCGTAGGTGCGCTGGGCGACGGGTGGGCGTGCTGGCGGCGGCGGCGGTGGACGACGGAATTGCGGCGTTACAGGGACCTGGCGTTGTCGCGGAGGGGGAGCTTGACGGCGTGCGATGGCGGCGTAAGTCATCGCTTCTGGCTGGGGCTGCGGTAATTGTGGTTGCACCTCAGGAACTCCTAGCGATCGGTGCACCTCTTCTTTCACGACATCTGCGATCGAGGCCACTTGAGGCTGCGACGATGGCAAGACCTTGCGCAGTTCTTCGCGCACGATGGCCCTGATGGTCTCGCATAAATCGTCCGTGGCCAGTGATTGAATTCCGGAGTAGCTTGTTGGCTTGGTGCGTCGGTCAAATTGCCGGTTCCGCAATTCCAGTGTCTTCTCGATGCTCGTCGCCTCACGAAGAAACTCGTCGACGGTCTTCGGTGGACTTCTTACCATACCGGCGAAAAGTTCCTCCTTTACGCCACGCATCAGTAGACGTACTTTCTTCTCCTCAGACATTTCTGGGTCGGCGTGGCGGAACAGACGGCTCATTTCCTCAGTGAAAATCGCGATCGTCTCATTCGGCAGCTGCGCTCTTGTCTCCAGTAGAGCTTGGGCTCGCTCTTTTCGCACGACGCTTTGAAATGTTTTCAGGAAGCCGGTTCGGAAGAGGTCCCACGTCGTCAAGGTGGCTTCTCGATTCTCGAACCACGTCTTGGCGGCGTCCTCCAATGCGAAATAGACATGTCGTAGCTTGTCCTCGCTTGCCCAGTTGTTAAACGTAGCGACCCTCTCATACGTTTCCAGCCAGGTTTCCGGGTCCTCAAATGTGGAACCGCGGAACGTCGGTGGTTCCCTGGGCTGCTGCAGGACGATGGGGGACGCTGGGGCTGCCATTGCGGTTGCCTTGGCCACAATCTTCTTGGTCTTCTCAGGTAGAAGTCCGTGCTCCGGGGGCAGCTGTTGAAGACGGCCGCTTGCTCGGTGGTCCGGGATTACGTTGGTGTTCTGTTCGCGGTCTGGGCTGGGATCACGGCTTGTCGGGGGCGTCCTGTACATGGACGAAAAGCACCTCCACCAGATGTCACGTGGTAGTGACGGTGAAGAAAGAAGCAATAACACAGTAGCAATACTGTGAACGAGAAAACTAACTTTTATTGGGCGAACCTGTGCCCACAAAAACAGGCTACACTTATAGCACAACGATAGCGGCGAACACGGTCGGCGATCGTCGGAAAAACTGATCAGCGGGTCAAGCGCGTCGGCTTTTATAGATCAGTCGTCAAATGTTCCAGATTACCTGATGGGACCCGCGTGTCTTCCACAAAGTTCTACACCATTCGTGTCACGCGATGAAATCTGATAACACAAGGTTCGGCGACAACAGACACGCGGATAGAAGCATCGGTAACTTTCCAGAAACTTCGGATACATGCAAGCGCGTCCCGCGCTGCGCGATAAGATTTGTTAGGCGGTGAAACCTGGTCGCCCGATAAATATAAATACACGTGTCAATATATATTGTAATGAAGAGAAAGACGCACTTGGGCTCGCACGCTCGAACTGCAGGCGTGGGCAGCAGGAAGACGAAGAGGCAGGAATAGACAGCTTGCCCAAGGAACTGGTATTGTGTCTATCTCGTCTCTGCGAAACATGGAGCCATTGGGTTTTAATATGCCCCGGTCCATGACCCTTCGAAGCGACCGAGTCCTTTCAGGCTCCCAGTCACTAGCGCCCAGGGACGGCGTCCAAGCCTTTGCGGTGACTTCACAGCAGGACTGCACCACCGAATTTGCCTGGGCCTTGTCTGTCCTGACACAACAGCTAAACGTCCCATCCACCTCTGGGTCGTCAAGAAATGCCGTACGCACTCCCCTGGCCGTGCTTCCGGCTACCGTGAGTACTGCGGCTGCCACCAGCCCTGGCTCAATGGGTGCCGGCCATGCTCCCTTGGCCACTGGTCTGGCTGCGCCGAGCACTACGGCCGCTGCCGCCACCTCATGGTGCACGGGTTCCACCCCTAGCTTACTAGGCGACTCAGCTGGCAGCTTGACGGATGTCATGCGAGCCATCTCGCGCTGTCGCAGCAGTTGAACTGTATCATTTCAGCCACCTCCAGTTTCCTTGCCATGCTTGGCTGGCTCAGAACTGCCGGAGTTCCACGGATTTCACAGTGGCTCGATTCTGTGGGTGGAAGCAGCCAACATGCTCGGTGCTCACCATGCCTGGCCCGACAACACTGTGGCTGGTTGCAGCGGGGCGACTTCGAGGTGGTGCCAAGGCTTGGGACAACTACGAAGGCCACAAGTACAGGTCCTGGGCAGAATGAAGCGCAGCTTTGATGGCTGTTTTCCACCTGCTCACGTATGATTGTGACGAGCTAGACCAGCACTGCTCTGCAGCCGGATTCTCCGTGGTACACCACTGTGATGCGGCAGTTGTGCCCAGCAGCACCTCAACAGAGGAAGCTGCGGGCTGCCCGGCCGCAAACGCCAGTTCACCGGGTGTCGCCGTCGGCTCCACCAAAGAGGGTGGAAAGCGCATGGTTACCACTGCTCCTGCGTCAACCCACCACCGGGCGGTGCATCACAAACCAACATCATCGGCCCCGCCACAACCTTTAAACACGCAGCAAGTTACCACTGCTCATTCTACACAGCAGTCTATGCCAGCTGAGCTGCTGCGATGAAAATGCCGCAGAGCTCGGAATCTGCACCATCTCGCCGCTGCAGGTGCAGCCGGGAAGGTGTTGGCAGATTGTCTCGCCAGCTTCCCCACTGTAGACCCAGAATGCTAGCCATTTTTACCACCACGGGTCTTGGACTCTGCTGTGGATTCCGACACTGTACCAATGCTTCCAGAGATCGAGGCCACTTTCGGTCCACAGCAGTCAGTGAAACTACTACCATACACATCATCGCGGGGGTGCATGGAGGCGCCGACACTACCCCTGGAAGAACCTGAGCTTTCCATAGATTGTAGCAGGGAGATGGTTCCTGACTTGTCGGAGCCACATCATTGGATGTCCACGCACTCGTTGCCCGAATTTGTGCCCGTTCACACTGCGCTGAGGGCGGCCTCAAGGTCATCACCATACCTGTCCAGTAATCATCAATACCTACCCGCACGCAAAAGACATGCAACACGCGCAAAAGACTAGGCGCGCAAGGCACACGGTTTTTGTCAAGGTCGGCCAATTCGAGCGCAACGGCAAGCCTTGGATCGGTCGGTGGAAATGTTGCAAAGAAACACGCGATGGTTAAGCACAGGCTTTCGATGTTTCAACGATGCGTCAGTGCAGCCTGCTGTGGTTCAGTGTACGAGATCTCCTGCCGCTATATAGTCAGAATTCGATATATAAAATTAGGTAAAAAATGTGTCAGAAACTTCTGCAAATCAATCAATGAACAAAGGGCGTAATTGGGGATTGTTGTTTGGAGCCCACGTTCGGTTGCGCCGCGCAATTGGCCTAGGTCGTGTCGACTTCGTCAGCCGTGAACATGTGGTCGATTGTGCTGTAGGCAATTTGCCTAGGCCGTGCCGAGTCGTCAGCTGCATAAGTAGGCGTGGCCTAGGCCAATCTCTGATGTCACAACCGAACGCATGCTCCAAACTACGATTCCCATTCGATTCCCTCTCACTTGACACTGCTGTACAATGCCGATTTTTCGCGGATGACTGTGTTGTTTATCATGCCATTCAAACTGAAGATGATCAATTACTCTTAAGTAATTCTGTAACCTCAATTGCTAACTGGTGCCAGACCTGGAAAATGAGCCTAAATATCCCTAAGTGCTCCCAAATGACCGTAACAAAAAAGAAGAGTCCACTATCGCATGCATACAAAATTAACGACGTTGGCGTTACTCTTGTTGGTACGTTTAAATATCTGGGCATTGAAATATCTCGCGATTTAAGGTGGAGTGCGCACATTAAAAAGATAGTTTCGACAGCCTCAAAAAGACTATGGTTACTGCGGCAAAGTCTGAAGCATTGCACAAGCAAGACGAAACTAGTTGGTTATACTTCACTGGTGCGTCCTCTACTTGAATATGGTGATGTCGTTTGGGACCCGCACACTAAAACTGATACAGATAAGCTGGAAAAAGTACAAAAAAAAGCACTCAGGTTTATTTTTAATGCCTACGGAAGACAGGTATCACTATCTGATCTCCGTTCAAGGTCTGGCCTTCCAACACTGGAGGAACGCCGTAAGCTACACCGTCTGAAGATGCTTTACACGATAGTGAATGGCCAAACTAAAATGAATTTTGACGAATACTTACAGTTTAACACGTGTAGAAGTACCCGCGGAAAGCACGAACTTACCCTTATTGTACCCCAGGCTAGAACTATCGCTTATCAATTTTCATTTTTTCCTAGAACGATAAGAGAATGGAACAGGCTTCCACAAGAGGTAACGAACAAACGTACTGTTGACTCTTTCTTATCGGCTATTTCTCAGTTGTGAGCGAAGCACGCAATTCCTTTCATACCGAATTTTTATTCAACTCATGTCATTAGTTTCAGAGATATTGTTCTGCGCAGTAGCGTACAAGTATGATCTGTTAAGCACTGTGTGTGAGCTTGCTGTGTTCGAATTTTATTTTGACATTTTCTGTGCTTGTACAGTATCCCTTTGTATTTTCTATGTACCACTCCTGCTTTGGCTGCTAAAAAGCAGCTGGCAGTATTTTCAAATAAATAAATTTAGCAACAGCATCATGGTGACTTACACCAGCAAAAACATTTGCATTTAACACAAAATCGAACATATTGCAGAACAACTAGTCAAGAAGATTAACGCCCCTTCTTTGTTGAAAAACATACTGATAAAAAGCAAGAGAATCCAATAATGTTTTCAACTGACCATAGGCTGCAATATTGGAATTTCTTTTCAGTTTGTGAATTTACCAAGTATTCCGAGCGTCCACATAGGCACTTGTTCTCGGTGGAGCTATGCAGTGCTGCTCGTTTGTACCATGTGTCTCGAATCGTCGTACGCATGAAGCCGGACTTCGACGCATTGCGCGCAATGTCGCACCACATATCTTGCACCTAATTCATGTTCACAAAAACTGCGGCCTTTGCGCGCAAGGAGAAATAGGCGTTTGCCTATGATTCCGTGTGGCGATACTTTCATGTACTTGACTTTAATAGAAGTGTTAAAAATTAATTACCCAACCCTCGTTCATTTTTCATAATGCCTTATTTCATATGAGGCTCTTAAATGCCTGCCGCAGTGTCGTTAGTTACGTAACTAGACAGTGCGCTTCTATTTGGTGAACATAAGTCGTAGGGAATGGGTAATGCGTAAGTGTAGATTAATTACTGCCATTTCAATTAATTGCCTATACGCGAGTCCAGCTCGATGCTTGCCCCATAGCGGCCACGCCGAGAAGCAGCCAGTGTAGGTTCAACCACAGCATGCGCTGCAGTGTTGCCTCATAGTTCTCAATTTGTTGTGATGCCGCCGCTTAGAATCCCAAAAAAGAAAGAAAGAAGGATGAGAAAAGAATTTTGCTGTGTGCCATTGTGATTATGTGTGTTACCATGGTGCAAAGACAGCTATTCATAATTTCTTTGTTTCCCCTAGACAACACACTGATGTCCTTGGGATGTCCTGCTTAGGAGGTGCAGGATGTCCCAGGGATCCACCCATACCAATTCCCAAATCCTCCCAAATGAGACAAAAAGTGACATCCATGGGATGTGCATTAAGTCTCTCCGGGACATTCTGGGATCATGTTTGGATGTCCGCAGGATGTCTATTAAATGTCTTCTCCGGGACATTCTGGGACCATATTTGGATGTTACATATTCCACTGCTACTAGAAATTACCAGTGCGTGCAGCCTTTAAAAGGCACATACCGATAAATACAAAGAACTGTCTTTTTAAAATTTGTACATTTCTCGAACATTTACCTTTATTGCCTTCAAGATACTCACCCCGACATGTAATTCACTTGTTTTTCTGCTTTTTCCACAAGACGGCAGGCTTATGGCCTTTTATGGTTGTTTCCTTCTTTGTTTGTATATTTACAAAATCTTTAAAGCACCGGAAACAGTGCTGTGGGGGCAGAAGCACACACATCCAGCTGCATTACACTGACTTTGTGGAAGTTCCCATCGTAAAATGGGACAACAATGGATCTTGCCCTCCGTGTCCAACCCTGAAAGGAGCTTGAAGATGCTATCAGGATGAGGAACAGGTAAAGGAGCAAATGACAAGATTGCCTAAAGCCATCATCCTGTAACAGTTCTAAAAAGGAATTGAATAATAAAAAAAGTGGTGGGACAAGTGCAGTGCATCTCGGAGTTTTCTGAAAATGGCTAACGCTTACAAATGTTTAGGCAGGAAATTGATGAGCAAAACGAGAACAAGGGGAAAGCAGGAGCCAACGATTAGACAAGTAGACTGTCTCCTTTAAGGCAAGTCCCTTGGAGGAGAAAAGTCCACTTGTTGAAACGTTGGCTCCTGCTTTCACCTTGTTCTCGTTTTGCTCACCGTCTTGAATTGTCATCTCCCGCCTTCCCCGTGTTTTCCCTTAGACAGGGAAATGTATTTTTAAACCATTCTTAGTATTTTTGGATTTTAGTTGTAAATGTATGACACTAATTTTACATTGAACAATGCACTATAGGTTAGACAATAGTTCATGACAGTTAAACTTTGGAAGGAAATGTAATTTTTATTGCACACTTCCCATATATAAGGTGAATACATAAACATAATTAGGACACATTCTCCTCACAAGAACTAACAATACAAAGTCTAATTCTTTTTTTTTTTTTGCTCTGTCGTTTCGTGTGCCTAACAGAAATTTTGATTTCCTGGAATATAATTTCTTTACTGGTGCGCACAGTCTGCTTAGCTCATCTAGTAGTGCAGAATTCAAAGTTGTATTTACTTGCTAAGGTATATAGCTGTGCACTTTTTGAACATTGTACAAAAGTGTTCCCGATTGCACCAATGATGCAGTTATTACTCTTAATTCTGCTCTCTTAACTCTTAATTCCTCACTACTAGAAGAGAATCAAGCAGGCAGTGCAGGCTGTGTGCACCAGTAAAGAAATTTAAGTATCGGGAACTAAAAATTTCAGTTAGGCACAGGAAACAACACATAAAAAAAATGATGGCACTGAATCTGGCAAACGGTAAAATTAAAAAAAGAAAAAAGAAAATGAAACACTGGTGAAACAAAATGTTCATGCAGGCAATGCAGAAAATCTGCAACAAGAAAACTGACTTTCAGCATGATCATATTCGACAGTGAAAATAAACAAAATTATGTTAGTTGCGTTGCGCAGCAAGCTGCTCAGCAGCATGGCAGAACCACTTCACGGCAGCCCCCTGGACATATCATACTCTACTAAAAAGGCAAAAAGTAAATGCAAGCACTAAACTCAGAAAAGTGTGAATAATAGGGGTATAAACCATGAGCTGTTACACCGTCCTGCATTATATATATTTTGCTACAGAAAATCCATCTCATCATCATCATTGTCAGCCTGTTTTGTGTCCACTGCAGGATGAAGGCCTCTCTCTGCGACCCAATTACCCTTGTCTTGTGCCAACTGATTCCAACTAGTGTCTGCGAATTTCCTAATTTCATCGCTCCACCTAGTCTTCTGCCATCCTCTGCGCTTCCCTTCTTTTGGCACCTATTCTGTAACCCTAATGGTCCAACGGTTATCTAACCTGCACATTACATGACCTGTCCAGCTCCATTTCTTTCTCTTAATGTCAATATCGGCTATCCTCGTTTGCTCTCTGATCCACACCGCTCTTTTCTGTCCCTTAACGTTATGCTTAGGATTCTTCATTCCATCATTCTTTGCACTGTCCTTAACTTGTTCTCAAGCCTCTTTGTCAGTCTCCAAGTCTCTGCCCCATATGTCAGCACTGATAAAATGCACTGATTGTACACCTTCCTTTTCAATGATAATGGTAAGATTCCAGTCAGGAGCTGGCAATGTCTGCCATATGTGATCCAACCTATTTTTATTCTGTGAATTTCCCTCTCATGATCGGGGTTCCCTGTGATTAATTGACCTAGGCAAACACACTCCTTCACAGACTCTAGAGGCCGACTGGCAATCCTGAACTCTTGTTCCTTTGCCCCGTTATTTATCATTCTTTGTCTTCTGCATATTAATCTTCAACCCCACTCTTACACTCTCTCTGTTAAGGTCCTCAATCATTTGCTGTAACTCCATCATTTGTTGTAAAATCCATCTAGCCAGGCAATAAGAACTCCATTCTACCAAAGCAGCCAAAGTACAGTAAGTATACTGCTTGACACTAGAGTTAAAAAGAATTGAGTGATATCAAGCTTGCTATAGCTAACTCGCCATAGATTAGCTTGCACAGATGCAGCTTGGATAATTTTTTTTCCCTTCATACCAAACCAGCTAAAGCTGACTGCCACATTCCAGCTCAGGAGCGACTGTAGTACGAGTGTCATTTTTTGTTTGGTTGAGTCCCCTCCTTGAAAAGCCATGTGCTTTTTCGGGTAAAAAGAAAAGAAAAAAAAACGGCTATAAGGATAAATTGGGATCCAGTTAGCATTAGAAGTTTTGCAACATAAATTATGTCTTGCTAATAGAGAAATGCTAACTGGCTTCTAGTTTGACTCATATTCTTTAAAATTGTCCTAAACAGGTAACGAAAAATTCTACGGCATGTCATGAATCAGACCTCAATATCAATTTCGGTCTTGTAACTACAGCACACAGCACACTGTTTGGTAGCTCACACAAGGGAGAATACGAGCGAAAAACCTTTAAAAGATGTGTGACGACGTTGTGAGGTGCACTTGATTCTAAGCTCCATCGTCTTGGGTCTTTCAGTGATGGAGTGCCCAGTTCTTTCAACAATATGCTTGTGCTAAAATCCTTTACAGTGCCCTGCTGTATTAGACTTCTGTGGCACCTGTGAAGCACATTGCCGGGTTCCACGGTATTGCCGTGATTGCTATGAATGCTGTCACCAGTCTGGTTCACATCGCAAAATTCCTACGTACCGCCACCAATGCTGCCGCTCGCAACGTGACCGAGCGAAAGGTTCGTAGGTGGTTTGGGAACTTCCACTGGCTGAAAGGAGGTGGAACCAATACCAGGAAGATTCCCTGCTTTACTATGTTCGCCAGCAGCTTCCAATATTGCGCGCACGTCGGCCTGCATGGTGTGGCGTGCACGGTGTGGTAGGCAGTCGCTTTCGACATGGAAGCTGTGTTGACGCGACACTAGCGCACTGCTTGTTTTCCTTGTTGTTCAAATTCTCAATATCAAGAAAATTGATGTGTGCGTGATGTTTACATGAGTGACATTGCGAGTATGGCGCTGGACTGCATTTCAAAAGCCACAGACTAATGCTATAAACATGGAAACATGTAAAATACGACGATAACTTACTTTCATATTCACTTTCCATGGCGCGCTTTCTGCCAAGCGTAAGCTCTCAAGAAGGTGAAAAACAAGGCCATTACACGTACGTCCACAAGCCAGAATGATCAAAAACAGAAAACGACAACACTTACCTTCGATTGAAACGCAGACCGGCTCCACGAGCCCAACTTTGAAAACACTAATTGAGAGAGCGTAAGAAACCGCAAAACCGTGGAGCTAACGGAGTCCACGGAAGAAGATGCGAAACCATGGAACAAAGAAGCCATAGGCTCCGTACAGCCGAGTTAGCGGCTACTCTGGTGCCACCTGCCGCAGGGATGCGACAGTTCTGGAAAGGTGGCTCTGCTTCTCAGCCGGCTCGATGCATATTCACGCACACTGCACTTCGTGTCGGCCCCGGTTGTGGCCGTTTTGCTTTGATGATTAGCCCTCCCCCCTCATTTTTTTTTGATACATCTTGCAACAGTGCAGTGGCATGCGCTTCATGGACAAGCATCAAAATTACGGAGATACAAAAACAAACAAGTGAAACCGGAGATACTGTTGCGTTAGACTCACAGCCACGAAGGCCAGCCTGGGATAAATTGGTAGATGTTTCCTGGCAGGCCTTAGCAACTAGAACGGCGAAAGAAATGGATTGCAGATGTGAGGAGAGCAAAGTAAGTCAGCTTCTGTCATATTTCGGAGAAGGGTTTGTTTTGTTAATCGTGCTACACGTGCGCATTTTGCAGCTTGTGCGACGCCAGCGGTCATGGCCAGGTCAGCTCCTCAACACTTAAGAGACTTTTGTCACGACTGTGCTGATTTTACAACTGCTTAGTGTAGCGTTACCATTTGGCTTAATCAAGACACCACTGGCGTGTGTGGTGAGCAATATTTTATGCCGAGGAAGCTTATTTTATGCTGACAAGCGCTGATTAAGAGACGATACTCGTTTCAGCTGCTGGTGCCAGAGCCGCAGTTTCACATAATGCGATTTTTCTTGCGACTTTGCATTTGCAAAATCGCCTTGCAGAAAGCAAAGTGCATAGCAAGCAAACAAATTCGCAAGTGAAATCAGACCTTCCGATATCCTGGTTAATAAATATGATTTTTCAGCTGGGGATAGCTCCGAATGGGTCTCAAGTGCCAGGATATATGCTGTAATAATTTCGTCAATGGAGAAAAAAGCACAATCGAAAGTCATCCTGACAGCAACCCGACGCTTTTTCCGGACGTTTACAAAGTGCAGCAAGCTGACGAGAATAATTTGACGAATAAAAACGCCTGGTAACTAAGGGCTCATTTGTCTCACTAGCGGCGCGAAGCAACTTGTTGCGCCGATTACGTCGGCAAGTAGGTGCCGCTTCTCTGTTCAGCAGGGAGCCATGACGGACCGCTTACAACTGCTTCAAAACCACAAAAGCTTTCGTTTGGCATTGTGTCAGACGATGAAGCACAGAGAACGTCACACAGTCACTTTCAGTCAAGCTCGCGCCCGACCGGATCAAATTTCACAATTCGATCCAGCACTGCTACGCAGTTCAACAGTTCGAATCGAGTTAGTTTAGCTCACTTGGCATGATGGTGACAACAACAGCCTACGATCACAATCATGAAGCTCGAACTCGATGCACGGATCGCAATTGACGGAATGCATGTTGAGCAAAATCGTGATCCAAAGTGACCGTGCAGCCGTACCCGGCCCGGATTGAGCTGTATGGCGTTGTAAATAACTATGTGACATGGGCATCAAATGATAGGCCGTGGCTTACAGCGCTTTGGAGTGAAATGAGGCATGCAACGCCAACAGCGAGGCAGGCACTGATTAAAAAATCGGTCAACCTATCAGAGGCACAACGTTTTCAGGGTGCCAGTTTAGTGACTTCAATGTTAGGGTCACAGTAGGCTTTGCTCACGTGCAGAATGACCTCGTACAGTTCTTTTCCCTGCTGGGAATGGCACTTCGCGTGAGCGTTCAGCCCGGCCACTTCATTCGCGGAGAGAGCATGTGAAGTAGCGTACAGCTTGTCTCCGCTGGTTAACACAGCAGCACGAAAGTACTCTCCTATTCCTTTATTATGCCTAAACCCACAAAAAGTATTTGCGACGTCACCGATGACCACGCTTGTACCTTCATGTACACAAAAAAGGCGAATAATGAATATACGTGCGGCTTGCGGCGGCATGTGCGCGAAGTTTAAATTTTGCGGTCTTCTCACCTTCCCAGTGTCGCGCCGCTCACCACAGGTGGTGCTGAGCAACGCGGCACCACTCAATGAAACTGAACAAGTGATAATGATGATGAAAAACTTTTATTTGCTCTATTTTGCAGTGATTTTTGCGGCATCAGATGGAGTCTTCCATCTTCTCTCCAGGGTCGGTTCCCCTAGTCCAGGGCTCCGCTTAGGGTAGCTGCCCTGCGTGCACGCCTTACTAGTCCTTGTTGGACTTTCAGGATGTCGCTGGATAGCATCCTCTCCCACTGTTCCGCACTCGGGTTTTTTATTATGGCTAGCCCTTCTGTTTTCTGGCAAGCCCATGTGGTATGGTATAGGGTTGGTTTGTCTCCACACCATGGGCCCTTGCTCTCGTACTGCGTGGGGTAGATCTTGCTTAGCATGTTTAGGCACGGGAATGTTCCTGTTTGTAGCTGTCGCCATGCTACGGCGTCTTCTCTGTTTAGTTGTTTGAGGGGGGACGGGTATTTTCGTCTGATGCCTCTGTAGTAGTTTAGTATCTCTGAATAGCTTTGGGCTACCGGCTTGGGTTCTTCAGCGGGGTCGGGTTCTTGGATGCTCGGTTTGTTGCGTGCCCTTGAGCTATCCTATCGGCCTCCTGATTTCCTGTAATGTCGGTATGTCCCGGCACCCAAACTATCGTGTGTTTGGCCTGGTTGTTGACGGTTTTGCCACTTGAGCGGAGGATGTGGAGCGCGCTGTGGCTGATTCTGCTGTTTAGGTAGTTGCGGCATGCTGCTTGTGAATCTGTGAGTATGGTTAAGGACCTGTTGGATCGGTAGCCCTCCGCTGCCGCTAGAGCCACGGCTGCCTCTTCGGCCTCAACTACCGTACAGTTCCGAATTGATGCGCTGGTGATTTCTTTTAGGTCCG